>NC_088367.1:30480908-30483408 GCF_034508935.2 Berghia stephanieae | reverse complement strand
AGGCTTACATATATGCAGGTCTGACATTCGAACCCAATATAGGATCAAGTTTAGCATTGTTGTAATGGACAATATTTTGCGTCATTTTTTTTTTTTTTTTTTTGAGATTTCCATAACAATAAAGGGCTCATAATGAATTGGGTTATCAGACCTGCAAATAAGTGCACGTCGGTCTCGACCTAAATCAAATTAAGTGTAAACTATCTTTCAAAGCGTGGAACTACTTTTGGCATTGATGGTTCAACGGCGACTTGATGTAATGAGGCAAAGCAAAGGTGGGCGCGGGCAGTAACCGACAAGGTGGCAACGGTTGCAAAATTCTAGTCGCACGTTTTATCCTTTCTAAATCACTTAACCCTCTTCATATATACCATCCTTAGGAAAATCGTCACATTCGATACGATGCAACCAACAGTTTTCTCATTCTGATATCCTTTGTACATCACAGATTATAAAGAAAACACTTTGTTATAGCGATAAAAATTAGACACTGAACAATATTATGTATGGAATGTATTTGTTCCTTTTCTGTTTGAGTAGAAAAAAATCTATTTTTGTGTTGGGTGGGTGTGAATTTTCAGGGAAAATTCTGAAAATGGCTGGTAAGGAGAAAGTTAAAACATCAACTATTGACATCAAAAACATAAGAGACATGGCATCAAACAGATAGGAATGGAGATTCCTCTAAACAGAAATCTGAGGCTTCAGGGTCGGTCGATTCTGCCAGCGAACAGCTTCAGGTATAGTATGTCAAATTGCTTTACACACGCTCGACTCATGTGCAAATGCATCTTTAGATGTAGACATCAATGCGTTAAGGTTGAAGAAAAAAAAGACTCCTGACAAGCGTGGTACACTGTATGAAATGAAAACGTGGTTCCATGTGCTTATCGGATTCTGTAACTTTCTTATAGCTATAGGGAATGAGATAGCGGAAGAGTAGCGTCCCTTGATTGGACGTCACCGGCGGAGAAGTTATTAGAGAGAGAACGTCAATATGGTTTTGCGCATGCGTTTCTCGTCCTCGCTTCCGGTGAAAGCGGCATGAGACACTTCACCGAATGCGAGGACGTGAGAGACGCATGCGCAAAACCATGCTGAAGTTCTCTCTGTAAGGTGACGTCCAATCAAGGGACGCTACTCTTCCGCTAATTTCATTCCCTATCATCATCATCATGTAGTTCCATATCTGAAGCAGACGTCGGAGGTCATCTTCCGCCAAGCTGATCTATCTCTTGCCAATTCTATTAAAGCAGCGCCACCTTTCTCAGCTTCATCTGTCCAAGTTCTTATCCCTTTCAAATAAGTTATTCTTTGTCTTCCTCTTATTCTTTTTCCATTCATCTTTCCAGTCAAGGCGAGTACTTCCAAACAAGGGTGGCGGATAATGTGTCCTAAAAATTCCATTTGGCGTTTGATGATTTTTGTTATCAGTGATCTTTTTCTGTTTGCCATTTCTAAAATATCTTCATTCCCTATAATAAAGCTTTTTCTTAACTTTTGTGATGTACAAAACACATTTTATTTGAATATGAAAAGCGTTCATTGAATAGCAACGAGTGTGACGATTTTCCTGGAGTTGGTAAGGAGAGATTTAAATCCTTAACACGCGTTATTCAATTCTACTCTTACCAGACTACGGCTATATGGTCTTGTGGCAGGACACTCGCCGTCGGACCGGAAGGTCTAGAGTTCGAGTCTCACTCTGAGTGATCATAGTTGAAAAAAATAAAATAATAAAAGATTTTTAAAATCCCTCTATTCATTCCGTAGGGAAATTTTTTTGTCTCTAGGGTCTATTCCAAGGGAAGCCTGGAATAACCCAGGCGTTAGCCGCAGTGCAGCGCCGAACTTGATCTAGGGCGACGTGACTTGATCAAGGTCACACAGCGCAACGGCGGGTGATCGAACTCGGTACCTGTCGGGTACGAAGCAAAGCTGAACCACGCTGCCCCCCCCCCCCCCCCCCCCCCCCCCACCCCTTTGAGACTTTGAAAAGGCCCTTAACAGAGATTATTGCTATTGAGATATTTAATAATGAATAACCACACCGACGTTTCGCTCGAAGACAAAACAAGGCAGCAAGATGCACTTCAAAGAGGTGAGGATTATAATATAGAGCTTGCTCGTTTGCTGATCACAAAAAGAAATTATACATACTGCATACAAAATCATAAAACGTGGGATGAATAATGATGGTACTGTGTCATTCATTACCTCGTGGAGGCAAATGATACAACAAAGTTAACGATATGATGAAACAAATTATAACCGTTATCATTAATGGACACCCCGCTTTTACGTTAAATCAATTCAATTAGGAAAAATTGCCTACAAGACAAGCCGATGAGCCCCAGATTTCGAGCGACACTGATGTATGGAAAGCCATTAGTCCCATCAAAAATAAGATGTCTTCGAGATTTTGAAATCGCTGTGTATGTCTTTTAAATGAAATAAATAAGCTTGCCTCTATTAAAAATTCTTAGCCAGGAGTTTAAAC
>NC_088367.1:30470908-30475908 GCF_034508935.2 Berghia stephanieae | reverse complement strand
AGACATGCACTTATTTGCAGGTCTGATAACCGGATGCAATTATGACATTCTTTTACGTTGGTTTGAGAATATTTCCAATACAACAATGAGCCCATCATAAATTCGGTTATCAGACCTGTAAATAAGTACACGTCGCATCCAACTCCCGATTCGAGACGATGGATCAGTTTTGCCTTTTGTTTTGTTTGTCTTGTTTTTGTTTGTTTTTTGGATGGGGGGGGGGGGGGGGGGGGGGGGGGGGGGGGGGGGGGGGGGGGGGGGGCGCAGCTGTTTTTGTTTTGTTTTGATTTTTTTTTCTGCGAATCGACGTGCGCCGCTGGTCTGATATCCGTACACAATTACGGGCCTAGTTTAAGATTATTGTCATGAACAATATTTGCGTCATTTTTTCTTTAGATTTCCATTATAATGAATTGGGTTATCAGACCTGCACGTCGGTGCGAATAGTTAAATAGCGTGCACAATTCTTACAATGCAAGATAAAGGTCTGAAAAAGTGTGTATAAAACAGTGCCAGACAAAGCAAGAAAGAAAAATACAAGAAAAGAAAACCATCCCAAGTAAAAAAACAAAAAAAAAAAAGACTTCCTCGAGTCACCATAGCTCATGACACACTACCGATTATTATAGTATTATAGTTTTTGTCTTTTATTTTGTTTTGTTTTTGTTTGTTTGTTGTTGTTTTTTGTGTGTTCGCGCGCGCGCGTGTGTGTGTGTGTGTGTGTGCACGCGCGCGCGCGTTCTAAAAATACTAGGGTGAGTCAAAAATTAATTGAACTCTTCTTATTACTTTTAAAACAATTGGAATCAATATCATGCCTTATACCTCAAATTAAAGCTTGGCAATAATAGCCGAGTAGAAGTGGAATGCTACTTCTCAACATAGTTCCCGCCTCTCTCAATAGGGACAATCCACCTTTTTGTAAGGTCATGTATCTCGTCCTCGTAAAACAAAGTTGACTGAACTTTGAACCAATTTTTCTTTATTGCCTTGACTTCTTCTTCATCTTCAAACTCGTGTGAGTTTTCTGGCCAAATTTTTAATGCGTTTTTCTTTTTCCAGAGCTCGGCAGTTAACTGGTTAAAACATTTCGCTGGATCCTGCAATGAGATTTTTTATCAGTGTTGTTCATTTTATTCCTTTATATCTGTAGTTTAGTTTTATACATCTATTTCAATTTTTTAAAAAATATTTTTATTAGTCTTTGGTGTGTAAGAGTGTGGTTAAGCAACCTAGTGGTATGACACTCGCTTTCGGATCGGAAGATCCTGTGTTCGAGTCCCGAGCGAAGCATAGCTGAGACCTTGTAAAAGGCTCTTTACTCAGATTCTCTCCCCGTATTCGGGTGTAAAATGAGTACCTGGTCGTTAACAGCGTTGTCTCAGTCAGAAAAAAATTGTAATATCGCCTAACAGGCGTCATGTCTCGTCCTACATGTTCAGTGTTGCAGATGGCTAGGGACCCCTTGTAAAGTGCTTTGAGTACACTAAGTGGATATTGCACTTTATAAAAGCTCAAGTTATTATTATTATTATTATTATTATTATTATTATTATTATTATTATTATTATTATTATTATTATAAGAGAGAAAGTGTGTGTGTGTGTGTGAGAGAGAGAGAGAGAGAGAGAGAGAGAGAGAGAGAGAGAGAGAGAGAGAGAGAGAGTGTGTGTATCTGTGTGTGTGTATTATAGTTTACTTTATTTTCAAATTGATTTCTTGTCCTTTACATCCTTTTCTTTTTAAACAAACAAACAAAACAAACAAAACAAACATGATGTATTTGCAACAGCGTTACAAGTGACTGACCAGAATTACGGGATTAGCAAGTTGTGTTAATATGGATTCATTTTACAGGATTTTGTCAGGGAGGGAAAAAAAATATCTCAAAGATAGACAAATAAATAGATTTTTTTAAAAACCACAACCTGACACCATCCTGAAATCCTCTCATGTTTATATGTTTGTTTGTTTGTTCTGTTTTTTTTGTTGTTTTTTTTTTGTTGTTGTTGTTGTTGTTGTTGTTTTTTGTTGTTTATTTTTGTTGTTGTTGTAATTTTGCAATTTTGTAGAGTTTTTATTTTATTTTGCTTTGTTTTGTTGTTTCATTTTGGGTCTTTTGGGGGATTTTTTGTTTTTGTTGTTTTTTTTTTTATTTCTTGTTTTTGTTGTTGTTGTTTTTTGTTGTTCTTTTGTTGTTGCTTTTTTGTTTCTTTTTTTTTTTTTTTTGGGGGGGGGGGTGTTAAAACTTGTTCTTTTTTTTTTTTTTTAATTTGATTTTGTTTGTGTATTTAGTTTTAGTTTATGTGTTGTTTTTATTTTTATTTTTTTTTATGGTTTGTTTTGTTTTTACTTTCTTTACAATGTTTTTAATTAGCGTTTTTTTTTTTAGATGCGGTGTCGGTGATCGAGCCGTCCAGTCTCTCTCCTGTAAGAAAAAAAAAACATTCAAGTGACTATGATGGCGGTCAGTGGCCGGATTGGCGACACGAATCGCAAAACCTTGATCTTGGCATTGTGCCGTCGAGTGATGAACAAAAAAGAAAAAAAAAGAAAGAAAAAAAAAAAAGAACTAACTTTTAAAACGTGGCGATTCAGGTTTAACTCTTCTTCAACAACCAACAAAATCAATCAAACCAGAAGCCAATCCTTGAGTTTATAGCACTTTACACAAACTAATTACCCAAAATGACTCAGGAGCGATGAGTAGGTACCTGGCTTTAGGCAGTGACGGATATTGATAAGAGTGTTAAAACAAAATAGTTGCTTTGTGGTATGTGACTTAAACCGAATGAAATGGGTACTACAGAACATAAATCCTGTTGATAAACAATGAGGCCTTTGAATAAATGTCTCGACAAAGATAAATCCGCGGAAGTGCGCTATATTCATGTTCGACTTTTTTTAATGAGCCTTTATATAGCACAATATCCACTAAACGTGCTCAAAGCGCTTTACAAGGGGGTCCCTGGCCAACAGCAACATTTAACATGTAGGACGGGACATGACGTTAGGCGATATTACTTTTATTTCGGACAGAGACAACGCTATTAACGACCAAGTACTCATTTTTCACATGAATACGGTGAGAGAATGTGAGTAAAGAGCCTTTTCCAATGACTCAAGTATGCGCCGAGCGAGGCTCGAACCCATGACCTTCCGATCCGAAGCGAGTGTCATACCACAAGACCAAACAGCCGCACAGGATTTACAGGAATTCTACATATGATATTATTGTTTCATCATTGTAAATTTTTTTCTGATCTCTTATTTCTGTTATATTCTAGACGGATCTAGTTATGGGCAGCGAGAAAACTTACCATTGATGTGAACAAGTGTGTACGAAAGGTGCCAGACAAAGCAAGGAAGAAAAATACATACAAGAAAGAAAAGAACTTCCCCCAAAAATCGACTGGTGATCGATCGTATTTTTCCTTCTTGTTTTGTCTGGCACCTTTCATAATACACACTTGTTCAGATCTTTATCTTATACTGGTGCCTGCTCCATAGTTTCTCAATTTCAAATGTTACTAACGTGCGGTTATGTGGTCTTATGGTATGACACTCGCTTTAGGATCGGAAGGCCCATAGTTGAGTCCTTGGAAAAGGCTCTTTGCTCACATTCTCTCACCGCACTCAGGTGTAAAATGAGTACTCTCGTCTAACAGGCGTCATGTCCCGTCCTAAATGTTAAGTGTTGCTGTAGGCCAGGAATCTTTTGTAAAGCGCTCTGAGCACTTTTATTGGATATTCCGCTGTATAAAAGCTCTATTTTTTTTTTATTTTGTTTTTTTTTTTGGGGGGGGGGGGGGTAGATTATCGTTCGTCGTGAGAAAAAAAAAAAGGCCTACCTTTTCCACCACATCGTGAAAACTGATGTTGAAAACTGGTATTAAGTTTCATAAAATGGACTCCTTTAGTCACCACAGTCACCATCACTACCACCAATTACAAGAACATCACCATCATCACTATCATCATCATCATCATCATCATCATCATTATTATCATCATTATCATCATCATAATCATCATCATCATCATCATTATCATCATCATCATTATTACCATCAAAAGATTTGTTTTGCAAAATCAGTTGAAGAATACACCTTCTATCAAAACTATGCACTTTCTTTTACATGTCTGTCATTGAAAATGTTATGATATCTGGGGAGGGAACGTTTCTGCGAGCGACAAGCACGACATAAATAAGACTTAGAAATTAGAAGTAGAAGGGCGTTCGTAGTTGCCAAATGGTCTGATGTCACGTCCGCCCAGCAACGAGCAGCTTGATTCTAAACAAAGAAAATCGTTACTTTTTATTCTTCATTATGGCTAGAACATTTTCACATGTCATGTGATCAGAATGTATAAAAGTCAAAACATATTCAGGATTTATGTTTTTCTCCTCTGGATAGACTTTTATGCTCGTCGGAGAAGTGTTTCATAAGGATGTCCGACATTTTTCCGATAGTTTAGAACCAGTTACTAAGCTACTATGCGTCATTATGAGGGAAGTGACGTCACAATTGTTGAACCCTATTCTGGACTGGGAGAGAAATGTTACAAATGTGCGGCAGAGGATCGTCGGTCAAGCGAAATAATTTGTCTACTTTATCCATCACGTGGTGAAAACTGACGTTGAAAACCGATTTCACAAAATGGACTACTTTAGTCACCACCCTCTCTAACAACAACATCACCATCATCATCATCATCATCATCATCATCATCATCATCATCATCATCATCATAATCATCATCATTATCATCGCCATCATCATTATCATCATAAGACATGTTTTACAAAATATATTTAAATAATATACCTTCTACCAAAACTATGCACTTACTTTTCCATTTCTATCATTGAAAATGTCATGATATTTGAGGGGGTAACATTTCTGCCAGTGACAAGCACAAGATAAATATCTTTATATAAAGAAAAAGGACGTTCATAGTTACCAATTCTGGGCTACGAGAGAAATATTAATGACGTG
>NC_088367.1:30363408-30465908 GCF_034508935.2 Berghia stephanieae | reverse complement strand
TTTCTTTTGTTCATTTGCTGCGCCTGACGCACTTTGTTGACGACCACTGCGAGCCTGCTCATTAATGTTGGTGGAAACAGCATCAGTTCCAGAAAAGCATACAAAACTCACCTTTGAAATGTTTGAATGCCCACGAGTCACCATAAACACGCTTCAGCCGTTTATTAATGTTTACGGGTACACATCTCTCTTCAGAAATGAACTCAGTGACAGCACGCTGTTTATTGGGGGGATATGTGGTCTTGTGGTATGACACTCGCTTTCGGATCGGAAGGTCCTTGGTTCGAGCCTTGCGCTCGGTGCATAGTTGAGTCCTTGGAAAAGGCCTTTACTCACATTCTCTCACCGTACTCAGGTGTAAAAATGAGTACCTGGCCGTTAACAGCATTGTCGCTGTCCGAAAAAATTATATCGCCTAACAGGCGTCCTGTCCCGTCTTACATGTTAAGTGTTGCTGTTGGCCAAGGACCCTTTGTAAAGCGCTTTGAGCACGTTTAGTGGATATTGCGCTATATAAAAGCTCAATTTCTAATTTACAATTCATTTATTGCATATTTTTTGTGAATTTGATTTCTGCGGCCGACATGATGGAGTAGCGGTTCTTTCAAATACGATAAATTAAAATCAAGAACAAGCAGCTATCTAGATCTAGACAAAATTTTCTGACCTAAAAGAAGAAAAAATTACGCACTTTTTGATGTAGACTATAGTTTGCATTGGTAGGTTCAATACAGTCGGATATATCCAATTGGGCGTCAATACTTTTCAGGTAAGCCTTGTAGAAAAAGTAGACGTCTAGACAACAACAAACAAAAACAAAAAGGAAGAAAATATAAAGCCAACAAAACAAACAAAAAAATGAATGACACATGATTGAAATTGAATAGGGTAGCCCTTCAGGACTATAAGACCCATGGACCCGGAGTTTATCATAGTTTCAATAGCGTTAACGGAGAATAGCAATTGCTCGCTCCCCTTGGATGGGACGCCAGTCTATCGCAAAGTACTTTCCGTCATATCTATTAGATCCAGCTACCCAATCGCTGCTGGGTGGAACAGGGGCGTCAGAAAAAAACCCATCTCGACTTCATCTGGGATCGATTTTGGACCATTTGCGTGTGAAACGAGTGCTCTGCCAACTGAATTATCAGGACCACCAAGGAATGAATATAAACGTCAAACATTTATATTGCGCATTTCCCGCGGATTAACCATTCTCAATGCGCTTTAAAATTCAAAGCATTCTTCATTCCAGATGGAATCAAATTTGCAGTTCATTCAGTAAAAGTTGCTCTGAGGCATTCGTTAACCACCAGCAATTTCCGTCACTGCCTAATACGGGCACTCATTCACATCTGAGTCGAGGACTAAGTATGTGAAGTGCCTTACCCAAGAACACAACGCTGAAGCGAGAGATTTACGGCCGATATCACACATCAAGAGTCACAGATCACACTTACCAGCACTTGATTTTAATCGAAGGAACGAAATTGACGTCACTCAGCTAGCTTTGTGTGATTGTTTTTAAGCCAGCCATTTTAATGAGTAGTTCTCCCTATATTTTCTCAGTCAGACTATAAATATAAACGTTCAAGGTTACACTTAGTTTTGTGTATTGGTACGTTATACCCGGCTGCCGGATAATGTGAGTTTTTTGGCTAAACGCACAGCATCACAGAAGTTGAGTCATGCCACTGAACCAATGACGACACAGATTTGTCAAACAGTGCTGCCAATCTATCAACATTACATCCGGGAAAATGCAAGGAGCAGTTAGTCTATTATAAAAAAGATTAAATAAGGAAATGATAGAATTGCTCGTATATGGTCTAAACTTGTCACGCATGTCTTTTCCCGGATGTTGTGTCAGAATACACGATACACGTTACTAATGATGTAATGAGCGTCGCTTTTCCAAAACTTGAGTTTAACACACACACATACACGCACACACACACGCACACACACACACACACACACACATCATATATATATATATATATATATATATATATATATATATATATATATATATAATATATATATATATAAATATATATATATATATAAAGCAACAAAAACCATATAGAACGAGACATGATGCCAGTTAAGTTACATTACTTTTTTTTCCGACAGAGACAACGCTGTTAAGGCCAGCTTCTCATTTTACACTTGAGTAAGGTGAGAGAATGTGAGTAAAGAGTCTTTTCCAATGACTCAACTATGCGCCAAGCGAGGCTCGAACCCAGGACCTTTCGACCCGAAAGCGAGTGTCATACCACAAGACCACATAGCCTGACAAGAACCAACATTTAGGTAGGTACTTTGGCGTCGATTGATGACAAAGCCCTTATCGTGATTTGACCTATTGTCAAGATGAGCCTGTTCGTGTGCGACCTTGTAGTCTAATGGTATACATGCCACTCGCCTTCGGACCGCTAGGTGCCTGGTTCGAGTCCCTCACTGGACGGCACAAAGTTGAATCACATTCCCTCACCGCACTCGGGTGTAAAATTGAGTACCTGGTGGGTAACATGGCTCGGTTGAAAACAATATATAATTGTAATAGTTCCTCATTAAATATTGGCTTTTCAAGCGCTTTGAACATATTTAGTGGATATCTCCTCTATCTACTTAAAATATCGCGTTTTTGTTTACGTCTTGTAACCAAGAGTTATACTAGATTCGAACACACCCAATACGCAAGCCACCTCGCCCCAAGCTCACAGCGGGGTCTTGTTCTTACACAACGAGACAGAATGATCTCATCAAAAATCGAAAACGAAAATCTTCCTTCATGGAGATAAAAAAAAGTAAAATTATACGTATAAATAAATAAATAAATAAATATACAAATAAATAAATAAATAAATTGCTTGTTTTTTTGTTTTTAAGGGTTTTACGGCGCTTGCAACACATTTAGGTTATATCAGCGCCAGTAAATAGGAAGAAAATGGGATAGTCGAAAGTTCTAGAATTACAATTAAAGCACCCAAGAGAGAGTAAGACAAAGGGGAATTGGGAATACATTTACATATTGATTTACATATTGATAATTGTGTAAGCCGTACAAACAGAATGATGGGAATAATATATAGAACCTTTATAAGTCTTGATAAAACCACATTTTTATATTTGTATAAATCGCTCGTTCGACCAATTCTAGAATATGGAAATTGCATCTGGAGCCCATTATATAAAAGACAATCTATTAGTATTGAAAGTGTACAGAGGAGAGCTACAAAAAAAATTTATACAATACAGTATTTATCTTATAAGGAAAGGTTAGAATTTCTTGACTTACCCAGTTTGAAATATAGAAGAATTCGTGGGGATTTAATTCAGGTTTATAGATTGGTACATGGTCTGGATAGGATAGACTTTTCTGATTTTTTTTCATATTCTAATATTACTTTTACTAGAGGGGACAAGTTTAAGATTTTTGTCTCTAGATGCAAAACAAATATAAGACAAAACTGGTTCGGTATTCGTATTGTTCAGAAATGGAACAGTTTGAAATTTGAAACAAAGAATGCAAAATCTATGGATTATTTCAAGGTGTTAGTAGACAGGGAATTATATGATGGGAGATTTATATATGACGAATAATACTTGTTTGCTCTGCTGTTGACATGGCTTTCAATCTTGTATGTATATATTATGCATTATTATATTATTATGGTTATCTTCTATACGCGTGTGTATGTGTGTGTGTGTGTGTGTGTGTGTGTGTGTGTGTGGTTGTGTGTGCGCTTTGCATGTCACGGTTAAAGATATATGTTTGTACACCACATGAGTACATTTAAGTTGAAATACTATCTTTACCACATGTATCATTATTGTAATCTTTAATCAATAGATTTATGGCCTTACTAATTAATATTAAGGGCATTCAAAGGATCTTATCCTATTTTGCCCTATACCACATGTTATGTTAACAACAAAATACGAAATACGAATAAATAGGGATCAGATGTAGATCCCAAGAGCATACCATCAATGTACTTAGCTTGACATCACCTCTAAGTCTCACCCAGACACAAGCACAAGATCCAACAAAGAGGAATACACTCAAATGCTTACATTTCATTATTCATTAAAAATAACAAATATAATAATACATAACAGAGAGATGATATACAAGGAAAAAAATATCATCTCCCAAAACAATAACTATGCATTTGACTGTTTCCCTCCCAGCCAAGGACTCCGGCCAGGGTCGGGACAAAACCAAGCAATCTCAAACAAAGACAAAGACAGAAAGCATGTTGGAAAATAGACATAAGGGGTTAGAAGACACGGTAAGTACCTCCCTGCCCACTGTGGAGGTAGGGAACCCCACCCAGAATAAATGAATTAATTAATAAATAGAATAATAAGAATTTTATCACGTTCAACAATGCTTCGTATTAACCCATCTAGCATCTTATATTTTCTTGCTTTAGAAAATATGGTTTTATTTATTTTTATTTTTTTTTTAAATGTAAGACAAGTTGTGATATTTATAACACCGACGCGTGGATATCCCAGGCTCAAAAGATCCGGTTCGGTTTGACCACGATATGGCCTTCAGCTTTTTATAAGTAGGAATCGTAAATCATTTTAGCCCACATACTGTGGTTATTACTATTTTTGTGGTGCCCAAGTTGGACAAACACACACACACACACACACACACATACGTATGTACACATACCAACACACACACACATACGTATATACACATACCAACACACACACCACACACACACACACACACACACACACACACACACACAACTCAGGGATCGGCTGTTGATAAATTATAGTAGATTCACTTTAATCACATGTACAGTCCTATTTCAACCAAGATTCATTACAGTATACTTATAAAATATTAGAGTGCTTTTCTATACATAGTTTATGATCGTGATTTTCTCCCAGGAACAAAATTTAAAATATACCAATTCATACGATGGTAATTTAATGGATAGATAGTTGATGTAAAAGTTTGCCTATATTTCCAAAAGATGATAAAAGTAATAATAATAATAATAATAATAATAATAATAATAATAATAATAATAATAATAATAATAATAATAATAATAATAATATGTTGCGTACTTTGGTCTTGGATAAATTTGTCGTTTACGTCATACTCATACCTTGGGCTCTTATTTTGTTTCCCGTTACAAATTCTAACCTTATTTGATAGTTTATTGACCGCCGAGTGATGCTTGCTGTATGTTTGTTTGCACAAGTGTATGCTTTTGTGTGTGTGTGTGGGTGTGCGCACAAAAAGGTGTTTTAAAATAAAAGAAAATAAGTTAAAAACATGCCTAAAAACGATATTCTTATAAAATGAAAAAAATATGTTCGGATTTAACCAGTCAACTGCCGTACCCAGGAAAGATACGTTTTTAAAAATTTGGCCAGAAAACTCGTCCTTCAAATATAGATCGATTTAAATGACCCTCATCTTGACAAAAATTCTCAAATATGGGAATCCGTGAGGTCCCTGGTTTGAGAGTGTTTGCCAACATGAGGGTCATTTAAATCGATCTATATTTGAAGGACGAGTTTTCTGGCCAAATTTTTAAATACGTGTCTGACCAGAGGTTTTTTTTTATTAATAGAATCCTTCTGAAAAGAATCTCACCTCACATTGAAAACATTCTTAGAAAAGAGCAGGCAGGGTTCAGAAAAGGGAAGTCATGTAGTGACCACATATTTACCCTGAGACAAATCCTGGAGCAAAGCATTGAATGGAACAGCCCCCTCTACACCATTTTTGTCGATTTTGAAAAAGCCTTTGACAGCTTACACAGAGAGTCCCTGTGGAAAATACTCCGCCATTATGGTATACCGATGAAGATAGTCAACCTAATCAAAGCAATGTACAGCAACTACCAATGCCAAGTGATCTGTGGTAACAATTTAACAGACAGCTTTAATGTAACAACTGGTGTAAAACAAGGCTGCATACTCTCCCCGCTTCTGTTTATCCTGGCTCTAGACTGGCTCATGAAAAATACAATTGATGGTAAGAAGAGAGGCATTCGCTGGACACTGACATATTTTCTGGAAGATATAGACTACGCAGATGATATTGCGTTAGTTTCCAGTACACACAGAGACGCCTCAGAGAAACTAAACGTACTACACAAGAACGCCTCGAAAATTGGACTGAAAATAAATTTCGATAAGACTGTGTACATTAGGGTGAATCCAAAACATGACAGTGAAATTAGGATAGATGAACATATAATTGAAGAGGTAACAGAGTTCTCCTACCTCGGATCCAAAATAACAGACGACGGAAATGCAGAACACGATATCAAGCACAGAATTCAAAAGGCAAACCAGGCTTTCGGCATGCTGAAAAACTTTTGGAAATCAAAGCAAATAATGAGAAAGACAAAGCTGAAAATATACAAGAGCAATGTTTTAAGTGTACTGCTTTATGGAAGTGAAAGCTGGAAAATGACATCCTCCTTAATACAGAAACTAGAAGCCTTTCAGAACAAGTGTTTAAAAAGAATTTTTAATTTATTTTGGCCTACAAAAATAAGAACAGTGGATCTATTAAAGAAAGCTGACTGCACTAGCATTGATAGCCAAATAAAAAGAAGAAGATGGCGTTGGCTGGGTCATGTGGCCAGAATGGAAAAAGGGTCACTTCCCAAGACAGCCTTGTACTGGACAGCAGATGGGAAGAGAAAGCGGGAAGACCCAAAGAAACCTGGCGAAGGACGATGGAGAAAGAATTAAAGGAAGCAGGCCTGTCCTGGAATACAGCCACCGCAAAAGCAGCCGATCGCAAAAAATGGAGATGTCTGGTGGATGCCCTATGTGCCTCAAGGCCCGAAGAGGATTAAGTAAGTAAGTAAAGTCTGACCAGAGTACGCGTTAAATTAATTAATTGAGAGATTAAAATCAAATGGCGTGCTTATGTGTAAACTGTATTTTTATTTTATAACTTATCATATTATTTATTATTATTATTATTCATTAAAAAAATTAAGAATTGAGCTTTATATAGCGCAATATCCACTAAATGTGCTCAAAGTGTTTAACATGGGTCCCTGGTCAACAGCAAGATTTAACATGTAGGACGAGACATGACGCCTGTTAGGCGATATTACAATTTTTCGGACACAGACAACGCTGTTAACGGCCAGGTACTTATTTTACACCCGAGTACGGTGAGAGAATGTGAGTAAAGAGCATTCTCCAAGGACTCAACTATGCGCCGAGCGCGAGGCTCGAACCCTGGACCTTCCGATCCGAAAGCGAGTGGCATACCACAAGACCACATAGGTGACCCTCCGCCTCGAAACGTTATTAAGTCGGATTTTTCAATTTTGGGTTTTTGGTACACAATCAAAGCTTATATCATGCTTAAAATTTTGATACCAAATTTATAAAATTCTGATTATTCATTGCCCAACTATGACCGTTTGAAGTAGGGAGAGTGTAAAAACCAAGTTTTGAGAAAATCGACTTTGAAGTGAGGCACCGTTTTCACACATAATCAAATCAATGGGGCAAAGATAACTCCTCAGATACGGGAATAGTAAAATTTGCAGAGACGCCAATTTTCAATTTGACTCACAGGAATTGCAGACACCACTCGGAGGAATTTCAATACCGAAAGAGGAATTTCCGCACACACAAAAAGGGAATTAGAATGATATTTGGTATTGTGTTTACATATTGTATAGATCGAAATAGATAACTGATTACAATAAATATTTTCTGATATATAAGCACATTGCCAAATACAACCCCAAAGTTTCCTTATTTCAAGTGAAGAAAAGCTCCAAAACATAATTAGTGAGGATGATGTTGTGTTGGTGGTTGTAGTAGTAGAAGTAGTCGTAGTCGTAGTAGTAGTAGTAGTAGTAGTAGTAGTGATGATGACGATTTCATAATGGCTGTTTTAGTAGTAGTAGTGGTAGTGATGATGATGTGGTGGTGGTGACTGTGGTTGTAGTAGTGTCAGTGGTTGTAGTAGTAGTGATGATGTGATGTGGGTGGTTGTAGTAGTAATGATGATGTAGTGGTAGTGGTTGTAGTAGTTATGACGATGTGGTGGTGGTGGTTGTAGTAGTAGCGGTAGTGATGATGATGTGGTGGTGGTGGTGACTGTGGTTGTAGTAGTGGCAGTGGTTGTAGTAGTAGTGATGATGTGATGTGGGTGGTTGTAGTAGTAATGATGATGTAGTGGTAGTGGTTGTAGTAGTAATGATGATGTTGTGTGGGTGGTTGTAGTAGTAATGATGATGTAGTGGTAGTGGTTGTAGTAGTAATGATGATGTTGTGTGGGTGGTTGTAGTAGTAATGATGATGTAGTGGTAGTGGTTGTAGTAGTTATGACGATGTGGTGGTGGTGGTTGTAGTAGTAGCGGTAGTGATGATGATGTGGTGGTGGTGGTTGTAGTAGTAGTGATAATGATGTGGTGGTGGTGGTTGAAGTAGTAGTGGCAGTGTTGATGCGGTGGTGGTGGTGATTGTAGTAGTAGTGGTCGTGATGAAGTGCGGTGGTGGTGGTTGTAGTGTGTGTGTGTGTGCGTGTTTGAGAGAGAGAAAGAGAGAGAGAGAGAGAGAGAGAGAGAGAGAGAGAGAGAGAGAGAGTGCTAAAAGTGCATCAAGTGATAAGTAGAGCAACACGAACTTTAAAAACCAACGAGGCTAAAGTTTGAGGTCAAAGTATTTGTTATTAACTATTATTGACAAGTGCAGCCTTGGAAATGGTGGCTCTGAGAGAAAGTCAATTCTTGTTTTGAATATTTCACCGATTGTTGCTTTTTTAAACTTTAAATATATTTAGCTTATCGTCAATACTTGTGTTGAATTATTATGTTTCATGTAGAAAAATGATTGTAGTTTATGAAACAACCAAAAACTGAAATTTGATCATTTTGACCATTTCCACTTTAAAACCGGTTTTCTTCGTTTTCCAAATCCCGACTCAATACCGCTTCGAGGCGTAGGGTCACATAGGGTGGACGACGCAACATATTCATAGGGGGATAGAGGAAAAGATACAGTAGAGTACAGTAATGTCATCGGTCCGCCATGGGACGTCGAAAAATTCAACCCTGTTGCAAGACCCTTTCGGGATTCTCAACATCTATCATCCTAAAAGAGAAAGTATGGATGGACGTTTTAATCCTCCTGCCCAAGGGGTAGATGCCCTCTCCTCCATCACCCCCCCCCCCCCCCCCCCACCTTTCTTCCTCCCCACCTATCATCGGAAGGCATCTTATCCACAAAAATGAAACAAACTGCTTGTCTTCTCTGAAATGAAAGTTTCGTGTAGTGTTTGCAACTTTTCGACAAGGTAGGGATCATCTACATCGATCGATGTTTGAAATAAAAGTAAAGTCCCAGATGTAAGATGTTTTGACGAGTTGTGTGTCATTGTGTGGTCTTGTGGTATGACACTCGCTTTCGAATCGGAAGGTCCTGGGTTCGAGCCTCGCTCGGCGCATAGTCGAGTCCTTGGAAAAGGCTCTTTACCCACATTCTCTCACCGTACTCAGGTGTAAAATTTTCCTGGTCGTTAACAGCGTTGTCTCTGTCCGAAAAAAAAAATATCGCCTTACAGGCGTCATGTCTTGTCCTAAATGTTAAATGTTGCTGTTGGACAGGGACCCCTTGTAAAGCGCTTTGAGCACGTTTAGTGGATATTGCGCTATATAAAAGCTCAATTTTTTTTTCAATGTCTGAGCTTAGCGAAAAGGTGACCCCGTAACCTCGGCTTGGAAAACTCCTCATTAAGTCTTGACCGCTACTCCCACAACGGTATTGCTGACGTCACGGATAAAAATACACACGACAATGATAAATTACTAATTCGTGTCAAGGGCAGGGTTTTTTTCTACTGACTGCCCCCATCCTCAAACATAATAGTGCAATGTTGTTTCATGTATTCAACTGAAAACTACGCGATGTTCCATCGGATTGGGAGAGGGGTTGTAGTACATATTATAAGTACAAACATAGTCAAAGTTGGATTATTATTCTAACTACAGCAACTATAATTGACATACAAAATTATCTTTTTCCGAATGTAGGCGGACTTTTCACAATTGTGTATAGACTTGGCTTATAACGTATACATACTACTACCTTACGATTTGTGTCTGTGCGCATGTCACTACGTAGAATGTAAATTTATAGGGAAAAAATGGTAAATGGGAGGGGAGAAAAGAATGAAAATGAACCGCCGCTAAGTTGGGGTTTTTTTTCAAGTCTCTCTCTCTCTCTGAACAGAGATAGAGAAGATAGTAAACAACATTTTGCATGGTTAATTAGTGCCTGTGATATTCTTAGACCGAAGGCTGTCAAGAAATAGACAAAGGACAGCAGTTTACATAATAATATCAGTTTGTTTTTAAGGGTTTCACGGCGCTTGCAACACATTAAGGTCATATCAGCGCCAGTAAAAAAGGAAGAAAAAGGGATAGTAAAAAGTTATAGAATGACAATTAAAGCACCCAAAAAAAATTAAGATATAGGGGAACCGGGAACAAATAGGGATCAGATGTAGATTCCAAGAGCATATCACCAATGTACTTAGTTTTAGATCACCTATGTCTCATCCGGACACAAACACAAAATCCAACAAAGAGGAATACACTCAAATGCTTACATCATACATTCAAAATAACAAATATAATAATACATAACAGAGAGATGATTTACAAGGAAAAGAATATCATCTCCCAAAACAATAACTCTGCATTTGACCGTTTCCCTCCCAGCTAGGACTCCGGCCAGGGCCAGGACAAAACCAAGTAATCTCATTCCAAGACAAAGACAGAAAGCAAGTTGGAAAACAGATATAAGGGGATAGAAGACAATAAGTACCCCCCTGCCCACTATGGGAGGTCAGGAACCCCACCCAGATAGTATCAGTATCTGATCCCAGAACCGGTCTACCCAGTATATCCAAACTAAAGTCTCACAGATACAAAGACTAATAGTTAAATAGTACGGTAGTAGATGAACACGAAGTCAGTGAGAGAAACAGTCAATAGTGGAGGGAAATCGGGAGATCTCTTATGCGGAACATGCACACACACACACGCATCCGACTGCTTCCCATTGGAAAGGACTTCAACCAGGGTCTGGGCAACTGGTGGACTGGACTGAAAGGGGTGGGGGGGGGGGGGGGGGGGGGGGGCAGAAAAAAACCCAGATTACACCCAAGATAAAGGTCCTTTTGCTGGAAGAAAGGCGACTGCTCACCCAACTGAATTCTTGACACATCAGTTGATTAGGTTAAAGCTTGTAAAGCTTCATCCAAAAGTTTACAGGATTATTTTTTTTAAAGACTGCTGTTTTATGAACTTCGTATTGCTGAACAAATTGTGTATATTATGTATCTTTTGAGTTAGAGTTTTTAAAAATCAATGTCTGTGTTCGGTAAGTAATGGCATTTAGGGAAAATTCCTGAAATAGTTGGCGAGGAGAGAGTTAAGAGCCATTCGTTACATGTTTTTTTAACAAAGGCATTATGGACCATTACAAACTTGTTTTTATTCAAAATGTATTGAGCATTAGGAATTTGCAATATATGAATGATCATTATTAAAAGAAGGCTATTGAATTGTAAATGTAACATCCAACTTCAAGAATTCAAGGCATCAAACTCTTCAAAACAAAAATAAACCAACCGAATGTGGCTTATGTTTGTTTGTTTTTAAGGGTTTTACAGCGCTTGCAACACATTAAGGTCATATCAGTAAAAAGGAAGAAAATGGGATAATAAAAAGTTCCAGAATTACAATTAAAGTTAAAGCACCTAAGAAAAGGTGAAACAAAGGGGAATTGGTCCAGATAGGAAACAGATGTAGATTCCAAGAGCACACTATCAGAGTACTTAGTTTGAGTTCACCTAAAAGTCTCATCCAGACACAAACACAGGTCCCCACTAAGAGGAACACACACAAATGTTTACAAATCATATATAATATGTAAACAAATCATAATACAGTGCATAACAGAGAGATGATTTACAAGACAAAAAAATATCATCTCCTAAAACTATACATTTCATTTGACTGTTTCCCTCCCAGCTAGGGTATCCGGCCAGGGCCAGGACAAAACCGAGTAATCTCATCCTAAGACAAAGACAGAAGGCATGTTGGAAAACAGATATAGGGGTATGGAAGACACAGTAAGTACCTCCCTCCCCACATGTGGCTTAAATCATATCTCATATTGCAACTTTCCTAAATTTATCCTCTTGTCAACATCATCTACATTTTATAACAGAAAACAGTAGATCCTTCCAGCATGAAACAAAAATGCCACCCACTGTCTCAATCCAGCGACTGTGGTTTAGTGGTATGGCACTCAGCTCCTGACCTGTAGATCCTGGGTTCGAGTCCCGTTGTGGAAGCCTCAAAGTTATTGATATTGGGAAAAGATTCTTTTAACCATATTTTCACACTATAGTAGTCCTTTAGAGCCATAAGGCCCATGGAGCCAGAGATTATCCCGGTTACTTTAACATAAAATGTACAATAGCAATTGCTTGCTACCACTAGGATAGGATGCTAGTCTATCGCAAAGTACTTTCAGCTAGATCTAAAAAACCCAGCTATCCAATCACTGCTGGGTGGACAAGGGGTTCAGAAAAAAATCTTGACATCACCTGGGAGTGATCTCAGTCCCTTTGCGTGTGAAGCAAGTGCTCTAACAACTGAGCTATCAGGACCACTGCTATATTTTTTCACACCATACTAATGTGTAGAATTAGTACCTGGTTAGAAAAGGGGTTGTCTGGAGAGGTGAAAAATGTAGTAAATAGCACCTAACATGTATCAGGTCTCATTTTACATGTATGTTAAATGTTGTTGGCTTGGGACATGCTTATAATGCACTCTTAAGCACATTAAATGAACATTGCGCTAAGGTGTGAATAAAAAGTCATAATTTCACAGGGGAAAAGTGGATCCACTTGACGGAGCTTACAAAGCACCTGACCTTTCTAAGTTACTCCAATGAGGAGGAGCATGCTGACCTGTAAAATTTTGAACATACAATATTATGCAAAATAAAGTGTTCTAGAGAAACTTTGGGCTCATTATAAACATGCACTCGAGCACAGAAATCTCGGGACCGGGCCTATTTGTTCGAGATTTCAGTGTTTTCGAGTTTTCCGTGTTGAGAATTACAGAGGAAATATGAGGGAGGTAAATGTGGGTGGTCTTGATAAAAGTCATATTATAATGATAACTCTCCGTTATTGCGAACTCTGTCAAGAGTTGATAATGCGACAATTCTATTTCTTTTTCTTGGCCATCTGTTACAAAATTATGAAGTGAGTTATCACTGGTGTTGCATTACGTGCATCTTGTCTTGTTCAAGTTCAATTTCAGAAAAGGAATGACAATTCCCACTGCAAGTGTTTGATAAAAAGACAAAGCCAGCATATCGCATTGTGGATTACACACTCAGCACGCGACGTCATTACCTTCAGATCCGGTACCTAAAATCATTACCACTCCTCACTTAACACCCTTTTACCAATAGCAGGCTAAAGAGAGAGGGAGGGCAATGGTCCCACCTTTCCCATCCCTAATTGTTTGTATCATTTTAATACGTAACAGTTACTGCCTAAGGCAATCACTGACAAGTCTCCCGTCCCTGCGATACTGGTGATTTATTTGTGATGGTACTGGCACCTCAGATTAAGTACCATTAAGTGAGGTAACGATAGAGTCATAGGTGGTGTGCTGGTGCTGGTCAAACATGCTTCGCAAATCCCTCTCAATTCAGCATGCACACACACACACACACACACACAATATATGCCACACACACGCATGCGTAACACGTTAACTGACACTTCGGGCTACGGGGAGAGTGGCATCTGTCGTTTCTGTTCAACACAAACAATTCGCGAAAAAAAAAAATTCAACTGACCGCAAGGAAAAGTTTAGTTTGGTCGAGATTTCCGTGCTGGCCCTGGAAAGTTTTCGAGATTTCCGTGTTGCCAATACTAACAAAACAGAGGGATTAAAACGGGGAATTTTACCGAGTTTGAGATTTCCGTGATTTCGAGATTTGCGTGTTCGAGATTTCCGTGCTTGAGTGTAATATTATAGGGAATATCATTTCCTCTTTAATAAGTGAAATTTACACATCCAGACACTTACGATTTTTCACTGATCTGCCCGATAATGTAGTATGAATGACAACAACAACAACAACAAAAAAAGAAAAGGAAAGAAACAAATGGGCCAAAAAAAATTTTGGTTTGTTTTTAAGCTTTTTTGTTTGTTTGTTGCTTTAGGTCTCTTCCAACACAATTGAGGTTATATGAGAGACCGCTGAAACAAAAAAACAAGCAATCTAACAAAAATAGTACAAATGTAAATCAAAATCATAACCTAAAGATATCATAAGCTAAATTATAAATAACCAAGAACAAACAGGCAGAAGATTTACAGAAAAAAAAATATCCCCTGTCAAAAATACAATCACAAACCAAAGAAGCAGGATAGGCTAGTAAAGAGAAGAAGAAACGACATCACTATCGGATCGTACACCCATGCGAACATCATAGGTATATGATTCAAGGGTGATGCTCCCATCCAACCACCCACTTGTTGTTTTTAAGCAGTTTATGGTGCTTGCAACACATTTAGTTCATATCAGCACCAGGGAAAAGGAAGAAAATGGGATAATCAAAAAATTCTAGAATTACAATAAAAGCACCCAAGAAAAAGTAAAACAGGGAAATTGGTTCAAATCAGGAACAGATGTAATTCCAAGGGCATGCATCAATTAACTTAGTTTGAGATCACCTAAAAGTTAAAGTCTCATCCAGACACCAGCACAGGATCCCACTAAAGAAACACACTCAAATGTTTACAAATTATAATAAAAACAAAAATTAACAATCAATACGTAAAAGAGATGATTTACAAAGAAAAAATTATCACCTCCCAAAAACTATCACTATATATATATTTGATATTTCAATATTTGACTGTTTCCTTCTCAGCCAGGATAAAACCAAGTAATCCCATTCCAAGACAAAGACAGAAAGCAACCCAGAAAACAGATATAGGGGGACTTACATATAATATAATATCCTTTACCTATTTAAATCGTTAGGTCAACCTAGTTTTATTTTTTATTTTACCTCTTTCGGTTATTTTAAATATAACTTTGAACCGTATCCTTCCTCTCCCATTCTCCCACTTACTCTCTCTCTCTCTTACTCTTTCTTTCTTTCGCCCCCCCCCCCCCCTTCCCCCTTATTGAAGAATACTAGGATTCAAATCCTTTCCTTAACCTTACTATAAAAATTTGTTTAAAAATCAAAGCAAAGCAAACAAAACTGACTTGCAATATCAATTTGCTTTTATCCATACATTGAACAAAGCCTGTCACAAATATTTGATTCCAGTTCACATTAATGAGGCTTTGACCTTACTCCCCTTTGAGAAACCTCAAGAAGAAATGTGTGTGTTGCTCCTTGATAGTTGCTGTAATTGTGCAATTTATATAAACACAACACCCCAGTTCTAATTGGTCACCCTAGTTTTACTTATATATACTTTATAAGATTAAGATGCATTTTTACAATTTTCTTGTATTTTCAAGTGATTTCATCAGTGAATTTAAGTGAATTTATAACATTATTTGTAACTATCTCTTTCAAAATAGATTTATAATACAAGCCTCCATTTTAAAATTTAAGTTCCTTGTTCTTATTGTGTTTGTTTTTACTCCTATCTATACTCACTAGTAGTAATATTATAATTGATTGAGCTTTTATATAGTGCAATATCCACTAAACATGCTCAAAGCGCTTTACAAGGGGTCCCTGGCCAACAGCAACATTTAACACTTAGGAAGGCGATATTACAATTTTTTTCTAACAGAACGCTGTTAATGACCAGGTACTCATTTTACACCTGAGTACGGTGAGAGAATGTGAGTAAAGAGCCTTTGCCAAGGACTCAACTATGCCCGTCGAACCCAGGACCTTCCGATCCGAAAGCGAGTGTCATACGACAAGAGCACATAGCCGCACAAACTCACATACCTATTAATACAAATAGATAAAGATGCTGGCTGACGTGAAGGAAAGGAAAATCATATCTATCTGTCTCTTTATCTATATTTCTAGCTACCTATTACTAGTATTGTAGACAAAACTAGAAGTTTGTACCTTAATTCAATCCTTCAATCAAAAATATAACACAATATTTACAAAATCACAAAGGGCTACAACATAGACTGTAGGTACGCACTCTAATTTCCTTTCATTCTTTTCTACACAACACTTAATCCAGTCACCAAGTCACATCTCCAAACCGCAACATCAACTTGTCGTGCTCAGCAAGGTCTTTCTGAACTTTCTTTCTCATGTAAAAGATTGGACAATCACGGCTGTAGTGAAAAAGAAAATGAGAAGGAAATAAAAAGGTTAACAAAAAATAAATAAATAAACAACAACAATTTCATTAACATGAAAAATAAAGTGTAAAATACAGTCTAAAGTGGCCAGTCATATACAAAACAGCCTTGTGCTCTTTACAGATCTCTCAAAGACAAAAAAGTATGAAACAGCAAGGATTGTTTACTCATCGTGAAGTAAGGGCTGATGGCTAAATCAACATCTTTACTTTACACAGAGGATTAAACAGAAAAAAATCTCGATTGCACCCGGGATCGATCTCGGTTCCTTTTTGTGTGAAGTGAGTACTCTACCAACTGAGCTACCGGGACTCCTTGGTTAAAGTCAACCTAACTTTCTGGTCCGACAGTGTTGGCTTTATCAGGATTCCACTGTAGTTTAAAGAGAGACAGATGGATTTATTTTAGATGTGAGACAGAGAGAGAGATATTGAGTGGAGGAGTGAGAATGTGAGTCAATCCATAGGCAAACCTATCAGAGGTACCAAACAAAACATCCATAATTTTTCTTTTTAAACTTCTCAATTTCTAGCAATCTAAAGGCATGATTTAAATCCCTTGAGAATAGACTAAGTTATAGTACAGTTTGACGACGGATCCTTTGAGTAAATAAGGGTGGAGAGGGGTGGGGGGAGAGAGTAACTAAAAATGATGAGGCAGCATTTTGTATCAATTAAAAGTAAAGTTTGTCCTCCACCATCTACAAAAACTTTTTTTCTAAAGTCACTTTAGACTCACCCCCCCCCCACACACACACCTCTTTAAAATCCTAATATGGAAGGGGAAATCCAACTGCCTCCCCCTAAGCATCTGTATGAACTGATTAAACGAAAGAAGCTGCATGTCTTCATGGGTCTGTAAATGACTCAATTGCACTGTACGACAATCAGCTGACATTTTTTAAACCATAAAATGAAACTTATACAAACCTGGTGCAAAGCACATCCTCATGCAAACTGCCTTGGCATCGCTGACATTGCGTCCAAAGTCGAGAAAATTTTTCCTCCAAAGCCTGAAGACTTCCAATCTCTTTCTGGAAAATTTCTGATTCTTTGTGCTTGCAATGTTTGCAAACTGCAGCATCTGAGGATTGGCATCAAAATAGGAGAGCATTTAATTATGTATCAAAGGTTAAGCCTTTGAGATTCAAGAAGAGAGAGGCTGTGTTACGTTTTTATGACTAGATAAAATAAAATAAGAATATGTAGGATGAAATGTATAAAACAATGTTATAGAAATGGCTTCAGCTGTCACAAATAATAAAATGATATACACGGGCAAATAAATATAAATATCACTCTCTTCAAACAACACACACTCATACACAATTTTGTATTTACCAATCACACATTTTACAATGAAAAAGAATCATTACGTTGTTTTGTGAGAACAAGTCACAACTAATGTCGACTATTTCTTGATTGTAAATGACCTGTTAAAGATATTGATTGTAGGAATTGACAATATCAACCACTCAGTTTGGCTGAGTTGATTGAATAAGAAGAAAAATGAGTAGGCATAGGGAGAAAGAGGAGCTTGCTGATGAAATAGATAACACAAGCAATGTTTAGACCTTGAAAAATAGTTCAATTCAGAAAAGCGCAAATCTGTGTATATATTTTTTCCCTTTAAACCATTAACATCAATTAGTGATCATTAAGAATGACTTGTCTATCCAAAACTAAAAAGGCAAGGAAAAAAATAATCTAAAACAAAAAAGAAACTTACTTGAATCTAATGGGGTTTTGCACCCGATGCAAGTACTTTTCTTTGTCGTGAAAGCTGCTAGTCCTCCGACTTTAGACATTACTTTGGACTTTGTTCTTGTGTGCTCTCCATCTAAAAAGAGTTATATGCGTATAATATGGCATTTTATTATCATACTATATGCAACAAACTTTTTTCACAATCCTATATAATAGCAAAGATTTGTGAGTATGATAATGACACAACAACCTTGCTTGGTCCATCTGTAATTTTAGTTTCAGGGTATTGATAATAAAATTGCACTATGCGTGAATCTTAATCATCAAATCTAGACAATGAATTGTCTTTAATAAACATCCTAAACAATAATGACTTATCTCGAGATTTGGCATGAGATTTTGTTGTGCATGAGTGTGAACATGTTAATCAAATCTTTGGTCACTTTGCTTCATTTTTTTTTTTAATGATTACGCGGTTATAGCTGTATTATAACATAACTAGGCACCTCATAAATATATCTAATTATAATCATAACTTGTATATGAAGTTGTTGAAAGTCAATATTGTGCTACAGAACACAGTTATTGTGTTGACTGAAGACAAAAACATATTAGTCATCACACTTCATGACATTTAATACATCAAATCAAATTCAGTAATTTATATAAGACTGTTATAAACCATAGTCCACAGCTTCATCAGATTTGGAATACTAAATAATTTATAATTTAAGGTCTTTTTCAGTTTGTACAAAGGAAACTGGTCAAACCAAAAACAGCTAAAACTCAAAAGCCTTTTAATTCTAAGACCAAAAAAATAATAAAATCCAAAAAATGGGCTGTTCTCTTTATCCTTGTTCACAAGCTTCTTCTTCTTCTTATCTTGTGGAAATCTCCAATATTGTTGAGGATCACTTCACAGTTTGTAGGGTATTACATTTTAAACTTGTTAAAACACTGCACATAGCGATAATAAAAAATAAATAGATTAAAAAGTCACGATGTGAACTCTAGCAACTGTGTGAAGGCATGTTGGCAACCGTTTTCAGCCATGTCAGCTGGGAGGCTATTCTACAGTCGGGCAGTGGAAGGGAAAAACGAATACAGGTGGGCATCCGTTTTTGATGTTGGGATCACCAAGCTCTCAACAATCTAACAAAATTGCTTTAAATTGATTGCATAAATGGTCAAAAAAATTTTTTAAAGTGATTCTCAAGTTTTTGACAAAGCTCAAAAAAAACATGCACAAACCATGGCTCCATAATTACATGTTGACATTTAAAAAAAAATAATTGTCACAATGCTAGTGTAAAATGTAGTTAATGACAAAAGGGAAGTTACTCTGAGATAATAAACCACAGTAGCACTTGGAAAAAGCAACACGATTATTGTTAATATATAATCAAAACAAAACACGATTATTGTTAATATATAATCAAAACAAAAAAACAAAAACAAAAAATGAAAAAGTTAACCCAATCCCTTGGTTTTTACTGTATATCATTGTGATCTTGGAGATTTATATCATATCAAAACCATAACAAGTTTACTTACGAAGTAGAACTGACTCTGCTTTCTTCTCCCCTAGAATGGGTTCAAATATCCTTAGCAAAGGCTTGGACAACTGGTTTTCTAGATAGTATTGTGTGTCAATAGGAATGTTGTTTTCCAGCACATAGATAGGATCCTGATTAGAAAGATTAAAATTTCAGCATACATATATTGAGTTATCAGATCATTCAGTTTGTTATTCGTTTTTATTGGAAAATATGTTTCAATCTGGCATTTATTTTATAAAACAACTTTTGGAAACAATCGTTAACTTTTGATTCTTTAATCTAATCAAATCCCTTTAAATCTTTTCAAGTTCATATGAATGGATATCCAACAAATATGTTCAATTTTCAATCATAGTGAACTCAACAGAGTTAAACAAACAAACAAAAATTAAAATTAAAAAATCGTTAAATTTGGTTATCCTTTTCTGTACACTTGGATAAACAGCTTACCTTATAGATTAAAAAAGTCTGAGATGTATAGAGATGGTAATGCACTCTAATGGTGAAACAAATTTTTTTTTAGCAAATCACATTTTTACTAAGTAGAGAAAAAAACTCATCTAGAAGTCTTTCGTTCAAATGAAAAGTCATCCATTACTATAACTTTTGAACACGTGAAAAAAATAAAAAATAAAAAACTAGTTCCTATAGTCACCACAAAAATTATTGTTGGTGTCTCTTGAAAAAAAGTGCAAAACAACATTTACATTCACAACATCCTCAATATAAAAAAATCTGAAGGTAAGCTGTTTACAATGGTTTTACGATGCTCAGGAATTAAAATTGAAATTGAAAATTGCATCATACATATGTTTTTAATTAAAAATGGTGGAAAAGATATGTCAGGGAAAGAGTTCATATTAAGTACAAAGGTCATTTGACTGAAATTAAAGTGTAAATCAATCCACAGAACCAACGATGTTCAGTAACTAATTTCAAATTGATTCTGTAAATTCTGCATGATTTGTTTGTTTTATAGGAGTTTTATTGTGCTTGAGACACCTTTTGAGCATCTCAGCATCAGTCAAAAAGAAAAATGGCAGGCAGGAAAAGTCAAAAGACTTTTGCAAAACTTTGTGGTCATGCACTCACCCTCAAAATGGTCGGTCCCTAGTTCAATCCCACTCTCAGCAGCGCAAAGTCTTAACTCATATTATCTCATCACACTCAGAAGTGAAATAAGTACCTGGACGGCAACAGCTTTGTCTCTGTCACAAAAATTGTAAAAGTACCTGTCAGGCTTCATGTATCATTGTAGACGTTGACTGGGGACACCAACCATGTAAAGCGCTATAAGCACATTTAGTGGATCTTGCACTATCAATTTATTTATTACCAAGTTATCACAGCAGTTCCTGCATTACAAGGTACATATTCCCAACCTAAGAAACTTACCTCAGACTTCAGATAGGCTGCAGTGCCTTTTGCTGCAGCAATAATGACATAAGGCACTCGATCACCAAGTTTTGGAGCACTACCTGCATCACGTTTCTGCATTCTGTAAGTTAAAAATTTGCAGTCAGAAACTTATTTTATCACTCAACTTTCAGAATCGCTTATCTATCATAATTAACACTATTGGCAATGCTCAATTTTAAATTATTACAAATTTGTGGCCAAAAAAAATGTTTAAATAAATCCAAATTTATTTTAAAGGCCATTTATAAGCTACACAACAAAGCCGTAAACCATAAAATGAATACATAATTCCTTTTCTTTTTCTTTTCATGATGTGAGTTTTTTCTTTATGTAATAAATGGCCAGTTGTTTAAAATACATTTCTTAACACATTTTTTTTGTTAATAAAAAAAACAAATCCAAAACATAAACTACAAAAATGAAAAGGCACCTATTTGCCAGTTCCACATGGGCTTGTTTTCCAGCATATTCCTTATCAGTCTTGGTTAACTCCTTTGTAATGACAAGCTGCGAGATGTCAATACGATTACACAACAAATCTGATATTGTTTGCTGAACATGAGATACAGCTCCATCTGGATTTCTGAAATGTGAGTGGTGAAAAATTCAAACATCTTGTGTGAATATGGTTTAGGGATAGATACAACAAGAAAAAGATTTAGAGTTTATTTTAGGCAGTTTGCAAATAAAGAACACAAATCAAAACATAATTATTAATAAACAAAACCAAAATAATCATATTATTGCAAATAAACGAGAATTAAATAAATAACTTATAACTGAGGATGATGAAGATGATGATGAGAGACTTCCAGATACGTTTTGCTCTTTCACTTCTTTTAAATATTTTTCTCCTTGAGGTACATAGTATTTTTGAGTACCAAGTAACACACAACCACCCCCTACATTGATATCAAATTAAGCTGTAATCACAAGAAAAGTATATGGTCAGAGATAAAACGGATATAAACGTAAATGGGGGGAGAAAAAAAAAAAACAGGAATAAAAAGAAGTGAAAAGGACAAACATGGACAATTGGATAACAACCTGTCAATCAACAATAAACGCAGACAGTGATTGATGAGCTGGGCAACAAGAGGTGAGTTGTCTCTGCGAACAGTTTCTATACCCTTGCAATCCATCTTATCATGCTTTTCAGGACGGGTCCAGTAGAGGCCTGCATAACGCTTCTTGTTGATGAGCAGGTAAGGGAAATAGACCTGCAAAATGGGGGAAATGGAAAAGCAATTAGAGGATCTTTGCATTAGATCAGCCTAAAAATGTTTTGACCACAACATCAATTGAAAAATATATTGTATGATAGTTATGTCTTTCTAATTTTAGATCATCATCATAATGTGGTTCACTTCTGGCAGAAAATGGTGGTTATGAATCACAACAGTCCACCTCATCAATTAGATATCTTTTAAAATCCTCCCTTAATTTGGTAATATTCAATAGAACATTTTAACAGAATATTTCATTTAAAGCAATAATATTTTATATACCAATAATCTTCCACTTTCTAACAGAAGAAAATGAATGTCCATTTCAGTCAAAATGATTCTACAAAATAGTACCTACTTAAAATGTCATTATATTAAAAATGACAAACTGTAACACCAGGAATTTATTAATTGTTTATTTTGTTTTTAGAGGTTTAACGGCACACCGCATGGGTCATTTAAGCACCAGCTACAACTCTACATGAGAAAATAGTGGGGTAGAAAAGAGATTTCTGAAGACACGATTTTAATTCAATCTCCATAATTGTTTTTAATCTATTTTTTTTTTTTCTTGTTCTCACCTTTTCAAATTCCAATTTTATAGGCTTGATGAATTTAGAGGAAATGTATTCAGCAGCATGTTGTCCCAATTTCATAGCTTCTTCAACTGTATTAACTCCAAATTTACACATAACAGAATCAGTGTCTCCGTAGATGACCTGGTTTCAATATCAATTAAACAATAAGATGATAAATCTGTTAAACCATTAATGTAGTGCTCAATTCAGCCACAAATCCATTTCCGAGTAAAAAAGGAATTTTTTTTTTTACCAATTTCTCTCTTAAATTTTGTTTTTAAAAAATCTGAACCGTGAGTAAAATAATCTATGTATAAATCTGTATATGTGGATGATCTGAGTTGTGATTAAAGGCACAATTTAACATCTTACTCTAAATAATATTTTAGGCATGAATCCTTATTGCAATCATAAATAAAGCTTTAAGAGAAGAAGGGTAAAAGGCTCTAATGAGTGAATCTGTCTTGTTCAATTTTACTTTTTATTTTAAGTTCTTTTCTTCCTAATTTTACCTTAGCATCATGTTCGTATCCATTGGCAACTGTATAAGTTTCTTCAACATATTGCTTGGTCATCTCGATCATCATACGTCCAAAAGCTGTCACACTCTGCAAATATATATTTTGAACATTTGTAATTGTTAGTACACAAACAAATTGAAATTAAGAAATGTATACACTCAATGACTATGTCATTCATCAATTTTAATTTTGAATAAATAAAATAAAACCCACTGAATAACATTGTTACGTAGATTATTCTGATATCAAATAGTCACCTGAGAAATTTCCAAACAAGGGAGTTTACCAACTTGAGCCCCTGTGAAGCCATACACAGAGTTGGCACTGATTTTCAATGCCAGTTGTCTGCCATCCAACACTTTCTTCTTAAATGGATCTGTTTCATTCTTCAAGTCAAATTTAGCTCTTGCAACGGAAAAGAAAAAAAGAAAAAGAGAAAAACAAACAGTAGAGTGAGATCGTAGATTTTACTTGAATGTACTTGTGATTACCAGTTTGCACTCATATCTCATTTCTAATATATCTTCACTTATTTACTTCCCCAAATGCTTACCATACCTGCCAGAGATCCATTTCAAATAATCTTGGCTAGTTCATGTGGATCACATAGAAAAGGCAATAAAAACATGTTGCTCTGTACAGCCAAAAACAGTTCTGTCTTTAACTAATTACTTATTTTCACTAATCATGATTTTCCAGACGATCAGCAAATTTAAATATAAACTTGCACCGATTGTCCACTGAATTTTCGAACATTTGCCTCAATGAAATTTATAATGATGACGATGACAGAAAGTCAAAATGGAGAAAAATTAATGATGCATCGGTGCAAATTGTTTGCCTCAAGCAAAAGAGTTTATAATAATAAAAGGTTTATCTGAACAGGAATTTCTTTTATGAAAATTTCTGGACTGAGATTGGGTTGGGCATGGTTCTGCGGATTTTTTTCTGATCAGCAGCATTGAGAAAGTGGAATCCAAAGATTTTTTTTTAAAATGAAGGATCACAATTGGAGAAAAAATTAAAACTGAATTTCCGTCAATTAACCGAACTCTATCATCAATACTTATGCTCCATTCAATACATCCTACTCAAGTGAGTAAGTAAAATGTAAGAAATCTGCTGTCTTGAGCCTTAAATGGTCAGGTTTGATTTTACTCTAAGTGTGTTGTTGCGATTTAACAAACAACATGACCCATATTGGGTCAGCAAGTTGGAGCAGGCAATAAGGCATCTTGACAGTATGAATTTAGGAAAGCAGGTGACTTTTATTGCATCTCTGTTAAATACTATCTTGGTGATTCAAAAAATATTAAAGTAATTGAATCAACATTATTATGAAAAGAAGGAAATTCAACTAACTCAAATGTATACCTGCACTAATTAATTCATTTTTAAAATATGAGATGGATTCAGACCGTTCAATCAAATTTCCTCTGCTCTTATAAAAATAATTTAAACGAAATTTTACTGAGTAAATGCCTTTTGTCAGATAAATCTTAGCCAACAATGCAATGCAATTCTATGATTCTGAAAAAAAAATGAAAAAAATCCAACTACTCACTTTTTTCTGGCTGACAGCAGATTTTCAAGAATGTCTGGTAGGAGACCTTTCCGAATAGTGGATTTACAAAAGTAGTTACCAGATGGTGTTTTGATGTATTGGTCTGGAGTTAACCTGTAAATTGCATGACAGTAGATAGAAAATTCTTGAAATCTTTATAATTTAATCTCTCTAAGGACAAAACAGAAATCTTAACCTGAGTAATTTATTTCTTTATTATCAATTGTTCAAAAAAATTAAGGTTAGTGCACAATATCAAAACCTCGGCTTTGAAGCCCATCTGCTTAATCTGATTAAATGTATCTTTAGTATTTTATTTTATCTATGACCTTCAATCTGAAGATGAATGTCTTACTATAAAGCCACAATTCACTGTTTTGTATGTTTCTATCAATTCAAACACTTATTCTCATAATATTCAGCAAAATATGATCGGATAATTCATATTGATAATATATCAACAAAAATAATTCATACAAAGTATGTTGATTTTTTTAAAAGGCACCTTGCAACAAAGAAATTGTTTTTCAAATTTTTTTTATTAAACCTTTTTTAAATGAAAAACTTGCCAATACTTGTGAAAATTACCAACACAGTTAAAGATGTTAAATAAAATTGTTCTTACCCTTCTCTCTTTATCGCTGCCTGACTCAGAAGGGAGGTGTAGCATAGATTGTGTGCCATCATAATCGACGGATATAGAGATGAGAAATCAAGGGTTGCAATCGGTGAGTCGTAGTATCTGGAACAAATTTTTTAATGTAGATGAGCCAAATCTGTGTCATCCACTTCCACTTTATAATTTCATTTGATGGAGAATTAATCAAGTCATGTTGTTGCAACTCTACCTACTAACAATAAAAACAGACTGGGTGCGGAAAAAAAATTAGAAAGCCTTATTCCAAAACAAGGACAAAGAGCCACCTGGGATTGAAGAACAAATCTAAGAAGAGAGAAGCAATAGAAATTCAGGGGGTGGACATTTGTCAGTGCATGACATAATCAGTCCGATGGTGAAAAGGTTTGAACTGAGATATTGCCAAGTTTAGTTAGAAGGTCAATTTTTATCAAAAATGAGTTATTGTCATAAATGAATAAATCAACCCTTTTTGTACATCTTCGGGAAATATCAAAACTTAATTTCACTTCTAAATATTTTTTACAGTCAAGTTGAAAAAGTATGAAATTTGAAAAAAGTTGCTGGATACCTTTCCCATACATCTGACCATAACTTCATGAAAAATCACAAAATGCAAAAAAATGCAAATCCAAAATTTTCACCTTCTGACTGATTATGTCACGCACTGACACATTTGTGTATTTATTGCAGACCAGCCCAAGGAAACAAAATCTTGGTTAAAAGTTAATCATTTCTAAAATCTGAATTTTAAGAAAAAGATCTGTATCAACCTTAAAAGGATGGTTTCTAGTCTTGTTTCTAGGTACAGTGCTGCCAACCCTTGCTAAGTTAGAGAACCAAAATGAGTAAGGAATTTTGGAAATGAGTACATCCTTTAAAAATTATAATTAGCATTAAATCTTATAATGCTAGACCATACTAGCAATATTATGATCAATATTGAAATTAATTAATAAACTCTCTTTAAAATAGTATCAAAGCAACTACCATAATCCACTTATAAATCTGATATGACCCAGCCAGATAATATTATATTGAACTCCCTATATGAACAGATTAAAGAGTGGATGATTCTAAAAATGCCTAAATAATAGAAAATAATGCTTACGATCATCAGCAAAATGCGTACAATGAACGAAAATATGTAAGAATATGCATTTATTACACAAGGATGGCACCACTGTATGAATTAATGCTTCAGAAACAATCAAGAGTAGTTCATTTAGGACATAATAATAAATCTGGAGGAAAAACAATTTGAATTTGACCAATTTTTGGCTCTACTGTTTATACCATTCAAATCTTTATAAGTGACAAGTCTATTGCTGTTATTCCATATGTGAAATTATGTCAATTTATGGATTTCAATAGCTGCATTGAATAAGCGTTAACCATCATTAAGACAGCACTCACCCTTTAAGTGGCTCAATAACAGTGGCCCCTTCATACTCATCTCCAGTCTCCACCTTTTGAGCAGGGATCAACAATTCTTGTTCTTTTGCCTGAAATTGTATTTCAAACTAATTCAGCACCTACCTTTTTATGCCATAAATAATCTACAGCCACTTATCCAAAAGTCAAGGTGTCTAACAATCTTATTTATTTGTCCTGGCATAAAAAAAATATTAGTTGGTTTACTTGATCATTTACATAGCGCAATATCCACTAAATGTGCTAAACAGCTTTACAGGGGGGACTCCGATAAGACATGATACCTGTTAGGCAATATTAAAATTTCTTTCTGACAGAGACAACACTGTTAACATCCAGGTACCAATTTTACACCTGAGAATGTGAGTAAAGAGCTTTTTTCCAAAGTCTGAACTATGCACCATTCAAATAGAGCAGGACTCGAACCCTTGACCTTCCAGTCCAAAGGCAAGTATTATACCACAATACCACATAGCTGTGGTTTTCTCATACCTGATGTTACATTTTACCATTTTTTACTAAGTAAAAAGTACCAGGATGCAATTTGGGCTTCATTGGAGCCAGTCTTGATCTCATTGTTACTTCTTCTATCCTGGTAATCCTTCGGTCTCAACAATGTAGGATTCACATAGCAATCCTTAAACATGTTTTACAGACAAGGGTCTCGCTTTTCTTTTTCTTTTATTTAAAAAAAAAAAGTCCTTCTTGAGAAGTTAAACTGAATCAAATGCAGAAGTCTGGACTTCTTCTCATAAACTTTTCTCTGATATAATTCATTCAATCAATAACAACAACAAAAACTCGGAATAAAGAAATAAATTCCTTCCCTTTAACAATTTGCAATTAAATGTTTGGGCTTAAGGGTCAATTTTAGAAAGAAAAATAGAAAAGGACATTCACTTAGAAATCATACATTTATGTGAAAAAAAGACATTGTTAATCAAACCTTATGTAAAATCTAAAAAAGATGTGACCAGAAGAAATTGTTTACCTGACGCAATAGCTGTGACATGACCTTGACTTGTTGACCTCTTGTAAGTAAAAATGGCAATGGCACACCAGTGACACGGGCCATTTCCATATAGTTGATAACGCACATAAGCTTTTCCAACAATCGCAAGGGCAAAATCGCATCCTTGAGACAATAGACAGCTAACCTTCTCCTGGTTTGATCATTGCCATTCTGAAATGGATAGAAAGTAATAATAAGGATTAAATGGAAGTAATAATAGGATTCAATAGTCTGATGTCACGTCCACCCAGCAACCAGCAGCTTGGTTCTGAACAAAAAAAATCGGTACTATTTATTCTTCATGCTGGTTAGAACTTTTTCCAATGTCATGTGATCAGAATGTATAAAAGTCAAAACATGATCAGATTATAATGTTTTACTCCTCTGGATACACTTTGATGCTCGTCAGAGAAGTATTTCATAAGGGCGTCCATCTTTGTTATGATAGTTTAGAACCAGTTACTATGTTACAATTCATCGTTAACTCACTCAACCCTAACACCGACTATATCCGTTGTATACCCGGGGCTACTTTTACCCCATGCCTATTTATTACATTTTTTAAAGACAAATTATAGGCATAGTATCAAAGCTAATGTGTTTTAGTTTTTACATGTTAATGGTAGCTGAATAAAACAATCTATGCACATGCTCATTTTTAATACAGTTTTTCCTATTTTGAAAAGTAGCAAAAATCTCTAGGATTGAGTGAGTTAAGAGCGAAGTTACGTCACGACTGTTGAAGCTAATTGTAAAATCGGGGAAATATAAAATGCTGAATAATATAGGTATTCATTGATTTATTATATTTTCCTTTTATCAAACTCTTTCTCTGAAAATAAAATCATAATTTACTTTTTAGTCGCCTTAATAATTGAGTAGCCTCTAAGAAGGGTAAAGTTCAAACCGAACAGAAAACAAAAGATGTAGGACTTAAATCTAAGCTGCATTAACTGGTCTCATCGATTACAACAAAAATTTGTCTGTGTCCTCAATTTGAATATTTACCCATAAACAAAGAATAAATGCACTTTTGTCTTGACAAATGAGATCCCACTACAGATGTTTTACAGAAGTCATGACATTCCTCAGTGAAGAAAATAAGAGATCTGAATTGTTGTTGACCCTCAATATAAAATGCAGCCACTTCAATCCAAAGCATTCTAGTTGACTGCCCCTTTATTGACAGCATTTATATATTGATAAAGAAGAATCTTGAAATGCCGTCTGCTTTTAAAAAAACTTTTAAAAAAACATTTGTCCTGTCTTTACCACCATGTTATCGATAAAAAATATGGCATGACCACCACTACTATAATTTCATAAATCTTGTGCTTGGCAATATTTTCTGTTCAAGTAATACCTCTCAAAATTTTAAAATCTTGCAGTGCATATTTATAGCTTCCTAGAGCAGATGTGGAGTTTTTGTGGTTGCTTTTGCTCAATTTGCAGTCAGTTATGATTTGTTCAATTGTTTCTTAGCAATGATTTTTGTGGTGCTGAATCTTTAACAAAACAACAACAAAAAACTTGAGCTTTTACACAGAACAATATAAACATGCTCAAAGCGCTGTACAAGGGGTCCCTGGCCAATAGCAACACTTAACATGTAGGACGAGATATGACGTCTGTTAGGCGATATTACACATTTTTTTGGACAGAGAAAACGCTGTTAACGGCCAGGTACTCATTTTACACCTGAGTACAGTGAGAGAATGTGAGTAAAAAGCCTTTTCCAAGGACTCAACAATGCGCCGAGCGAGGCTCAAACCCAGGACCTTTCGATCCGAAAACGAGTGTCATACCATACACAAGACCACATAGCTGCAAATAGATATCATTTGTATATTTATCAAATGCCATGCAACATTTCCCTCTGGTCAATGAGTATCTTTACAGAGTAATAATACAATAATAGGAAATATTAAAAAAACAAAAAGATATGTAATTTTAGGGTACTTCCATATCAATACCGGACGGATATATATACTGTTGATGTGTTCGTTATTTGAAACATTTGCAGTTTAAATAAATCTAACACTTCATCTAGACCTTTTGTTTCAGCATTGTAGAAAGAGAAGACAAATAAAACAATCAAGCAATATTCTCACTTGCAAATCTGTAATAATGGAATGTTGTACATCTTCCTTCTGCTCTTGTAGGAAATGATATGACACTGCATTCAATGAGTAAGACCGCAGCTTGTAGTCTCGCAATAGAATCTGTAAAGAAAAGCAATTGATTGATTTGAATTCATTGAATTCGACTCATTCTAAATAATTCTAATTATTTCTCACATTGTACAAAAATTTTTCAATAGACAACCAACTTTAGACCAAGTCCTATAGATAAAAAGCACTTATCAAGATTTCATTCACATTTCAGAAAGAATGAACTCTTGTTTCTATTTCTCCCCTTAACCGTTTGGACTTGAAGAATAATTTGTGACGATTAAAATGGCACAATATAATCAGTTTTCAGGGGGTTTTTTTTGGTTTGTTCTATTTAATGGATTGACAAAATCTAGAAGAAAAAAAAGAATGACTTCATCAATCTATCAAGAAGATAATACTAATCAACCTGTAATAAATCCAACTGAACACGTCCTTCAATGTTGATGACCTTGTTCTCCCTTTTGCCCATCTGCTTGCTCTGGAAGGTTTGTTCTTTAATGACAGATGTGATGTTCTTGATGCGACCAAGGAAAGGGAATTCTTTCACCTTTGAAGGTAAACATAGTTAGTGTACTCAGGTTTAGCTATTGTCTGCAAGCAGACTTGCCAAATCAAAAATTTCAAGCATTAACTAAAAATTCATGATTTTAACCCTTGGCTTATTTATAAGAATTAACATAAATAACAAAATGCTTTGGAATCGAAGTGCTGTAGTTGAACTTTCTATACTGCACTACAAGTTCCTCCCCACCTCCCATTTTTTGACTTAGTTAATTGCGCACATTTTATAAATATCTATTGTTCTATTTTAATTTGTGCTTCCTTACAAAAGAGCATACTATTTCCTGCCCCATCAATGTTTTTGTTTATTCATCTTAACAGCGCCACCACCACATTATCTCACTAGTAGTGTTTCTTTCATTCATCCTGTTTTGTTGATAAAGGGGAAACTTGAAACGTCCATATTATCTATTTTTGTATATTACATTGAAGCTTACATTCAATTTCACATTGATACTTATTTCTTCGAGCTTCGAGCAGCAACATTTATATTTTAAAACAACAGTACATCTTCAATAAATAAAAATTAAAAAACAGAAATATCCAATAACAGCAGTCAAATCCATAGACTGGGGCAGGTTATATTTCTCAGATTTAGAGATAAACAGATCTGGATGAAGCAATATTTAGAAGAACAAAATTAATTAATAATTAATTAATTAACTAAAAAAATTATATATATATATTATTATATATATATATATATATATATATATAATATATATATATATATATATATATATATATATATATATATATATATATATGTCAACGAAATGTCTTACTTTCAAATGAGCAGCTCTGTTAATGAGATATGGCAAGTCAAAGTTTTGTATGTTATAACCAGTGACAATATCAGCATCGACATCTCTGAAGAAAGCAGACCATGACTGAAACAAACAGCAAAAATTGGACAAGAGTTTTTCAATTAGGAACAGCTCATATTTATTCATCCTTTCGTATGACAGAAAGGCAAATACAAATGTGGGGTCTGGCTTGATTGGCCCTGGTCAGTCTGAAAAATCAGTTCCTCAAGGCATATAGAGACATATGAAATCAACACGTTTAGTCACTTAAGTGTGCCCAGGAGGTTTGGCTTGAAAAAACAGTGACCAGTCCCGACACCGTAAACCAGAGAGCCGACATAAATTTTGTCTCGTAAGAATTCCAGACACCACTCAAAGGAATTTCTAAACAGTAAAAGGAATTTCAACATATAAATTGTTAATGAATCTATTTTTAATACAACTATGTATAAACAATATGTTAACAACACCCCAATCTGACAGTAATCAACAGCAAAATGTCATAGAAAATGAGTGAAAAGATAAAAAGAATTATATAAACCATGACATCTGTAGTACTGGTGGAAAAGATGATGATGATGATGATGATGATGATGATGATGTACATATGTATTTGTGATTACGGTTTGATTTTACTAATGATGATGATCTATTAGCAGGAGTGGTTGAAGTATAGTGGTAATAATAATGATGATGAAGAGATGGCAGTACTTCTACTATTGGTTGTTACGATGTTGTGGTAGTTGTAGTAGCAATGATGATATGGCGGTGGTTGCACTAGTGGTGGTAGTGATGATGATGATGATGATGTGGTGGTAGTGGTTTTAGGAGTGGTGGTAGTGATGATGATGATATGGTGGTAGTTATAGTTGTGGTGGTAGTAATGATGATGATCTGATTATTATTGTGGTACTGATGGTAGTGAAAATGCTGTGTTGATTGTGGCACTATTGCTTTGGTGGAGGCGTTCCTTGAAAGCATAAGACCTCACTGTAATTTGACAGAGGTTGCTCGTAACCAGAATTTTTGACTCAACACCAGAAAAATATTCTAGTGTGACGCTAGAAACCAGGGTTTTGGTATCTCAGTATAACTCCATTCCCAGGCCCAGCATTAGACCATGTATTCTGCCTTGGTGCCAAAGAATTAAGGCTATGCCAAGGTTGGCAAAGACTTTCCAAACTTCCAGGGTTTGTTAGGACAGTTGGGTTTCCAACACTGTTAGGTCTCTGGACTTTATGGGATCCAGGGTAAACAGCAATAGAAGTGGGTGTCAGCCCCTAGAAGCTGTCGAAGTCGTGATGACAATGACAATGTTGTGATGTGGGTGGTAGTGACAATGATGATGAAGATAGTGACAGTAGTCGTGGGGATGATGCTGATGTTGGTGACAGCGGTTATAACTAGTAATAATGAAGATGGCAGTAATAGTTCAGGTTGAAACTAAATGCAGTAAGCTGCAGTCGGCTTTGGCATATAACTGCTATTATTTTATTTTTTTTTCAAAGTTAAAAATGCAAAATAATGACAAAATTATAAAATAATAAAATGTAATAGTACTTACTCGTAAAAATTCACTCTCTGTGTCAAATGAAAGGACTTGCGAACCAACAACAGGAGCACAGGACTTGAAGGTGAAAACATTACGGATGAAAGGATCAGTATCTCCCTGTCTGATGACCATGTTGGCAATTTGGATCACTGGATCTTTAGTGGCTTCTGGAAATATACCTGATCAAAAAAAAAAATCTTTCTTAACATATGTGTCTGTATATGTGAGGGTTATAATACAAGAAATGCATTTTCAATAATGACAATGTAAAGCGCTCTGAGCATTAAATAATTTTTTTAATGTGCTATACAAGTGTCATCTATTATTAGTATCCTTATTATTATCAAATAAAAAAAGGAAATTGAATGGAAGATAGAAGCTTTAATTAAATAAACAAAGACAGATAAGCTTCCATTCAGTTTCGTTATTTATTTCCTCCAGCTTCAAGCAGCAACATTTCCATTCTTCTTCTTATTCTTATATTAATGCTCATTTCAAGATATAGAAACAAAATTGTATAAAATATGACATGCCATTTTAACTTTTATAAGCTCAATTCTATTTCACACTAACCACCTGAGATATTTTAGTTTCCTCCGAAAGCAATATAATAGTAATGCAACTTAAAAGTTGTGAATCCACCAGGATTTCAACCATTGACCTTAGTTTAGATCTACATGAAAGTTAACTAAAACGTTGCCTTAAAATATTTAAATCTTACCTTTCCTCCCAGCACACTCAATATCAAAACTTAGAATTCTTACAGGTGCTACTTTTGACCATTCTCCCTCGGGTGTATGTGAAATAAAGTCTTCCCATGAAATGTCCACCTGAAAAAGTATGTTAAACCTGTCAATATGAATAAATGAATACATTGCATCTGTTAACAGATTCTAAATTACTGAAATTCACTCTGAACATACAAGGCAATGCGCTACATTTTGATTGTTATGAGAAAGTTAGAGATGTCATTTTGATTCTTCTTTGAGGATTTAAAAAACTATCAACATTTTAACATTCTTTGATAAGAACGAAACATTACCATATCAAATTTAAACAATGAAGGGATAAAACAACAATTTATGACTCTCTGCTTAATCTTTCAATTTCAACTTTCAACAAAAATATCCATAACAAAAAACATTAAAAAGCACTTATTTTCTATACACATGACCTTAAACAAAAAAAAGAAAAAACATTGTGAAAGGACAATGTAATGCTGAAAAGCCAATATTATAAACAGAATATCTGCCACAACAAACTGACTGCAAAGCCAGTTAGTGTTATGAACCACCACAGTTCTACAGGCAACAAATCCAAATTAAAACAGGTGTTTGCAGCACACTTAGGTCATTTCAGCACCAGTAAAAAGGAAGATGTCATTGTCAAAAAATTCCAGGTTTACAATTAAAAGCAAACAAAAAAAACAAAAAAAGGAAGACAATGGGGACTGATTCAAATAGGGAACAAAAGTAGATTCCAAAAGCAACCTACTTAGTTTGATATCACCTTAAAGTCCCATCTGGACACAAGTTCAGGATCCCACTGAGAGGAAAACACTAAAATGTTCACAAAGTATTATAACAGTACATAGAAATCACTTGCGAACAAAAATATCATCTCTCAAAACTAATATTATACATTTCAATTGTTTCCCCATCAGCCAAAAACTCCAGCCAGGGCCAGGGCAAAAAACCAAGTAATCTCATTCCACTCCAAGACAAAGATAGAAAGCAAAGAAAAGGGAAACGGGTATAGGGGGATAGACATTGCAACAAGAGTGACCTCTCCAACACCAGGGAGGTCAAAAGACCATCCAAACCCCCCCCCCCCCCCCCCCCCCCCCCCCCCTCTGAACATCATTTACCTCTAACTGGCATCGTGAACATGCATGATGCGATTCTGAATTAGATACATTAAAAAGCACTTATTTTCTATACACATGACCTTAAACAAAAAAAAAAAGAAACAACATTGTGAAAGGACAATGTAATGCTGAAAAGCCAATATTATAAACAGAATATCTGCCACAACAAACTGACTGCAAAGCCAGTTAGTGTTATGAACCACCACAGTTCTACAGGCAACAAATCCAAATTAAAACAGGTGTTTGCAGCACACTTAGGTCATTTCAGCACCAGTAAAAAGGAAGATGTCATTGTCAAAAAAATTCCAGGTTTACAATTAAAAGCAAACAAAAAAAAAACAAAAAAAGGAAGACAATGGGGACTGATTCAAATAGGGAACAAAAGTAGATTCCAAAAGCAACCTACTTAGTTTGATATCACCTTAAAGTCCCATCTGGACACAAGTTCAGGATCCCACTGAGAGGAAAACACTAAAATGTTCACAAAGTATTATAACAGTACATAGAAATCACTTGCGAACAAAAATATCATCTCTCAAAACTAATATTATACATTTCAATTGTTTCCCCATCAGCCAAAAACTCCAGCCAGGGCCAGGGCAAAAAACCAAGTAATCTCATTCCACTCCAAGACAAAGATAGAAAGCAAAGAAAAGGGAAACGGGTATAGGGGGATAGACATTGCAACAAGAGTGACCTCTCCAACCACCAGGGGAGGTCAAAAGACCATCCAAACCCCCCCCCCCCCCTCTGAACATCATTTACCTCTAACTGGCATCGTGAACATGCATGATGCGATTCTGAATTAGATCCATTCTGCTGAATTGTAGACAAATAGCTCTTTGGACGAATCTTGTACTTCCCAGCTGGCAACTCGATCCAATTGCAACCAACAACACCTGTGTCTGTCATGAACCTGAAATATTTTATATTTCAGTAATTGTGAACTGAAACATCTACATCCTACACAGGTTAAAGCAGATTATAAAAGTGATAAAACAACAGATTCCCCATGATCATTACACTTTACAATTTATTTCTCCAGTCGGCTCTTTGGAAGTAAATTTTCATCACATACATACAGCTTAGGTGTCCTTTTTGTATTTGCAGTCTCGCAATATACATCTCTACCAATAGCCAAGTGTTCATTCACACTGAGTCAAACAGGGGGGGGGGGGAGATGTAACCCAAGGACCGGATTTCACTATAATCGCCAATCTCATATTAGGGTCAGAGTTTTGCGACTGTCACCAATCTGGGGGATGATGTAACCCAAGGACCAGATTTCACTATAATCCCAATCTCATTAGGGTCAGAGTTTTGCAATTGTCACCAATCTCATTACTGACTATGCTAAATATCTCTTGCATTTACGACAAGACAAAACACTGCACCACTGAGCTCAGTGCTACAGTGTTATTTCTCATCATGTTATAAATATAAAACTTGGCTTTTCTAATTTCTTTGAAGTAAATCATGAGTTATCAGCAGTTATTTTTTTCATGACATAACACTACTTACAAGGATCTACACTACATAAATGGTATCTTAGCAATGTGATGCATTGTTATAAATGAGTTGAGTATATTCAGAATTAGAAATCACTTTACCTTAAAATCATTTCAATGACGTAGTTATTGATTTTTTTAAAAAGTACAATGAAGTACTCCCTCTTCCAACTTAAAAAAAAATTGCTCACATGTAAATTGTGACATTTAAAACTCCTCTCACAAATGTTTCAATTCATAATTTGTTTTCATATATATGTCTTCAAAATTTATATACAGATGACAATTTTATTATAAATCAATGAAATTAGGCAATAAAAGCATAATTTTGCTATCTTTCTTTTTTTCCAACTCTTATAGATTTCAAAAAGTTTAAAACCTTTGGTTTCCAGGGTTTTTTTTTCCTTTTTGAATAAACTGACCCGAATTAATCATGAATTATAATCACCTAATTTCAAAATCTATATTGCTTTCATATGTCTGATATGCATGATGACCATAACCAGGACAAACAAAGCCTTGCTCAAGAAGTCTCTTGCTTGGCGCTATCAACCTTGGTAAAGCCACAGTGACCTTCAAGAATGGAATTTTTCTGTTTCCATGAAAGCCATAAATACCTGCCGACACAAAAAAAGGAAATTTTATAACACATCATCATGGCATCTAGTGAATACACGAAACTATGAAACCCATCATCAAAACTATAAATATATGAAAAACATTTTTAAGATGAATGCATTAATTATTGGTGGTAAACAAAGTAAACTATTTAAAGCAATAAAATGCAAGGTTTATCACAACATAAAAGCCTGATTAGACTGCCACCTTTGTTGTTAACCACGAATTTTTGGCTGTAAAATAGAGATTGATGATAAAACGAATACTTTACCAATTAATTTAATAAAATCCATTCTCGTCATTACCTCGTCAATGAGCAAGATAAGAATGCGTGTGGCAGGTTTCATGTCATTTTTTATTTTGAAGAGTTTCAGGATTTGTTGTTTCTTTTATTTCTTTTGCATCCATTCTTTTTCGTTTCAATAATTCTAATAATAGATGAGAAGTCCGGAATTAAATATTGTGCAAACTTAGCTTAAACAAAACAGAATGAAAACATTGCTGCACTTACTCTCTCTCATGACATAGTCAACAGCTAAAACACATGTCACGATGCCTTCTCTGTTAGACCGCAGATCTTTGTGGACAGCATTGTTTAAAGCATTCTGAAAATTGGATAAATCCAGAGTTATCAAAAATCACCACACATGAACAATGATACAAAGATTTTATAATACCGTGATGGGGAAAGAAATCGGAAAAACAAGTTAGTTACTGTGCTGCAGCTGAGAAATAGTTTATGTTTTTAAGGGTTTTACGACGCTTGCAACACATTAAGGTCATATCAGCGCCAGTAAAAAGGAATAAAATGGGATAGTAAAAAGTTCTAGAATTACAATTAAAGCATCCAAGAAAAAGTAAGACATAGGGGAACTGGGAACAAATAGGGATCAGATGTAGATTCCAAGAGCATACCACCAATGTACTTAGTTTGAGATCTTCTATAAGTCTCATCCAGACACAAGCAAAGGTCCCCACTAAGAGGAATACACTCAAATGTTTTACAAATCATATATAATACAAAGAAAACATAATACAGTGCATAACAGAGAGATGATTTACAATGAAAAAAATATCATCTCCCAAAACAATAACTATGCATTCGACTGTTTCCCTCTCAGCCAGGGCATCTGGCCAGGACCAGGACAAAACCAAGTAATCTCATTCCAAGACAAAGACAGAAAGCAAGTTGGAAAACAGATATAAGGGGATAGAAGACACAGTATGTACCTCCCTGCCCGCTATGGGAGGTCAGGATCCCCACCCAGGCTGAGAAATAGAGAGGATTTTAAAAGACTGGAAAAACTTGGGAAAGAATCTAAAATATCCGTCTGAGATGAAAATCTGAAAAACAGTGTGAGAAACGCTGCAACAGCAGAATTGTGGCAGAATATTTCAGATTTTCATCTCACACTGGTGTCTGCTCCTCAATTTTAGAATAAATGTGTATCACTTAAATTAGTGATGGATCTACAATTTTCAAAGAAGGCCATTTCAATTTTTCATGAGCACTGAATAAACATGAGAATTTTATTCTCTTGTTATGGTCCTTTTCATAATTGTGAATATTATTATCTACATTCTTTGTAGTCCTTCACAGCCATTAGGCTGATAGAGCTGGAGTTCATTCCAGTTTCTATAGCGGGAACAGACAATAGCAATAGCTTTCCACCCTTTGGATAGGATGCTAGTCTATCGCAAAGTTTTTGTTTGTTTGTTTGTTGCTTTAGGTCTCTTCCAACACAATTGAGGTTATATGAGAGACCGCTGAAACAAAAAAACAAGCAATCTAACAAAAATAGTACAAATGTCAATCAAAATCATAACCTAAAGATATCATAAGCTAAATTATAAATAACCAAGAACAAACAGGCAGAGGATTTACAGGAAAAAAAATATCCCCTGTCAAAAATACAATCACAAACCAAAGAAGCAGGATAGGCTAGTAAAGAGAAGAAGAAACGACATCACTATCGGATCGTACACCCATGCGAACATCATAGGTATATGATTCAAGGGTGATGCTCCCATCCAACCACCCGCCTATCGCAAAGTCCTTTCCACCAGATCTCAGAGACCCAGCAACCCAATTACTGCTGGGTGGACAGGGGGGAGTCAGAAAAAAAAACTCAACTGCACCCGGGATCGATCTTGGTCCCTTTTCTTGTGAAGTGAGGACTGCACCAACTAAGCTATCAAAACCCCCAAGAAAAAATCTACATTAATATCTTTATTCTCTCACCGCACTCAGGTGTAAAATGAGTACCTCGTCATTAAAAGCATTGTCTCTGTCTAAAAAAAAATTGTAATATCGCCGAACAGGCCTCATGTCTCATGCTACGTGTTGCTGTTGGCCCTTTGTAAAGCGCTTTGAGCACGTTCAGTGGATGTTGCTATATAAAAGCTCAATTTTTAAAATAGACCCTTTAAGAATGCATTGCAAACTTTTACAAAGCCTTACTTTAAAGATCTCACAGTCGTCTGGTTTAAAATTTGGATTGGCAGGTACATAAAAGTAAGGCGTAAATCCATGAATGTGGGCCATGACACTGTTGCCTTCCATTGAGACTCCTGTCATACGAATGATGGGGGTGGGACCTTTGGTGGCACCAGGCATACCGTCCATGTGTGTACCTTAACAAAGACAAATGATCATTGCATTGAATTAATCAAGGACAGAGAAAATTGAATGAGTAAAATATATACCATGTACCCAGAAACAATTCAATCAAGATTTTCGATTGCATGATAGTGTGGCACAAGGATAAAATTTGTTACCATTTATCACATTATTCTTTAACTTTTTCAATAGTAGTGGCTATACTATAACTACTCCACAAATCTGGTTAAAATACTTTTTTAAAAATAAAGTATGACCATTTTTTCAATAGCAGAGGCTCATTCAATAGCTACCTCACATTTCAAGTTTAAAAATTTTGTTTTTTGCCTAAAATGAAACAAACCAATGTAATAATCCAAGTCAACTTGTTGGAATGCCACATTGTCACATTCAGGGTCTATTGCAGGAAGAGGTGGACGAGCCCATTTGGAGGTAGACTGTTCATCTGCGGGGCCATCCCCTTCTACTTCCATCATTTCATAATCATCTCGACCTTCTGCCTCAATCTCTTCCATTAAAGCAAGTTCTGCCTCAAAGTTTGATGGATCATCTTCATCTTCTTCTCTCCTGCAGTAAATGATGAAATATTGAAAATAAATAATGGGCTTATAAAAGAAAAAATAAAAGTTGTTTGTAAAGTAACTGTCACTATACTTACAAAATTCTATATGTGAAGCCTTGAACTTGAAGGAATAAGTAGGAAAAAAAAGAAGCTGTGAAGGTGATAAACCCTTTCTTTTCAACATGGCTAGTCTTTGTGAATGATATATTATGACCTTAACGTTGTTTAAATCAATTCAAGACAATTTTATCATTAACAAAAAAATTCAGAATTGTTCTATTACTATAACCAATTATAATTTCAATTGCATAACACATCATTAAAAAAAAGTGTAATTACAAATATTACAACTCAGCGAGGTCATGTTGAACTTGACATGTCAGGTCTGATAATGCCTATTATCAATGCTTATTGTTGTCATAGAAATCCTCTGAAGCAAAATACTGTCCATTACAATGATAAAACCAAGACCAGCAAATACGTTCACCTTGGTCAAACCCTTTAGTTTGAGAATCAACGACTCATGGACTGTTTTGTTTTTTCCCTTTAATTACAGCAGCAAAAATAGTTCTTTATAAAGAGAATATGAGCCTGTGCCAGAACTCGATTCGTCATCATATTTATACATCTTATTTTTTAAAACTTATAACCAAACCAAATGTATTTTGTCTTTGAGAAATTTTATTTTGTAATTCATCTACATAGAAAAAGAAAGTGACATTTATATAAGATTAATAGTAATATTGCATGCATAACTGTGACTTTCTATTATATTCTCTGATTTTTAATTTATTTATAGAAACAATTAGAGAGAAGTTTGGTAAACAGGCTAAACCAAAGCGCACTTATTTGCAAGTCTGACAACCCAAAATTGTTGTGGTCTCATTGTTATTATGGAAATACTCTCAAACCAACGCAAAATATTGTCCATAACAATGTTAAAACAAGCCCATAATTATCAGACCTGCAAATATGTTCCATGTCCAGTTAAGCCAATAGATGCCAACTTAAAATTTGTCTTGTGGGAATTTCAAACACAACTCATAGGATTGTCAAAGCTGAAACAGAAATTTCCACAATAGAAATCGTATCCATTTAGAAAGCGTTGTCTCTGTCTAAATAAAAATTGTAATATCGCCTAACAGACGTCATGTCTCATGCTACGTGTTGCTGTTGGCCCTTTGTATTAATTAGGCTACTTACCATTGTTCCTTATAATTAGGTACCCAATCAGTGAAGAAACTAGAAACTGTCAACCAGTTTGTTTACAATGTGAGGCAATCGAGACGTGCTTGTAACAATCATATAACTTTCGATTTGAAGGTGTCTACATAACATACTTTCGGGTTCGCATTTTACTTTTTCATACTTTTACTCTTCACCAGGTAAATGTGGACAATTTTGACGAAACAGTGAAATTTATCACTCAGCGGCTCAGTTAAAATTGGCTACCATTGGGATCACGACAGGTTTGGAAAGTGAAAAAAATAATTTCACGCTGGCTGTGTGAAAATACGCTGGGATGTGTTCAGACACAGCAATTCTAAAAAGCATTGCTTATAGCCTTGGCAATATATCCATCTTCAATATAAACGGCCCATGAGCTATGCACAGAGCGTGGAACATTCCTAATTACTTTACTGTCATTCGACTACGATTCATGAATTATTTCATTCTTCATTTCCTTCTTTCCTTTTTAAAAATTTTGAATTTGACGAATTGACTGATTTCAGTTAATTGACTGAGAATATACAGGTCTTAGTAGTAGTAGTAGTAGTAGTTGTGGGGGATAATGCTATGGTGGTTGTTATGTCACAATGGAAGTTATGAGTGTTTTCCTTGTTACCATAAGAATTCTATGAATTCAACAATTGCCTGTAATCTGAACTTCTTAGTTCCAGGCTAGAATTTCTAACAGCGATACCAAGGTTTTGGCATCTCTAGCTCGGTACATCTACTTCTGACAGTATAATTACTATTAATATTAAAGGGTTATAAAAAAAATTCAATTGAAAAGTAATGAAAAATTAATTGTAGTAAGCTGTGATAAAGCAGAATGCTTTTAAAGAGCACTTAAAGGACATGAGTATATCAATTGCTATTCCCTTACTTTAAAGTTTGAAAAATCTAATTTTTAAAATTTATTTGGGTAGGGGGGGTGGGGGGGTGGGAAGGGAGAGGTAGGGGAAAAGGTAGTTAACTTTTTGTTTATTGTTCTTTTTAAAAAAATATAATTACCATTTATTAATGCCGTTTACAATTTTAACAGAAAGACATTTGAAAACGCAATTGGGAGATATTTTTTAATTCTTATTTTAGCATCCAATCAGCGATGCATTTGGACACAGTGGAAAACTTCTCATGTTTTGTCACACATAGTTGTTACATAGTTGTAGGGTTAAAGTATGTAATAATATAAACCTTCAACTTCCTTACCGGACTCTTTTTGTTGGAGGAGCTGGTTTACTTGGGCCTCTTTTACTCATGTTTGACAATGACACTGGTTCCACTTCTTTTCACACTGTTTACGTTGGTAAATTATTATATCATACTGAAATAGTGATTTAAAAAATAAAAATTCATCAACCATTATTTGTATTTCCACATCATATGATTAGATCATTAAAATTGAAAGTACAACAGGAATATTTCGAATTTGTTGTGATGCATTTAACAATGTGATATTGAACTTGAATACTGCACTGCAATACACCTAAAATATTTCATTAATAATAATAACCTTTAAAATCATCCACAAAAATATTATAAACTATAGTCATCAAGGGGAAAAAATCATGGGGAATAGGTTATTGAAACGTAAGATTATTGATCCTAAAAATAACTTTTTCTTAAACCTGGGAATATCCCTGAAAATAGAAATTAAAAAAAAAAAAAACAGGAGTTGGAACCTCTTCAAATGGAGTTGCCATGTATGTCAATGTTATAAAGAATGAGTAAATAAATGGCATTGGAATTTGAAAGTTGATGTTGAAGTGGTTGACTAAGAAAGAGTGATCCAATATATTTGATTAGATTCATCAACTTCAACTGTAATAATAGTAACCACATGGCTGGTCTTCTAACCGAGCATGCAGTATAGGAGAGATAGAGACCTTATCGAAATGTATCCTTATTTATACATGCATAATCTGTACTCTGTAAACATGAGCCTTCTCAATCTCGATTCCACCAGAGGACATAGATTCAAACTCTCAAAGGAAAGGTGTTCTCTATACCTTAGGCAGAACTTCTCAGTTCGGGTAGTCGACAAATGGAACCGCTTGCCTGCACTGCAACAGTTGTCGACGCCCCTTCATTGCAGGCATTCAAGTGCCGTCTCGACGCTCATTGTGAAACTGTTTGTAGAGTTTAATTCAGACACCTCCTTCCACTATGTGGCATGCCCAGTTTTGAGAGACGTGAATTAAATACGTTCACGAATGCAAAAGAGCAGACAAAAGGCTGTAAAAGCCTACATAAATTTTAATCTGGACTTATTATTATTGAAGGCCAAAAAAATCTTTATTTTGTCCCCCCTCCCCCCAAATCTGTCTTCTTGATCAATCTTCTTTAAAAGGGATTGTGTTGAGCCAGAGCCAGTTTCAATTTGTTTGGAAAAGTACTTGAAGTAGAGATATCTATACTGATGTCTATTTAGGCAATTAGGCTTAGGGAGTTATTGACAATTTTACTAACGTGACGGTTTGTTACTGCTGGGACACTTGCCTTTAGATTTAGAGTTAAATAATATCAAAAGCAAAGAGGAGTACATTTTACAGCCTCAAAGTGCCTAAACTTATCATATGTTAGACGTCTGTCTGTACTATTTTATTGACTTCTGTGTGAGTGTGACAGTGTGTTGTGGTGAAGCTGTGGCTGTGGTTGTAGTTGTAGCCTAGGCCAAGTACTAGACTAGTAATATATAACAGTAACATTTATCACAATATCATGCCGCTCAAGGTGGTCATGAATAGGTATCAATTTATGAACGATATACTATTTGGATATTTTCCTTAATTATAACTGTGTTTAGCAGCACCTTTCACTTTCACCAAACTTGCAAGCAATCTCGTTCCGAGTTCCAAGTATTTCTAAGGAAGCAACGGTGCAAACTTGCGAATTTTGCGGGAAATAAAAATGATTCTTTCCACTTAAAGAGTTGACAAGTTATTCGTACCGTTTTGGTGAAGAATGCTTCAAGCAACTCTGTATGAGTTGTGTAGTGCTTTATGGTGTTATTAATCATAATATGTATCTTTTTCGGGAGCCACAAATTCCTAGCAGTGAAGGGCAAAGCTGCATTGAAAAAAAATACAAAAAAGAACCCAATCCTCCAAGCTTGAAAATAATATTATAATAATAAAAATAATTATTCATAAAATTTAATAACAAAGCGAAGCCAGTGCTAGAAACGCTGGAAAACAGCCTCTCTTTTCATATCACAGAGAAAGATCGAATGACTATTATGGCATCTTAATTTCTTGGGTTATCTTATAAAGTAAAGGCATCCCCATCTTAATTCCTTGAAATTTTCTTTTATATTGAAACAATTATAGGTCAAAGGTCATAATAATGTTGTATCTGCCAGCTTGACCTACCTAATCATCCGAATCAAAAAATATTAAAATCAGTTCTTAGCTTTCGTGAATAAAAACGACTAGTCTATATATGACATGTAAAAGTTGCTAGCTGCTTTTATTATATCATTAGGCTATCATTTATTATTAAATTGTCCGTAATATTTATTTAATTGGAGATAAAAGAAAATAGAGCAAGAATTTAAGGCATCTAGAACCGTGGCTTAATCTCTCAGTTCATAAATATTATCTTCCCTGGCTTTGCCCTCAGCTGACAGCAGTTTTTTCGTCAACAATAATGTGATCCTATTTAGGGCTCTGTCAACAAATAAATATCAAAGATGTCCGTGGCTTTTGATACTGATCGATTTCGTCAAAAATTAAAAAGTAAATACATTGGGAAAAAGATTGTTTATACTGATGTCACTGGGTCGACCATGGACGATGCCCGGAGGTTTGGAGTCAATGATCGTGAGCCAATTCATTTTCTTTTTTAAATTTAGAGATATCCGTAGTCTTATCTAATAATCTTATGACTTATGATCTAGAATTATTATTATCTAGATATCTAGTCTAGAATTTCAATTCTTATTATTTATTATCAAATTATATGATCGAAGTCGAAGTGCTTATTCGCAGTAGTACACTGCGAATGGTGATTTCACGTGGAAACATCATTCGTTCTCACATCTTTAAAATTATCTACTGTCAGATTACTTTAATTTTTAATTAATTATAATGAGAATAGTTCCGTCCCCGTTTATAGATAGAATTAGACCTAAGAAGATATCTAGATAGATAGTATTATTTACAATTAGATTTGTGTGATAATATCTTATAAAGTCAGGAATCTCTCTCTCACTCTCTCTCTCTCTCTCTCTCTCTCTCTCTCTCTCTCTCTCTCTCTCTCTCTCTCTGTGTGTGTCTCACACACACACACACACACACTTATCATTGCCGTTGCTCATGACTCATATCTCAGTGCTCCTGCAAATGATAGAAGTTACCATATCAATAAACTACCTCTACTACTACAGCCACCACCACATCATCATTACTTCTACTACCACAGCGTTATCAAAACTATAGCAATCACCACCACCTTTACATCGTCATCCTCCTCCTCGTCATCATCGCTACTACCGCCACTACTACAACCACAACCATTACATCATCATCATTACTACCGCTACCACAGCGTTATCAAAACTTCAGCAACCGCCACCACCATTACATCATCATTATTATCCTTATAGTCATCATCACTACCTGTACCACAACTAAATCATCACCACCACCACATCAACACTACCATCACTACACAACAACAGACACATCGTCATCGTAATGCAAAATAATAATAATAGTAATAGGCTCGATAGTAATAATGTAAAAAAAAAAAAATTGAAAAATTATAATTATGATAATAATAATAATAATAATAATGATAATGTAGTTTATTTTTTGCGACCACTCCTCTATATAATAAAGCTCTAGGCTAGTAGGCTACATACTACTGCAAATACAGAATGAACCTGTATTTGCACATAACTGAAATGAATTATATAGTTGCAGTACTACTGCGAACAATGAATATGAAAGCTATCTACTATTCTCAATACTACTGCGAATAACTAAAAAGAACGCAATCTACTATTCACAGTACTCCTGCAAATAGAGGAAATCACTATTTGCAGTACTTCTCCCAATAGAGGTGGCCTTATATGATATGAATATTATTATGAAATTATGTTATGCTGTCTCAAATTTATTCTTTCTATCGTATACGTAATCTTAATGTTGGGGCTCTTCCCTGGATAGGATACTGTCAATCAGTCTCAATGACTCAAATGGCTTACTGACTTACTGAACTGAGCTGTTTAGACTTAGAATTAGAATTAGAATGAACGAAATTAACGTCTCTCAGCTATATGTTATTATTTTTAGACATCCATTTTAATGAGTAGTTCTCAATAAATTATATAAATCAGACTTAAAACTTTCAAGGTTACACATAATTTAATGTTGGTACATTATGTTATCAGGTTGTCATTTTTTTTTAGCTACTTTGCCAGAGTGGCGCTGTGACAATCAATAAAATATGTTCATTGCCACAGAGTAGCTCTATTCCTGCTGCTGCTACTGCTGCAGCAGCTACTACTTCTACTACTACTACTACTACTACTACTACTACTACTACTACTACTACTACTACTACTACTACTACTACCATTTGCTACTATTACTATTACTACAGAGTATGCTGTCATAGCTCTGTAGGTCTTTATGGCCATTTGAGAAGTGAAAACTCAAAGATCATTGAAGTCGATACCTAATTTTTCGTAATACAATGTGGTTGATAGTTTTTATTTGCAGATATCAGTCAACTCCAAATTAAAAAGTCTATAGAAGTAAGGGCACTGCTTGGAATAACATATTTCAGGAGTTTGATAAGTTATGTCAACTCCCAGTTGAACTGGTAGAAACTGTTTCAACTCCTTATGTAGATGACATTCCATCTTGTTCTTATACTCAAGTACCTCAACCTAGCACCAGAATCAGTCTGCCAAATATTCCAGTCCTAAGGAAGAATAGGAAAGGGGTGTATTGACAATAAGTTGAAGATTATACAACAGAAGTGTAAGAAGGAAAAACGTGCTTTATAAAACCAACTTATGGCCCTGAAGAAGAAATTTGAATTGGATTGGGTGATAAAGAAATTGTTGAAATTGAAGAGTGTAAAGAAGCAACTGGAAAGGAAAACAGAGATTGAAAGGAGTCTGAGGAGGAAAAGCGGTGACTTGAAATCGGAGGTGACAAACTTGTCAAAGAGGTTAGGCAGAATAAAGGACCGTCCATCAGCAGCACTAGAATTAAAGAAATTAAGGATCCAACATACACACCAGATAAGGAAGTCTGCAGTAAAGCATTGACATAGGAAGTGAAGGAATTGAAGGATGCCAATGACTTTTTGATCAACCAATTGCAAGATAGAGATGAAAATGGAAGTGAGGAGCGTAAGGATGGCCAAATGTCTGCTTCTGGTGTAAGAAGGCAACATATAGAGCAATATTGGCCCAATGCCCCATAGCTCAAGTTGGAAATTTGTTGAAAACAACTGTCAGTTAGTACTTTGACGGAATAATCCATTGATAAAACACTTTTGAAATCAACAGCTGCAAGTATGGTGCATGAATTTAGTGTCTTATCCAGCATACAGACAGTCAAATACGTACTTAAGCTAGTGTTGCCACCATCAGCTGGGAATGACCTGCCAAAAACAAATAAAACGATGAAATGGTTGGATGCGAAAGAAAGTTTTATGCAGGAGAGGTTGGTGAGTTTTGCTAGAAGAAGGGCTTGTGTTTTGAGAAAGTTGAGGAAAGAGAATGAAGGGGAGGTTGATGAAGAGATTGAAGTAAGGATGAGAGAGGTGGCCCGAGCAAGAAGTTCAAAGTCAAGGAAGAAAGTTGACAAAGATGTGAAGAAAGCATTTGATGAGAAGACTGTAGCTGCAGCTATTTTTCAATTAGTCCATGGAATGCATCAGGAACGGTTACAGCAAATGATGGATAAGGATGAATCAATTGTTGGGGTATTGTTCAAACACAAATGGTATGATGTGGAGTTGAAGAAAGACTGCACATGGAATGCAAGGGTGGTGGAGGGTGGAGATCAGAGAGAAAGAAATGATCATCAGCTATTGGAAAGAAGCTGAAATTGAGGATGATGTAAAGATTGTTGATGTGATGGCAGACATTGTTCTAGGGGATGTTGTTTTTGCATGAGGATTTTTGGGAACTAATGTAAACATGAAATTTTGGGTGACAGAATCAAGGAACCAAATTATTCTCATCCGCAGGAATGTATTGCTGGAATGTTTAAATTGATGTTTCCTGATTCATAAATAGCCTGGAACATGGCTCTGTCCGGAAAGAAATTGAAATCGCACCTAACAGGCGTCCTGTCCAATCCTACATGTTAAGTGTTGCTGTTGGCCAGGGACCCCTTGTAAAGCGCTTTGAGCATGATAAGTGGATATTGCGCAATATAAAAGCTCAATTTAAATAGTTAACAACATGAAAATTAGAATGAAAAGGAGTCATGTAAATGGTATCATCACACAGTGTTACAGCACCACAAATGACAGTTAGGAAACAGGCAAGGACAACTTTTATGAACAGTTGGCAGCTGAGGTAGGAAACATGATACAATAATAGTAATAGACGACCTTAATGCTAAGGTAGGATACAACAGTGGCATGAATAAGAAAAGTGGGTTGGGGTGTGATGAATGAGAATGGTGATAAACTTCTGGAATTAGTGCTAATGATTTTGTCATTGATTGGACTCTGTTTTCACACAGGATGATTCACAAAGTTACATGGGTCTCGCCTAACAGACCATGTACTCATCAAGAGAATTTGGAGAAGGTCACTCCTTCTTGTGGAGGTAGGAGAGGTGCTGATATTAGAAGTGACCATCATCTGGTAATTATAGATATGAGGATCAAGTTTAGAGCAACAGCAAATACAAGATAATAAATTCCTTTTTTTTTTACCAAGAACCGTTCACGAATGGAATGCATTACCACCATAAATTACCAATATAGAAGGTACAAAAACAATGAACTGAGCCCTTAACACGATTGAGATAGCCGACACATGTTAATGTTAGTTTGTCTCATGACGGATTAATGATTTCGCAGTAATGGGCCCATAGGATCTTTTGCAAAAATATGACCTGAAAACCTAAGATCATGACCTCCTAAGGAGAAGTGTCTATTGTGGTAAGACGCAGAGGAAGCTGCTTACGATAGATGAGATTGTGTCAGCTCAATGAGTCCCAACAATTCAAGACGGTGTAAATATTGTTTTGGCTTTCAGTGTTTTGTATTTTGTTCTTTTTTGTTGCATTCATTTTGTACATTAGTGAAAAATTGTAGCATTGGCTCAGCGTTTTGAGCCTGAAACATTCTGTGTTTGGCATTTTGTTCTTTTTTGAAGCTGTTACTGCTATATTCATTTTTGTACATTAGAATAAAAAACATTATTATTATTGTTATTCGTTGAAGAAAGTATTTGTGCCCGAAACGTCAATATTTGGTATTTTGTTCTTTTTTGGAGTTGTTTTGATTCATTTTCACTCTTTTGTTATCGACATTTGTAAGACTCAAAGAGATTATCCGTGGTGAGATCCAATAAGCTTTCACCAAATTCATTGGTAACAATGCACAGTTGTCAATCCCATAACAAAGGATATCCCTCAGTCTCTCTTTACCCATTGTAAAGACTATGCCCAGCCCCTCGCCTCCTATTTAATGGCCACAGATGACATCTGTCATACTACAAAGTCCCACCCTATTTTGTCTCTAAAAGAGTTGTAGCACACTACTGTAGCATTAAATCCTGTTTACTCTCGGTTTTTCAACACGTCATGATTTCTTCCATGATGAAATCATATTTTGTTTGATTTCTTGAATTTACCTCTTTTTGGGGGCAAAAATTTGTTGTGATTAACTGAAGTTTGTTGCAATTAACCAATGACTTTAATATAGAATTAATTCCATTTCTTGGGAAATGTTGCGATTAACCGAAAGTTGCGATTAACCGAGTTGCAATTTTCCGGAGTGGACTGTATTATTATTGACTGAAGAAGGTGTTTGAGCCCGAAACATTCTGTGTTTGGTATTTTATTTTTTGACAGTGCTGTTGGTAGAGCACTCACTACACATGCAAAGGGACTGAGATCGATCCTGGGTGCAATCGAGATATTTTTCTGATCCCCCTGACTACCCAGCTGTGAATGGGTAGCAGGGTGTTTGATCTGGTGGAAAGTACTTTGCAGTAGACTAATGTCCTACCCAAAAGGTGGCAAGCAATTGCTATTTTCCGTTTCATGCTATAGAAACCAGGATAAACTTTTTTCTTTGTGATATATGTATCAGTTTCCCCTCATTGTTTTAACCATCTCAAAAACTAGAAGCACCAGAGTCATTAAACCTATATGAATTTTGATTGTTTTTGTGCAAGGAATCCAATGAAACAATTTTCAAAATGATTTGACAACTATCTACTTATATCAATAGCCTCCCTCTAGCCTAATATCCTCCTCATCTGCCTTCTCATTCTCTTCATATTCCTTCCACCCCCTCCTCATCTTCTCTCTTCTAAAAGAACCAATGGGATAACTCGGACAGAGACATGCATACATACAACGAAGCAAAGAGTTTAAAATAGTCCTTCAAAAATCCGCCCAGGATGAAATCATATTATCCATGAGTGGCACTATCTTGTCTTTGAATGTGGAAAGTGAAGGAGAGAAGCAGAAATGGAAGTAGAGTTATCCTAAACACGACGCTAGAAAAGTTCTAATTTTGCTCTGTGGCGATTAACGGTTTGTTACAACACTCTGTGATAATTAACACTATCATTGTTATTTTAGCAGTTAATCATCTCCTAAGATATGCCTCTTCAGAAGCAGATTCAGAGCAGAGGATGTGTTTCAATTGGGCTTGCAAATAGTGTAGGATTATCTTTTTCTGTTTCAAAACATACTTTGTAACTTTCTTCCTCAATATTATCTAACAGGACCAAAAAAATAAAAGAAAGTAAGAACTGCTGTAAAAAATTATACACTTCAAGTATAAAAGTGCAGTTGTGGCAACATATAGCTAAAGAGACAGGTCTCAATGTTTAATTTTCTTGTCTCAATGGATTGATATTTTTATGTTTTCAGCCAGCCAGTATCCCCATGGAACACTAATAATGGCAGAGAGACAAACGAAGGCAAGAGGAGCAAGAGATCATAAATGGGATGCATCTAACACAGGAAATATATATGTCTCTATAATCCTTCACTTGCCGCAAAATTACAAGGTTAGCATTGGTGCTTAATGTTAAGATCATATGAAAAGAAAATTGTTATTTCTAACCCCCTTCACTAAACTGTTGTTTTCCTCCCCGTTGATCTTTTTCAAGCTGACCTACTCTTTCCAACCATTATTATAGTATTTTGTCTCCATATAACACATACCCATTTGTAATGGAAGATATATATATATATATATATTGCTTGGTTGATTAATTAAAGAAATCTTTTTAGGCTTGACTCAATTTTTCTCTTATTTGATATCATATCTTAACATTTTCACCAAGAGGAGAGTTACAGCGATGTAATTTGAGCGTCAGTAAATTATGGTTTATATCGCTTTTGCTGTCACTGCTATCCTGGTGAAAATGGCAAAGGTCATAATTTGTGTAACCACACTTTAAAAGAAATTCAATCTTTTTATTTAAAAGTTTAGAAGATATTGATATTGCTTTTTGGATGTTTTGTTTTATGTTTTTGTTGGATTAAAAAAAAACAAAAAACAAAAGTAGGCCTTCAGAGCCTTTAGGTCCACAGAGCCGGAGTTTATCCCGGATTCTATAGCGTGAAATGGACAATAGCAATTGCTTGCTATCCTTTGGATAGGAAGCTAGGTTATTGCAAGGTACTTTCCTCCAGATCTAACAGACCTAGCTACCCAATCACCACTGAGGGGACAGTGGGGATCAGAATAAAAATCTCAACTGCACCCGGGATCTATCTCGGGCCCTTTGCATGTGAAGCGAGTGCTCTACCAACTGAGCTATCGAAACCCCCTTTGTTTGATATCACAACAATGAAAAAGAGGGAGGGGGTAATAACTTTTTTTAATCGATGAGATCAAAATCTTTGCTCATAATCGCCTGCAGTCGATTTACAAAAAGGTTTCTTTTGATTTCCTTTATTTTGCTCATCTTTCTTCCCATTGACCTTCACCTTCCCCCAACCTCATCATCCCCCACCATAGCAGGCAATGGAATTAAGCCGTATTTACAATTTGCAATGATTATGCCCAGCATTTACTCAAACTAAACTCAATGTATTGCCATATCATGTTATTAATTAATTTCCTTTACACTAACAATACACCAGTCTGTATTCTGCTGCACTATGTCTGCATGTTGTATGGTGGCAATGAAAATGCTTTAACGAGATTTTTTAAAATTTTCCCCCGCTGCAGACATTTGAAGGTCGTTTTGGTGTGGAAGTCGCAGCGTGCCTGGCTGTGTTTGATGTGGTTCGTATTTTGGGAGTAGAGGCTATTCCCAAATGGCCTAATGATTTGTGGCTCAGAGGTCACAAACTTGCTGGATTTTTAGTAGAAGATGGACGCTTTGACATTCCTGGTAAGTTTGATTTGAATAGGTATGCTATTGAAAAAAAATCCTGATTTTGTAATTGTCTTATCTTGATTTACATGCATTAAGGGTTGGCAACTCCGTAACAGTTGCAGTAATCATTTTAGTGGTGGGGAGGGGGGGGGGGGGTAATAGTAGTGGTAGTAATAGATGTTTTTAAGTATTTGAAACGTTTTTCATCTCATGAAAACTATTCCTTCACAGGTTCTAATTCATGTCTTATCATTCTTGGAATGGGGATTAATGTCAATGCAGATATTCGAAGAAATGCAGAGCTTTACAGTATAGCTGCAAGCCTTATGTGTGAGAGGAATGGCAGACAAGTGTGTCGGTAAGAAATTAGAAAGTTTTTTTTTTTTTAAGTACTCTTTTAGGAAGTTTCTTTGGTTTATAATATTTTTTATTGTATCTCATAACAAATCTGTTTGTTTCGGTATTTACTGTTGATTTTAACATACTTCCATTAGAGTTTTTCCTTTTTTACAGTTATGTAATGGTCCATACTTAATTTCATCAGTACTAAATAAACTTAACTTTAGTCTACTTTAATACAATAGAAGCTGCATAATTGGAATAGTACCATAACAAAAATCGTTTCAATTAACAGATTCCGCAGATTGCCTTCATTATTGGAACAACCTATCAAACCTTGCATTGTTTTTTGTGATAGTTATAGCAAAAGTAATACAGCGCTTCCTTTCAGTTGTATGTCTAACATTTTGCCTAACACTTTTCATATTATTTGCCTTTACCTCATCACCGTGATAACATGAAAAATAAGTGAGTGACCATCTGTAATGACCATGTATTTAAATGGAGTTGTCATTACACTTATGCCCCTCAATTTCAACCAGTGGGGCAAGTCTCTTCAAAAGCCAGCAATCAGTTGTATCATTAGCCACACTCTTATTAATTATTTGTTACTCCCAAAGATGCTCAATTTGTTAATCCTAGCAAATATGATAAAAGGAAATGCATTGTAAGTGACTAATTGTCATGTCAATTGTCAACTTAAGTGTTTTCTAGAACCACACTTAGAGCAATTCTTTATTCCTCTTACTATAAACATTTTTTGACCAGGGTTAATTGACAAATTTTTTGATCATGCTCTGAAATTGTTCCAGTTGACAGGCGCATATTTCCAGTTAACAAATCATTCCAATTAATAGTCTGTTTCAGTTAAGCATTGTTCTAATTACTGGCTTCGATTGTACTATGATAATTAACTGCAAGCATGTAGCAAAATACATGGGCAGATCGATCCCAAGTCATGGTTTTTTTTCTCAATTTTCTTTCTTCCTTTTTTTGTCCATAAAAATTATTGGATTGCAGTTATTTGTTTAAATTCTTTACTTTATATTATATCTTTCTTTTGTAAGGTTTTGGGATCTCGGTAGTGGTAGCTTGATTTTCTTGTTGCTGTTGATTTGAACACAATTTACTAAACTAACAAAAAAATATGATTCATTCCATTTCATTGTGAAATTTTGATATTTAAAAGTTACTGTTTAAGTTATTTAATTATATTTTTTAATCAGTCTTAAATTGTCTTTATCTTTTGAAAAGTGATTGATGTGGATTTCTTTGCCATTTAAAGCAGAAGGTCATAAACAAAAATGAATATGACAGCTTCAAAAAAGAACAAAATACAAAGAAGAATTTTTTCGTGCTCAAAATGCTTCTTCAGCCAACAACAATAAACACAAAAAACATAAATGCGTTACTCAAAAATCAAATAGAGCGCAGGGATTTTGAAGTGTAAACAAAAAGAAGTGTCCGCTTGGTTACGAAGGTGTGCTAAATAGAGCGGAATATTGGGCGAATATGTGGTCTTGTGGTAGGACATTCGCTTTCAGATCGGAAGGTTCTGGGGTCGAGCTTCACTTTTGTGAACCTTTTTGTTTTTGTTTTTTGTTTTGGGGGGAGGTGAGGTTGGGCGTTTTTGTTTCTGTTTGTTTTTGTTCGTTTATTAATTTAGACATTTATTTTTTTTTAAATGATATCACAAGACAAGATAATAGCAACTTAAGTGTCACTATCAGTGAGTTATTATCTAACTGATATTATTTTCTGTTAATGTCAAATATACATTGACTTCGTGTAATCAACTTACCCATATATCAAGTTATTTTTCCATGACATTTCTCTGGAGAGTCAAGCTTGTTATATTATATTATGAACTCTATTTCCGCTATTTAACAGAGACAACATTTTATATATGTGGTCTTGTGGTATGACACTCTCGCTTTCGGATTGGAAGGTCCTGGGTTCCAGCCTCAGTCGGCTCATTGTTGAGTCCTTGAAAAAGGATTTTTACTCACATTGTTTCACCGTACTCAGGTGTAAAATGTGTACCTGGCCGTTGACAGCGTTGTCTTTGTCAGAAAAAAAATGGTAATATCGCCTTATAGGCGTCGTGTTTCGTTCTACATGTTACTTGTAACTGTTGGTCATGGACCCCTTGTATAGCACTTTGAGCATATTTAATGGATATTTCTCTATATAAAAGCTCCAAAAAAAGCTCAAATATCTATAAAAAGAATGTTCTCAGAATATGTTTAATTTGCCTCCTCTGTCTCTTTTTTATTTGTTGCTGAAATTTTCAGAATACAATTCTTGTATCAATCTATATACTTTATCTGGCATTGTATATTATACATACCACTTTTCTGATTTTTTTTTTTTTTTATTATTACCCTGCCACAAACCTAATTATTCACCTTCATAGTTTTCATTAATATTTTATTGTTTTTACTAATTTTTAAAAATTAATATATTTCCTGTATTTGTTTGATCTTTCATTTTGGTCAAGTCTCCTTATTTAGGATATATATCAATATATAATACAAATAACTGAGATTTAGTGACCAACAGAGTGATCTGAAAAACAACACTGATATACTCGTGGTAAAAAGATTTTATAAATTCAATTTTTATCATCTTTGACAGAGAAGAATTTTTATCCGATGTTTGCCTTGCCTTAGAAGAAAGTTTGGTATCTCGAACCAGCAACTTGTTGAAATACAGGACTCACAATCTGTTCCAAAAAGGGTGCCCCATCTCTGTCACATGTTCTCCTGAGAATCGTGTTATCAATGGAGAATTTTTGGAAGTTGGTGACAATTGGGAGATTAAATTTATGGGTAAATGTGATCTTCACAGAGAATTTATTTTCTATCCTGTCTTTAAGTTTAAGTCTTTTGATTTATTTTTTAGATTGCTTATGCCATTGGATACAAAAGTAATTTTTTATCATTTTTTTGTTGTTTTTCTTCTTTTTAATTTAGTCATGTAGAAACCCTATAAGGTTTATTTTGGGAGGGGGGTGGGTTGTTTTATTTTTGTATTTGTATTTTTTCCCTTAAAATTGGCAATGAGTATGGTTTCGTTGAGATGTTATTTTTCATAACTAATTAAATTTTGATTTCATGAAGAGACAATTCTGCATTCCACAATCAGAACAAAACATCAATGTTGACATCAATGTAGATGACAATAGTTGGATTCAACTGCTTTTTTTTCTTACTTGCTGTTACTGGTCTGCATTGCCCTTTGCAAATTTTCAAGAAATTGAGCCCTTTTTGTGCTCTATAATGTTCTTATTAATTCATTGATTAAATTGGCATCTGCTTGACTATTTTTGAAGACATTCGAAATAGTTTTATGGGTTTAAATAAACTCTTGCTTTTGGATAGAAAACAGATTGCAGTCCATACGTTTGATATGAACTTAAGTCATTAAGTTGGCAATGGCACCATAGTGTTGTCCTTCACTTGTTATCCATAGGTAATAGGTTATGTCACACTTGCCTTACTGTGAGGACTTGAGTTAGGTAATGTAAATGGTGCTGCTCGAAGCTCGAAGAAATAGACGAAAATGTGAAATTGAATGTAAGCTTTAATTTGATATACGAAAACAGATAAAATGGATGTTTCAGGTTTCCCCTTTCTCAACAAAACAGGATGGATGAAAAACTACAGACGAAAGAGATAATGTGGTATTTCAGACACTTTTGTTTGTTTGTTTGCTACCTTTTCATACACATAAATGAATGTTGTTAACAACGCCACTACCACATTATCTCATACATCTGTCATGTTTCATTCATCTTGTGTTGTTGGGAAAGGGGAAACCTGAAACGTCCATTTTATCTGTTTTCGTATATTAAATTGAAGTTTACATTCAATTTCACATTGTCATTTAGGCCTTGAGTTAGAAACTTCACCTTCACTTGAAAGCGGGTGTTCCTATGACGATTCAGAAAGGTCATTACATTGAGAAATCAAAGAACACTTTCATTTATAGGTATGAAAAGGTAGCAAACAAACAAACAAACAAAAATGTCTAAAAAAGGCCGAGAATTATTTTTTTCGTATTCATTACTTCCAAATTTTCATAAGTTAATCATTGTTCACTTTGTAATTGGTAGAGGGCTAACAAAGTGGTTGATTATCTTGTCTATGGATGAAATTCTAAGCTTTAAACTATTCATTCATAGATAGATAGATATGACTATTGAAATGACGCCTTTGAAATAACTTATTCACTGTTTTCATTATTTTCCACATTATCTATAGTCTTTTATTTGAAAATTGTTATATCTGACTGTTTTCAACTTGTTGTCAGCTTTTTTGGGTTGTTTTTTTTTTGTTTTTTGTTTTTTGTTTTTTTTTTTTGGGGGGGGGGGGGGATTTTTTGGATTACTAATTAGGATTTTTAAATTCATTTTACTCAAGTAAGAATAGTTTTAATGAATTCAGCATTATTTATTATAACCAAGTTTAGTTAATCATTATCTTATCTTATTCAACTGCTTTTCTGTCTAAGCAATTTATTGGTTGCCACTCACTATTTTTTGTGTTGCAATTATTTTTCATTTAGTGTGGAAATGGTTGAAATAACAAGGTTTTTTACACCCTCCATCATTCTATTTTTTGTTTTTTTCATGGCATGGTTATGTACTTTGCCAAAATCGCATCAAATGAAAGATCATACTAATTTAAAGTACATAAACTAGAATTTTTGTGATAAAAAGTGATTGTAATTCATAGTTTGAGATATTCTATATATCTTAACTATTGAAAAATCGATATCTTTAGGGTCACTGCGATAAGTGGGTTTATTAGTCCAATGATTTGTATAGAGCGTTCAGGTTCTAACTATGACAATAAATTTATATGTATACTTTGCCACATTGAAAATTTATCACCGAAAAAGGCTTGCTCCATAACATTTTAACTTTTTTTGTTAAATTACTTTTGGATATATTAATCTATCACTGTATTGTATTCATAACCAAAAAAAAAATTAAAAGGCTGGAAAAAATATTGATAATGTCTATTCAAAGCTACATAAACCTGGATAAACTCTGGCCTTATGATTCTGAAAGATTACTTTTTACATTGCAATTAAATGCTATATGTGTTTGTCGTGCAAGTATAACTCTATGTAAGTCACGTGCATTGAGGTATTGAAATTTCTAAAATATGAAATTAGAAATGTTTAACTTTATTTACGCAAAGTATTGTGATTTTATTATATGAACTGAGCATTCCACATTTGGATCTTTTTTTTTTCTCATACAGCACCTGAACGTGCATAATTAATCTAAATTAATGATAATATCTTTAAATTATTTTTGAGCTGGAAGAATTATCAGCATGCCTGTAGTCAAATGTTGAGTGGCAGGGCAATTAGTTTTTCAGATGTTTTTGATGTTCAGTTGAGTGGCCAAGTCACAAATAAACCAACTAATGGTTAATGTGTCTATATGGGATCAGCTGTATTTCACACAATTGTATGTTCGACTTTATGAATTTCAATATTTACAAAAAGTAGCAAATTCCGGATGTATTTTGTAAACTAATTTTGAAAAGAAAAACACTCATGTTATTTTTTTCTGTTTGTCCTGTTATTTTTCTTACATAAATGTTTATGTATATAAAAGTGTGTGTGTGTGTGTGTGTATGTGTGTGTGTAAGCAAGCATGTGTATTGTTTTGTTTTCATTTTTAATTTTTATTAATTTTATTGATCATATATTACAGATAAGAGAACTGGAGAAATATTGTCGGGACGGTCTGACTATTTCAGCATACGTTGTAAAGTCCAACGTAAGATTCTGGTGGTCTTCACTGGTTTGACATCATCCCGATCAGCCGCTGTAGTGGCAAGTAAACTCACTTCCATCATAGATACGACCAAGTGGGTTGTTTGCTCTGTTCCAGAAACTGCAGTTACTCAGGCAGGTGAGCTAAATGTGAGGTCTTGACTAATGGTGATTGCTATGATATTGTGCACAAAAATTTAATTTGAAGAACTCTGAAATTAATAAGGTTTTAATCAATTTTTCTGTCATTTATAGTGACAAACAATTTAAAAAGTGAGAGTTTGCCCACTATTCCACCCTCTACACCCCCCCCCCCCCCCCCCCTTTCCCTTTTTTTTTTAAATCTACAAAAAAAAAGGAGAGAAAAATTAATAAATTCCATTTTACTATGCAGGTTCAGTTCTGTTGGGTTGTTTTGTTTTTTGAGGTGGGTGGGTGGGGAGGTGGGCGTCTAAAATTGTTTTTTTTTAAATTTCATTTGTTAAAACATTTGATAACAAAATGAAATTTGCAATATTATGTAGCAGTCTTGGACTCACATGACCTAAATTAGATCTGAGGATTCGAGTCAGCGAAAAGGCAATTTAATGGGTAAACCATTGAGAAAGGCATTTTGCTTATAGTTATCTCCCAGCACCAGTGATTGCAGTAACAGGGTCTGTTTGATCTGGGGGGGTGGGGAGGGGGGGGGGGGGTAGTATGTCGGATTGACTAGGATCATATTTCTAAGATGAACAAGTAATTTGTTATTTTAATTTAATGCTGTAGAAACCGAGATAAAGTCCAGCCTTCATGGGCCTTAGGCTCTACTGTAAAGTTTTACAACATTTGAAATTGTCAACAATAATGGTAATGAGGGAAGGGGGGCTTCTATTTTCCTGTTTTTTTGTTTTTTAACATTTTGCATTTTATAGTAATTGATTTCGAATGTTTTGTGATAACAATTTAAACCTCATTTTAAAAAAAAATCATTTGTATCAGATGAATGGATGAAAAGTTGTGACCTTTTAGTTTTGACTGAAGATGTTTGTGACTCAGTGCGCCTCACAAGTAAATTGACTCAGTTCCTCAAGAAAGGAGGAAATCTCTTGACAACAGGAATTGCTTCTTATTTCACCGCTAAGATCTTTGGTAAGATGTTTTTGTCATTTGTTTTGATGAGAATAGTTATAATATGCTCATCGTCATTATTTATATCATTTTAATTCATGCTTTATTGTCTTGTGCTACACACAGCTTCTGACTTGTAGGTCCCTGATTCGAACAGTAGTATAATTATTGCTTGACTCACCATACTAACTAGTCAATTGGGCACCTTAAATTTGTTGAGAAGTGTTAAAAAGAGGTAAGGGCTGCGTAGTCATCATTGATTATTTAGGCTGAAACTTTATATAATAGTAATAATGGCTGTGTTGAATTTGTCTTCAACTTGTCTTCTCATTATAGTGCACTGAAAGTGGAACATTATACCACTGTTATTGAATGAAATAAGACAAACTAAAGCTACACCTCATTATAATGAGATCTTACCAAAACCACCGACATTTACCCCCCCCCCCCCCCCCCCCCCCCCCTCACATTCTTAATATTTTTTTTTGAATACTCAACATGGAAAACTCAAAGACATGGAAATCTCGAACAAATAGGCCCAGTCTTGTTCAAGATTTCAATGTTGCACTATAATGATAATATTAATGATAATGATGTACAATACTGCAGTTCAACAGGGACCTACAGGTGACATGTTTAATTATAACCAGTGGACGGTGCTTTGCATTGAAGTCCAATCATGCCCTTTTTTTCCTCCATTTTCAAAACCTTGCAATTATGACAATCATGGATATTGACATGATTACCCCGCCCTGGCAATGTCATTATTCAGGAATTGCACAGTATAAGTGTCTATTGTGACTTTGGTGTGATGTCAAATATACATGATGTCAATTTAAGCGTTTTCGATATATCCATGCTGCACTGTACATGTGTTTTTCTTTTATAAAACCCTTCTTTTTATATTATGTTGATGGTTTTTATTTTATATTTTCATGCACTAAGAAATTGTTATGATCCTTTATTACTATTAGCCTACCTTTACATTTAACAAAAGTGACATTTTCTGTTTATTCTCAAATATTGTCATTAAGAAATAATCATTATGTGCAATTGATATCACGAATTAAATTTATGACTCAATTTAATTAATTTTTTTTTAATTGTTCTTTTGTTGTTGATAATTTAAAAAAGGAAAAGGCTCTTTACTCACATTTTCACACCATACTCATGTGTAAAATAAGTACCTGGCTGTTAATAGTGTTGTCTCTGTCCAAAATAATTTTAATATTGCCTCACAAGCGTCATATCTCGTCCTACATGTTAAGTCTTGCTGTTGGCTAGGAACCCCTTGTAAAGCGCTTTGGGAACTTTAAGTAGATATTGCACTATATAAAAGCTCGAGTTTTGTGTTGTTTTTGTTTTAATTATGATGAATGAGACTCAACAACATTCATTCACTGGCAAAACAAAACAAAGCAAAGAAACAGGTATACAGGTGAAATGATATCAAAAGACCGGGCAATTAGAGTGACAAATTTGAAGATTGAAAAATTTCTGTTTCATGAGTAAAGGGGAAACTGAAGCTGAACAGGCCTTTATAAGCAAGCAGGCATTTAGTTGTTTAGTTGCTGTTGTTGTTATTGATCCTTTTTTTTTTCTTTTTAAATTTAATTCATTTGTTCATCACAGAAATCCCATTTAAAGAGGGCGTGTTACAGTCTATGGGTAGCAATACCAATGTGAGTGTCATCTCTGTGGAATATAATGATGAAAATGAGGACGAAATCAACAATGTCATAGACAGCGATCACGACGAGCATTGTGAGCATTGCTTGTCATCTACATGTTCTTCCCACGTCACCTTTCCCACTTCCCTGGTCTACTTTAAATTCCATCAAGACTACAGCATGAAAGGGTCATCCTGCACCACCTCCCAATCACCAAGGACTGAGAATCCACTGTCCTCGTTAACTCTCAGAAGCAATGATTTAGATTCAGATAGTGAATCCCATATTAGTCTTTGTAGCGACAAGAATATGTCTTTAAGATATTATTCTCTTGGTAATGATGAAAGTAAAGATGTTTGCTGCATTGCCATTATGACAAAGGCTACGTCATATGGAGGATCTATTGCAGTTTTTGGTTTTGACTTGGGCCATAATTCTCTTCCCCTGGATAAATCCACATCATCGTCACCATCATCATCATCAATGGCAGCTGCGGGGCAAGATGAAATGTGTAAGGATAATGAAAAGAAAGAAAAAAGTGTCAAGGGAACTCTGACAGGTTTTGAGAAGATTGTGGAAGTTGTGGAAAAAGATCGATTTAAAAGAGACAAATTGATCTATCAAGTATTAAATATTTTAAATATTACATAATATTTGTGTATACAAGCAAACATTTTCATAACGATTATAAATTGCAAATATTTAATGTGCAATATGTGCGTTTTTGAATATTGCTCGAAAACATGCTCTTAATGTCTACATATTAGATTAATGCTAGTGAATGTTTTTCAAGAAGATATTTTTAATGCTTTTACTGTTCTTCTTTTACTTCTTCTTCTTCTGATTATTATTATTATTATTGTTATTATTATTATTATTATTATTGTTATTATTGGTCACAATATATTAATGATCGAAGAAAAGACACGAGTTTTAAATGTCCGAATCTTTTAAAATCTAGAATGGAAAAATAAGGTCAATAGAGATTGTTATATGAGAGGCATTTCAATTGCTTGTTATCTATATCTTATTGACATCGTAAAGGTCAGTCATGAGCCAAAATGGCCAACAAGGGTCACAGTGAAATGCCTTAACCACTCAGCCACTGCGCCCCTTGGGTAATTAATATTCATTCAGATAATGGAAAAATGTAAAGCTTCTTGCTTTTCGAACCAAAAAATGTCCCCTTCATTTTTAGCAGTGGGTGGAATTCCCCTTAGGACGCAGGACAAATGTGTGTCTTAAGTCATGGTGCCTGGAACAGGGTTCAAACTCAAGGTATAAGAGTTTTAACAAAGTGTACCTTATTTGTACAGCCAACATAAATTTCGTCCATTTTTATTGACCTTCAATGGTTGTTAACCCTTGAACAGAGGAGTTTCCCTCTCAAACATGGCATTACATCACTCAAAGTTAATATCGAGATGCAAGAAGCTGTGGATTTTCAAAAGTATTGATTAGAGATAGATATATTCATATTTTGTTGACAAAGGGGAAACCCAAAACGTCCACATTTTATGTCTTCGTTAATTAGATTGAAGCTTCTATATTGTTATTTATGTCTTAAATTAAGAACAATTTTTATCTGCATGGGATTATTTGTTAAATCCGTGTTCTACTGTATGTCCAGAAAAATGATATAATCGGAGAAAATATGATTTAAAAGAAATTCAGTCTCAGGTTAATGAAGTTGTGTTTTACATATCAGTCTTTAAATTTTTATGATGCAAAGAAAAATAAATTGATTGTAATTGCTTTATAATTTATTATTATTATTTTTGATCTTCCACCATGGTGTATTTTTATATTATACTTGGAATATGATTATTTTTGTTGTTGCTAATGTTTTATTTATTTTTAATTCATTTATAACAAAACCAATTCCAGAATGAAAATATTTACGGGTTTGTGAGCTTGCATACATTCCTCTCTTTATGTAAAAGTTATTTTCACTTCTTTTTCTTTTTCCATTCCATATTTAAATTATTTTTTTTTAAGCAGTATAAATGTAAGAGACCATAGATAAATTTACTGAATTTGTTTGTTTAACTTGTTGTTTTTACTGATTTTATGATTTAATCCGAAACACATGTACTCAGAAAAGTTTGTAGCTATATATATTCAAGGTAAAGAAATAATAAACTACCTGAATCTATGAGTCATAACAGTACTGAACAAAAATAGATATAACAGCGTCAATAGAAGAATGTGTAACAAGAAATACAGTGCAACCCCTGGATAACGACATTTCCCCAGACCTGGAAATTATGTTGTTATCCAGGGGTGTCGTTATTCCGGGTTTTCAACATGGTGGGAAAAGGGGGCGTGGTGAGACCCGTGAATACATACAGTGCAATGCACTGACCAGTGTCTGAGAGAAGACACCTCGTAACGACGTTAGAATGTGTATTTCTTCTGTTTACATAGGATATACCAGTTACACTTTCCCAAAGTGTATTGTCAATGTTTTGATCGTAAACAGTGCTCCAACGCGATTTAACAAAGCTAGGAATAAATCCAGAAAATCAAGTGTCAAAATGATAATATGGCACAAGAACACAGATGCTCACATCTACTTTTAATACGCATTAATTAAAGTCCATGCGATGCTGATGATGAGTTTTGAATATCAAACTTTTTATTTAAGTACTCCACAATTTACATCTTACTGTATTTTTTTTTAACTAGGTATTACACGCAATAATATCAAATTTGGACTGATGTTTAGAAAAACAATAATTGATTTATTAAATGAAAACAATAAAGTGAAAGAGGCTGTCATTGTTTTCCCGCTATTCCAACGTGTATTATAATATAAGACCATAAATATCCATAAATGTGCCCATTGGACACAGCATTGCCCGATATTAGTTAACCTCCACTGATCTCAGACAGGGAAGGTTAATGGACCCTTGAGAGTTCCAAGCACTGATAATCTTCTTTTGCTGTGGTTCCATATGAACTGGTGCTGAATCCACAGTGTATTAAACATGTGTTCTATTGGTCAGTAACAAAGCAATCTTATTGGGAGGGGGAAAAACGTTTTTTATTGTTCAAGAGTATGAGATGACGATGGTCGGGTATCAAGCATCGGTTTCAACTGCAGTTTGTTGCTATAACGATGTTGTTAATCAAGGGTTTTACTGAAACGTTTATAGCTATTTGGAGGTTATTACTAAATTTCGGGATCAGAGGTCAATGTCGCTATCAAGGGGTATCGTTACCCAGAGGTTGCACTGTAACTCAAGACGAAATTTTTTGTTCTTCAATACTTTTTTATGTATTCAAAAGGTTTATGAATATTAATTTGCTTTCATCTTAACAACAGAACTCCCTTATGCTATATTGATTGAAAATCAGGAACTTCTTATAGATCTATCTATAAAATGTACTTAATTGAATGTCTTGGTTCAAATATTATATATTTGACCATATATTTCTTCTATGCCGATATTAAAGCATAATTTACTTATTCTCTATAATGACATTCATAGAGAACACTCAAATTTTGAAATGGTTTTTTTTTGCATTCCACACATCCTCATTACCTTTATTTATTTTCCCCAAAAGTCCCTTTAATTTTTATCGGTTCTTTTGCAATGGGTGGGATTTACCCAATCTCCCCAGAGCCTTGATATCTCTTTTATCACTCTTTATCCTTTTCTCGTGTAATTTATGTCCTTGTTCTGGATGTAATTTATGTCTTTGTTCTGGGTACATCTGGGCCTTACCTGAAGCCTTTGTTGAAAGTGATAAAGTAAGACATTTATCTTTTTGTCACTTGGTGAAGTTATTATCCGCCTTTACCCTTTGTCCCTTTTATTGTGACATAAATAAAATAAAATAAAATTCCCTTTATTCATACCCAAGGGGAAATTTGTCTTTAGGGTCTATTCCAAGGGAAGACTGGAATAACCCAGCATCAGCCGCAGTGCAGCGCCGCAAACTGAGCGAGGGCGAGGTGATTTGCTCAAGGCCACACAATGAGGTGGGTAGTCGAAATCAGTACATATTGGGTACGAAACAAAGACTGTATCCCTGAGCCAAACGGCCCTCTGGATTCGGAATCGCCTAGGCCCTATCTGAGTCTTTATTGAAAAGGATAGAGTGAGACAGATTTATCTCTTTCTTGGTAATGAACATTTTTTCATTGAAAATCATCTCTCTTTCTTATTGTTATTTAGCAAGCATTTAGATTTTAGCATGGGATCCTGGGTTAGTGTCTTAGTGGAATTGTTAGGTGGTCTCAAACCAAAGATTCGCTCTTGGAATTTGGTTCTGTTTCTTGTTTGAAATAGTTTTTTGTCTTTCATGGGCGCTCACAAGTCCAACTCAACTCTAGATCCATATTCTGAATATTATCTACTTAAAGTTATAGTGTATCAAGTTGTTTAATTCTACAAACAAAATTTAAAATGTCTTGTCCTGTGCCAGTGTTGACAGCCTTTTTAGTTTTAGGTTCTTTGCTAAACATATCAGTATTAGCTTGATTTTAAAAGTGTGATTTTTACCTTTAATCCACAAACATTGCATACATAATAGGATGAAGGCATAAAACTGTGTCCATGCCCTAGTCTTTACCTAATCAATGTTAAGTTGTCTAGACTATTAAATACCCTGTTGAAGAAACATGAGTTTATGGGGATGATTTTATTTTTCTCTTTGCTTTTGTCACATTCACTACTTTTCAGATTTTTATCTAGCACTAGCACCAGTGTCTGATCCCCATTTTTTATTTTTTTTAATGATAACAAGGAATTTTCATCAAAAAAAATAAATTAAGAAATTGATTTTAAGTACGCATATATCTTTTAATTGAAGACTTTTGGATGATTCGTAGTCTTTCATTTGCATTATTGTCACTTAGTTGTGACCGCTGCCATATATTTTTTACTGATTTACATAAAATGCCATTATAAAACCATACTTGTAGTCCCATTCATGTCTTATTTTTGATTGGTATATGAGATGTATATACATAAATTCTTTTTAACTGTGTACATGATGTGTGTATTTTTCTATAAATGCTCTTACATGTAGTAATCAAATTATGTGAAGCCTTTTAATTGAGGGAGGGGGGAAGAGGTCTATTATCATTCTCTTATATATCTGCTACTACAGTACTCTATAAATTCTAACAATCCAAATTCCAGCTCACTCTGCAATACAGCACCCTGGGGCTAGGTGACCTAATTTTATCATTACCTCTTTCCTGACCTCCCATAGTGGGCACAGAGGTACTCACTGTGTCTTCTATCCCCCTATATCTGTTTCCAACTTTCTTTCTGTCTTTGTCTTGGAAGGAGATTATTTGGTTTTGTCCTGGCACTGACCAGATGCCCGAGCTGGGAGGGAAACAGTCAACTGTACTGTATAGTGACGAGTTTTGGGATATTTTTTTTTCCTTGTAAATCATCTCTCTGCTATGCACTGTATTGTTTTGTTTACATTTTATATATTATTTTTAATATGTAAACATTTGAGTGTATCCCTCTTACTTGGGACCTGTGCTTGTGTCAGGATGAGACTTTTAGTTGATCTCAAAGTACTTTTATAGTTTGCTCTTGGAATCTACTTGTTCCGTATTGGAACTAATTCTCCTTTGTCTTATAGACCTGTAAATGAGCTCTATAAAAATTGACTGAAATTCTTCGTAGTCGAATAATCCAAAGAATGGAAATGAATAGTAAACAGCAAGCTCGCTTGAGCAAAACAACTAATTTGGGCAGGAATTAATTAGGCTACTTACCACTGTTCCTTATAATTAGGTACCCAATCAGTGAAGAAACGGTCAACCATTTGTTTACAACGCGAGGCAATCGAGATGTGCTTGTAGCAATCATATATAATATGATATAACTTTCGTTTTGAAGGTGTCAACATAATGCACTTCCGGCATTCGCATTTTATTTTTTCATAGCTACTTCTACTTTCCACCAGGTAGATGTGGTCAATTTTGGCTTAGATGAAACAGTGAAATTTATCGCTCAGCAGCTCAGTAAAATTTGGCTACCATTGGGATCACGACAGGTTTGGAAAGTGAAAAAATAATTTCACGAAGTCTGTGTGAAAATACACTGGGATGTGTTCAGACACAGCAATTCTACAAATTATCATTACCTCCCATGAGCACTGGATTTTGGCGTGCTCTGATTCAAGAACGGTTTTTTACTTTGCTTAAAGGATCCAGGAGTGTTACAAGTGCTGTGAAGGTCTACCCCCAAAAAATAAACCTAGAAAGTCTGACCGTTTCCCTCCCAGCTAGGGCATCCGGCCAGGGCCAGGACAAAACCAAGTAATCTCGTTCCAAGGCAAAGTCTGAAAGCATGTTGGAAAACAGATATAGAGGATAGAAGGCACAGTAACTAACTCCCTGCCCACAATGAGAAACTTGAGTGTTGTATCTCTATCCTCAATTGAAAGTTTACTGTATGCCTGTCCAGACAAGCCAGAACAATGAGTTGGTAAATAACACACCTGTACTAATTTTTGCCAATTTACAAATCAAAGACCAAGGGCTATTTTAGATCAAACACAGACGTTTATTAGTCAAACATTGCGTTAAGATGATCATTATAATACTCAATTGGAATCGTACATGCCATAAGTGTGATTAGGAGTCCTGCTAGCCCATTGGTAGAGCACTCGATTCACACGTAAAGGAAAAATGGGATCAATCCTGTCCGCCCAAGAGTGATCGGATAGCTGGGTCTGTTAGATCTGAAGGAAAGTAATGTTGCTGTAGACTAATGTCATATCCAAAGGATAGCAACCAATTGCTATTGTTCATTAACACAATAGACTGGGATAAACTCTTGATATCTTCATAGGTATGATTCAAGGCTACGCTTATTTGTACTACCACTGCAAATAACGCCAGAGCTTATTTGTACTCTTACTAAAAATAGAATTTGCGTAATTACTAAAAATATAACATTTTATACGGATAGAACTGCAATATACAATGAAGTATCTGGAAGTCAAAAAGTGAACACTTCATCTCATCACAATCACATTATTACTATTATTACAAGTTGATTTTGACAGACTTTGGTAATTCTTCACTCTTTTCAAGTCACAGAATACTCAGTTTACAAGGTAAGCATACGAAATGCACATTTTAATTCATTTCTTATTTTTATAACTAAACATGCTTTGGGGTTGTGTGTTTGTTGATTGTACATCAGCTGACGACACATTTGATTTGTCGCTACCGCGAATTACTTAACTTTATTACTTTATTTTGTGAAAAATAACAATAACAGGGCTTAAAAAAAATTAAAATACTAATTACCCCCCCCCCCCAAATAATTTAAATCAGCCTTCCATGTCAGGCGATTAAAACCAGGGGGTTCAATGTTCGATCCCCAGTCAAAAGGTTGCTAATTTTGTCAAGATCATGATCAAGAGGTTTCGAGTACTCACGACATTCCAGGCTCAGGGTCCTTTAAAAAATACTTTTCATTCAGTTATTGTTATTATCTTTATTATGGCCGACACAGCATGCATCGTCCATACTTTTTCAAAACTTTTTTTTGGGGGGGGGGGGGGGGGGGGTGGGTGCTGTTTTTTTTATTATCGGAAAATTGGGTTTTGTATGTTATGTTCATGGAGAGAGAGAGAGTAATATTTTATAATGATAAGATATCTGTAGTGGTAGTATTATTAGTAGTTTTGAAATGCCTATGATGATGACAATGTGAGATAATTATATTAGTGTGATTATTTTTATTATATTTTTAAAAATTACGTACGGCTATGTCGTGGTGGTATGACACTCGCTTTTGGACCGGAAGGTCCTGGGCTCGAGCCTCGCTCTGCGCATAGTTGAGCCCTTGGAAAAGGCACTTTGCTCACTTTCTCTCACCGGACTCAGTTGTAAAATGTGTACTTGGCCGTTAAATGCGTTGTCTCTGTCCGAAGAAATTGTAATATTGCCTAACAGACGTTATGTCCCGTTCAACATGCGAAGTGTTGCTGTTATAAACTTTAGCATTGGCATGTATGTGCCTATTTCGCTGTAGTGAATTTAATTTAATTTTTTGTTTTCATTGACAGCTAACATGAAAGAACACTGTTGACGTTACTGGTGTCCTGACAATCCATAAAGATGCTGGCTCAAGGGCTATTCTGGCAAGGTGTGTTGAGGCAAACCTTTGCCTGTGGCAAAACTCATCAATCAGCAAACCATCATCTGGGCCAGCAGACCAGAGTGTCTGCATGCACATTTTGACAATGGTTAGTAATGTTTTCAAATCTCCATTGCGCCTTTACATTTTTTATTGGTGATCAATAAAATAAATGCTCATTTTTCTAAATGAAAATGGCAAAGCATCATTTGAATTGAATTACTACTGAATGTATTAACTTAACGACAGACTATAGTTTGTTGCCAAGAGTTTTGTTCTATGGATGTAAAACCAATGAAATTTCAAGTGTGTTGGTGTGAATAATGATCATTTTAAAAAAATTGCTATGTCTTTGACAAATGCATTTTATGACAATAATGCCATTTCCAAAAATTGCTAATGAACTGTGTCTCTTTTTTATTTCAATTTTTCCATCCAGAGCAGGATCAACCCTCTTTGTGGAACTACAAAAAAAGTGGTGGCAAACAAAAAAAAAATTTTTATTCTCTATTGTCTTCTGGCACTTTTCTATTCACTTCATATCTTGTTGTTACCAACATAAGTGCCTGCTCCACTCACTTTTCTGAATTAAAATTCACCCCATACACCGGAGCATACTCAATGTCTCAATCGTTTCTATGTTATATGTTTGTGTTGAGAATATTGGCTATTAAGCTTAACTGCTGGTCAAAATTATTCGCGATGGTGGTGTACGAACGAATCGGCGGTCTCAAGAAGTAGGTGAGAGAGGGATCTAGTAATGACTTTGAGTTTGAAACGAATATTTTGTGTTCGTGGATAGCTCACACGGTAGAGCCACGCTCTCACCTGCCAGGCGGAGTTGTCGTACCAATAAGGTCGCAGGTTCAAACCCCACCACCGCCGCGAAAAATTTTTATTCTCTATTGTCTTCTGGCACTTTTCTATTCACTTCATATCTTGTTGTTACCAACATAAGTGCCTGCTCCACTCACTTTTCTGAATTAAAATTCACCCCATACACGGAGCATACTCAATGTCTCAATCGTTTCTATGTTATATGTTTGTGTTGAGAATATTGGCTATTAAGCTTAACTGCTGGTCAAAATTATTCGCGATGGTGGTGTACGAACGAATCGGCGGTCTCAAGAAGTAGGTGAGAGAGGGATCTAGTAATGACTTTGAGTTTGAAACGAATATTTTGTGTTCGTGGATAGCTCACACGGTAGAGCCACGCTCTCACCTGCCAGGCGGAGTTGTCGTACCAATAAGGTCGCAGGTTCAAACCCCACCACCGCCGCGAAAAATTTTTATTCTCTATTGTCTTCTGGCACTTTTCTATTCACTTCATATCTTGGTGGCAAACAAGTAGTGTTGACTTTTTCTGTATTGAGGCGAAAGAGATTTTTATTCCAAGGGTTTGGGAAAGCAAATTGCTTTTTATTCAGAGCTAGTGCACTATTTAACTGTTTTATTGTCTAAAATAGAATTGATTTTGCAGTTCAACTTGACTAGATATCTAATTTTATACGACTTGTCTCTCAAGTAGAATAAAAAAATGAAAAATGAGGATAGCGTGCCCTATCATATTTTGAAAAATCATTTAATATATCTAGAAATCATCTGTATTACCTATTGTATACAGTAAATAATTAGGTTTTGTGATTATAATGATGAATTCATAAGGTATGACATCATATTCGACCACAAAATTATTTTATCTCTGGGCGTAAAAAAATCAATTTTACAGCATTTTTTTTCATCTATGGGGTATGGGTTAGTGAACCGATTATAATTTTTTTTAGACTTAGATCAATCTACAAAATTTTCGTTTTCTTGTCCTATTACGGTCATATTTTGAAAGTTTGATGGATCATTTCTTTTAGTTGTCTGCAAAATCAGCCTTTTAACTTTATGTCAAATTATAGAAAAAGCTTGCGCTTTCTCAAATGTCTGTTTTATGTCATTTTTCTGATTTTCTAGCAATCCTACCTTAATCATTTTCCTTTAAATTATCTTCAAATTTATTCAGAATCTTTTCTATGATGTGTTTTACATCATGATGTAAGTGTTTGGGGGTAAATTAAAATTTAGCAATTTTATAAATTTTAAAATTCATTTGTTCCTGTTGATCCGCGCTAAATTTTCAGTTGAAGTCAAATAAAAATTCTAAAAAAATTATTCCAAGAGTTTTCATGATATAGCTATTTATGAAAGAAACATTGTGTTTAAATTTGAAAGAAATTTATATGCTAGTTTTTGGTGCATCTATGTTAGAATTTTAGGGTTTTACGTCTAATTTTAGCTTATGTTGCCCCTTAAAAAAGTTTTTTTTTTTTAATTCAGTTATTTTTGGTGTTTAACATCAAATTATACATTACATTATTAGTTCATGAGATATAATTAAAGAATTTTAGAACTATAAAGCATATTTGACCACTAAAGTAATTTTTTGGTGAATAACAGCAGATATTAAATTATTTCGTAATTTTTTTTTAGAGGTATGGGTTAGCGAATCGTTTAGAATTTTTTTCAGAATTTGATCAATTTATAAAATATTACTGTTTTCTTGTTCCATATTGTTTATATACTTGATGAATGTTGGCCTTTGTCTGCATAATTGGCTTTATTATCAAATTAAAGACAAATTTTTCATTTTCTCAAAATTTCATTGTGCGTCATTCTCTGATTTTCTAACATTCACATCTGGATTGTTTCCCATCAGATTGTCTTCAAATTTGGTCAGAATTTTTCTTATGATGTGTTTTGCATCATGATGGATGGGTTTTGGGCTAAACAAAAATTTAGCAGTTTTATGAATTTTTAAATCAATTTTTTTTCCTGTCATGTCACACCAAATTTTCACTAAGAAATCGAAAAAAAATTCTGAAAAATTTATTTTCAAGACTATTGCTAAACCTATCCATCTTGTTGTAAGAAACATTTTGTGTAAATTTGAAAGAGATCTGTTCGTTGTTTTTTTCTGCATCACTGTAAGAATTTTTGGGGTCTAATTTGAGCTTATATTGTCCCCCTGGTGGTAGGGATTTGGTGGCTAATAGTATTAGCGCTGGTGTTAGGGACTCAGTAATAGCCATGTGGTAGGAACTCGGCGAGTAAAAGTGCTGGTGATAGGGATTCAACGAGTAAAAGCGCTGGTGGTAGGGACTCAGTGAGTAATAGCGCTGATCGTAGGGACTCAGTGAGTAAAAGCGCTGGTCGTAGGGACTCGATGAGTAAAAGCTCTATGACTCGCTGAGTAATAGCGCTGGTGGTAGGGACTCGGTGAGTAATAACGCTGGTCGTAGGTGCTCAGTGAGTAAAAGCTCTAGGACTCTGTAATAGCGCTGGTGGTAGGGACTCGGTGAGTAAAAGCGCTGGTGGTAGGGGCTCAGTGAGTAAAAGCTCTATGACTCAGTGAGTAGAAGCGCTGGTGGTAGGGATTCAGTGAGTAAAAGCTCTATGACTCGGTAATAGCACTGGTGGTAGGGACTCGGTGAGTAAAAGCTCTATGACTTAGTGAGTAAAAGCGCTGGTGGTAGGGACTCGAAGAGTAAAAGCGCTGGTGGTAGGGACTCAGTGAGTAATAGCGCTGATCGTAGGGACTCAGTGAGTAAAAGCGCTGGTCGTAGGGACTCTATGAGTAAAAGCTCTATGACTCGCTGAGTAATAGCGCTGGTGGTAGGGACTCGGTGAGTAATAACGCTGGTCGCAGGTGCTCAGTGAGTAAAAGCTCTAGGACTCTGTAATAGCGCTGGTGGTAGGGACTCGGTGAGTAAAAGCGCTGGTGGTAGGGGCTCAGTGAGTAAAAGCTCTATGACTCAGTGAGTAGAAGCGCTGGTGGTAGGGATTCAGTGAGTAAAAGCTCTATGACTCGGTAATAGCACTGGTGGTAGGGACTCGGTGAGTAAAAGCTCTATGACTTAGTGAGTAAAAGCGCTGGTGGTAGGGACTCGAAGAGTAAAAGCGCTGGTGGTAGGGACTCGGTGAGTTATAGCGCTGGTGGTAGGGACTCAGTGAGTAAAAGCTCTATGACTCAGTGAGTAGAAGCGCTGGTGGTAGGGACTCAGTGAGTAAAAGCTCTATAACTCAGTAATAGCACTGGTGGTAGGGACAGTGTCAGTGAGTAAAAGCGCTGGTGGTAGGGACTCGAAGAGTAAAAGCACTGGTGGTAGGGACTCATTGAGTAAAAGCTCTATGACTCAGTGAGTAAAAGCGCTGGTGGTAGGGACTCGAAGAGTAAAAGCGCTGGTGGTAGGGACTCGGTGAGTTATAGCGCTGGTGGTAGGGACTCGGTGAGTAAAAGCTCTATGACTCGAGTAAAAGCGCTGGTGGTAGGGACTCGGTGAGTAAAAGCGTTGGTGGTAGGGACTCTGTGAGTTATAGCGCTGGTGGTAGGGACTCGGTGAGTAATTGCACTGGTGGTAGGGACTCGGTGAGTAAAAGCTCTATGACTCAATGAGTAAAAGCGCTGGTGGTAGGGACTGTTTGTTTGTTTGTTTGTTTTTGAGGGTTTTACGGCGCTTGCAACACATTAAGGTCATATCAGCGCCAGTAAAAAGGAAGAAATGGGATAGTAAAAAGTTATAGAATTCAATTAAAGCACTCAAGAAAAGGTAAGACAAAGGGGAATTTGTTCAAATGGGAAACAGATGTAGATTCCAAGAGCACACCGTCAAAGTACTTAGTTTGAGATCACCTAAAAGTCTCATCCAGACACAAGCACAGGTCCCGACTAAGAGGAATACACTCAAATGTTAACAAATCAAATATAATATGTAAATAAAACATAATACAGTACATAACAGAGAGATGATTTACAATGAAAAAAATATCATCTCCCAAAACTAACTATACATTCGACTGCTTCCCTCTCAGCCGGGGGATCCGGCCAGGACCAGGACAAAACCAAGTAATCTCATTCCAAGACAAAGACAGAAAGCATGTTGGAAAACAGATATAAGGGGATAGAAGACACAGTATGAACCCCCCTGCCCACTAAGGGAGGTCAGGAACCCCGCCCAGGTGGAGGGACTGGGTGAGTAATAGCGCTGGTGGTAGGGACTCAGTAAAAGCACTGGTGGTAGGGACTCAGTGAGTAAAAGCGCTGGTAGGGATTCAGTGGTGTCACTGATTTTATGACATTAGAATATAAAGAAATTTACAACTACAATCGGACTAATGATTTTACAAAAGGTCCCCACAAAAGTATATCTTTAAATTATTAAACAAGTCTGTTGATTAAATTAAATTATAATTTTATTTTAAAAGATCAAGAAAATGTCAAAATGCATGAACACTACTTCACTCTATACCGATCACGACCCAACAAGTATTGAGAACAACCATGCTTCTCAAATTTGTTTTACATACAGGACTTTGCACTATCCTTTTGAATCTGGATAGAGACTTGACCGACTCAATTGTTAACGGGCACCTTTTTACTATCACACTCTTTTATTGAGATGTGATATTACGACTTATAATGTCCCTTTTTATTTCGTCACTGACCGACCACCTTTGAAATTTTGATATTCTACAACACAGTGTTTGGTCTCCTGTGTTATATTTGTTTTATTCTGTACCGACCTGTATAACACAGTTTCGGCCTGAAATTTCCTGTGTAGAGTCACATTTGAAAAATTTCGCAGTCTAACTGTCTCTGTCGTGTCAAGGGCATCTTTATGGTCGCATGTCTCTGTTATCTGGAGTCCCTGTCAGGTCAGTCTGTGTGTCCATAACGTCTGTGGTCCCTGTCTGGTCAGTTTGTGTGTCCATAACGTCTGTGGTCTCTGTCTGGGCAGAGTGTGTATTTATAATGTCTGTGGTCTCTGGTCAGTACGTGCATTTACAATGTCTGGTGTCTCTGAAAAGTCAGAAAGAGGGTTAGAATGGGGATTTGTCTGTATTAAGTCAGTCATGTCAACAATGTCAAAGTCTTTATCTTCAGAGACAAGAGTCAAAAACTGTTCCAACTGGGAGATTCTTTGCAGAAACTGATGTTCTACCATAACTTGAAACAAGCTATTGATCCTGTTTGTCACTGAAGATACAATTCGATACAGTCCTTCCTGTGTATTTGTCACACGTCATACTGGTACAATGTCAGTTTCAGGTTGGTCATGGATTTCCAGTCTTTCGCCCGCCATGACCCTCATCATCTATGCACATAATATTCACAAGTGGATACAAATATCGATTTACTTTGTATGTTGCATCCATAACAAACACATCACAAAAAACACTCATATCACGCCTCATTCTTCCCGTTACTTAAAACAAATACTCAAAATAGGTACCACAGGCGAGCGCCGTGAATCGGTGGAAAGTTGTTATCGATGGCGTTGATCGTGAAAAACTCTCCACTTTACCTCACAATATCTCAACTTCTAATGCTCGAAACAAAATACAATTTGTTTTATTTTAAAGATCAACTTCTGATCTTTGTAATGCATCTTAAAACATACTTTTGCGATTAAAAAGAGTTTCATAATCAATCGCGAACGAGACCCGGTTTTAGATAATTTTGCCTAGCGGATCGCGAGAAAATTTCGAGGTCGCGATTTTCTCTTTTCATTCACGTTGTGAAAATCAAGGTTGTGCCGCGGAGAATTGGCGTATGATGCTAAGAATAGTATCATTAGAAAGGGCAAAACTTCCTCTTTCTTTTGACACTTCCTGCCCCGATATCAGATTCAAAATGGCGGAGCGAGTGGCGAGGAAAGCACATTGTCGTGCTATTTTTAACATTTTTTAATACTTTTAGCGATGTCCGCTCACGTCTGTTTAAATAAGCAGAGAGCTTAATGTTCCAGCTTTATTTTGATATCAAATACAACCAAATCGGATGAATTTTCACGGCACAATGAAAAAAATAAACCCGCTGGTGAAAAGAACCTAGTCCAGGGTTGCCAGTTTGGCATTTTAAATGCCAGATTCCAAAAATCTGGCATTTTTGAAAACCGTTTGGCATTAGAAAAATCATTTGGCATTTGGCATTTTCTTTTCTTGTATATTATACTTCAAATGACACCTTTTCTCAACCGTGGTGTAGTGGTTTAGCACTCCACTTAGTCAGTAGGTAAAAAATACCCCAACAGGAAATTTAGTATAATTCAAAAAAAAGAAAAGAAAAGAAAACATGCAAGCCACCAGGATATGATAGTAAATTGTCTATCAAAAGTGACTAGTTTTCTTAGTGGGGGTGGGAGTCAACAGACTTTGGCATTTTTTTTGGAGTGTTTTGGCATTTTTTTGAGTCTTCCCCTGGCATTTTGTTGAAAAATAATCTGGCAACCCTGACCTAGTCGGGGGGGGGGGGGGGGGGGGTTCGTTTATTAGTTTATCATCAAACAAGTTGATTGGGCTTTATTTGTTTTTATTGCATCATACTATACCTGACCTGGGGCTTGCTTTATTTTTTAAAAACAGATTGAGAGCTGCAGAGGTGGTTTATTTTCTCTTTCTTTCCCTCCTCTCAATTACATTCATTGTTTTGTGGTTTAATCAGTTTCTGGATGCAAGGTATTTACCGGACAGATTCTATGTTAAATTGATTGTATATGGCTTTGTCTGAAAGAGCTTGAGAAGTTAATTCATTTGGTATAAGTTATGTTTGTATGTCTTTTGTTGACAATTTTCTATGAATTTTTAAAGGTATCTAATATTTTTAGTTATGCCTAATATTGAATTTCTATCCAAAATCCTTTAAAAAATTTGGATGCCATTGATAATATGTTGAGATGCTTTTGCTTCTATTGGATAGAGATAAGAATGACGAGTAATTTGATGTAAAGTATGTCATCCTATCTTTATTAGTTATTTTTTTGTTAATATTTTGATTTTGTGTATTTTCAGTATATTGACACCATTTTTTCCATGCCGTAATTTTGAGCTTGGCAGTGACCTTCGGCTCAATATAGAGCAATTACTATTTTCTCCACATTAACAAAAAAAATTAGGCTAAGAATTTATATACTTTTTTGCAAAGATATTGAGTTTGAGTAGTATACATGTTCATTTTTTTTATCTATGAGGCTCCAAATATGGGTCCCTGGGCCTATATTTCCCATTTTTTTATATTTTGATGCTGTTTCTGTCATATTTGAGGATGGTTTCATTTAAGTATCATTGTTTTTTCATCTTAATATCTGCTTTTATTTTGTTTTATGATTGCATGTTTATGCAAAAAATGTTTATTTTAAATGTTATATAACCAACTTTTTTGTTTATGGCGTCATAAAGTCGGCAAAAAATGCGTAACAGGAATATGTGGGAAAAAATTGTAAGTTCAATAAAATTCATTTTATCATATTTCATTTATTTGTTGACGGATTTTCATAATTCTTTTTGTGTTGTTCATTAATTTCAAAGCACTTTACAGTGGTTTAACTCTTTTTATGATAGCTCAATTTTGAAATTTTCGCTTGTGGTACCTACTCAAAACCACCATCCTCATTCACACTGAACTTTGTTACACCTCCTTCCTCCTCTATCTCTCTCAGTAATTCCTGTACCGTTTCACCGTCCGTCCTATCAATATCAGTCTTGAACAATCTCCGCTGCAAATCTTCGACATCTTTAGGCAATACATTTTATCCTTGGCTTGATTGAATGTATTGCCTAAGTTGGGTTGTGGACACCTTTGTTTTAGCCATAGCCTTCACTGTCTCATTCACGAGGGGCAGGCGATTCTCCGGATAAAGTGAGGATGGCTAAATGTAAAAAGAAAAAAGATTAAAAGTACAAAATTGTATGCAATAGCATTCAATTCAGACCTGCCAGCTAACAAAACAAAAAAAAAAAGCATTTTATTTTTTATTGACAATTTAAAGACAAAAATCTGCATATAAACCCATAATGCACGAGTTGTGTTTGTCACTCTAAAATACTTGAATGAACTAAAATGCAACAGGCGCTCATCAAATTCAAGGGTTAAATGAATGACTGCAGAATTCCCAAAAAACGTCGCTTCATTGTCTTTGTAACATTTTCATGGCATACAAAAACGCAATAGAGTGGTCACCATTTATAATTAGTCCTCAGAAATCAAGCACTTATAACTGCATCGTACCCATAGTCAAAGTCAAATTTTATTTTGAAAAGTCTATGGACAACCATCAAATCTTAAAATTCCTTATCTGGAACAAAAAAAAAACCAAAGACAAAAAAAAAAAGACCCAAAAAAATACCACCACCTAGATCTGCTTATATTGTCTTACAGGACTTAATAGCGCTTACAACACTATAAAAAGGATGATGATATGGTGACTGATTCAATAAATAGGGAACAGTAGATTTCACGAGCACCTCAAAGATGTACCAATTTTGACATTACCTCGAGTCTCACTGAGACACAAGCAAAGGATCCTGCTAAAACATTTACATAATGCAATAATATTCAAAACCTATAACTATAACAGTACATAACAGAGAGATGATTTACAGTATAAAAAATCATCTCAAGAAGAAAGGTACTGTATTTGACTGTCTGCCTCCCAACTAAAGACCCCCGCAAGGACCAGGAAAAAAATGAGCAATCTTAATCCATAACAAAGACAGGGAGCAACATGGAAAGGGAAAACAAATATAAGGGATAGAAAAATGTGAACTCTCTGCCCAGAACCCTTTCAAGAAATTTTTTTTTTAATAAAAAAAAATACAAATTCTGGAACAGTCAATTTTGTCACAAGCTGGTCATCATCTCTCCATCTCAGTGCGCCATCTTGAATGTATCGTAATAAAATATGAGTTGGAATGGCTGTTGTCCTTTAAACATTTGGTCCTGGTGTCAACAGTGCATTTACCTAACTAATCTATTACTATATATTACACTCAATAGTGGGAGGGGGGAGGGACAATTAAGTACTGAAAATATAAAGTAACAAGAAAAGAAAAAATAATACATATTTATAAAAAAAATTGAGTCTAATTGCGACTAAAATAGAATTTGCGATTAATTGCTGTCAAGGGTAAAATTTTCGGCAGCGAAAAACTGCAAGGACAAAATGTCGATGGAAAATAAGTATAAAATGAATGAGTCTTACCAATTTATCACATGGGTGATTTTCATGGTGGTGATTAGCCCCTGTAACCCTCAGAAGCCAGTATTAATTTCAGAGTCCTGCATGGTAAGAAAAACTTTTTATTACAAAGTAATAAAATTATCCACAACATAGTATGATAAAATATTAATAGCGTTGTCACTTGCATGACTCAATTGTGAAGGATTTCAACATGCAGATTATAGAGCAATTGAAAATAAATCTTAATAAGACATTCAATAATAATACTAATCCAGATGAACAAATCAAGTGTTTCACTTTTTAAAACTGTTCTGGTAATAGTTGAACTATTGTCTTGCTGCATTACATCGTGCAGCCCGCCCACTGAAGACTGTAAATGAGCTGCAGATAGGCACACATTGCCTCTTCCTCTGGATGTTTTAAAATTCAGAATCAGTTTGATTGCTTTATTAAAATTGTCTTGGCAATCAAGATAGAAAAGCTGATGGTGATAATTTACTTCCGAGTTATTCTGAAATATTATAACCTTGTGCATATAATATTTTCATTTTTTTAAAATATGTAAAAGTAAAAAAACACCTCCTGCCCCCGTCCAAAAACAACCTCCTACCTCTGGTTAGGGGCGAACTCTTTTGCTTGAAGTCAATTGCTTTTTGCCTGCTTGCATTCATAGACACAAAAGTCATAAATTAGCCAACTTTCCTCAGGGTGATATGATGGAAGCTGAAAAACACGGAATAATATAAAAGATCATAACATAAATACCTAAATATTAAGTTTAAAAATTGCAATATTTTCTCCAACTGAGACAAAGGTGTTACAGTTCAGTACGTTAGAAGAATAAGAAAGTAAGTCGAGAGTTTTCTCGAAGAACTTAAATTTGTGACGTGGTACTCAAATCAGGGACTAGGTCAAAAGCTGAATGGAATGGCACAAATGGAAAGCCAAAGGCACGTTGTTTTCAATATTTAAAGTCAATAAAAATTCAAATTCTGTGCATTCTAATATTAGGCAAACAACTACAGACCACACTAAATTGAATTGTATTAAGTAAAAGGATCTTGTCACATTCAATCAAGCTGTCATTTGAGAAAAATTACTTCATTATAAATTGAAGTTCAGATCGCATGTTTGAAGCCGTATTAGGAAAATTCATGTATCTGTGTATAAGCCAAGTTTCATCAAAATCACAGTGGCAACGAGTGTCTAATATTTGCCACCAGATACACTCGTAAAATTTGAGTGTAGGCCTATTTAGCAAAATCATATATTAGGAATGGTTTATACTACATCATAAAGTAGCGCATGCCCGTCATCATCCTGCATCTTTTTTATATATATATAAGTATTAAAAAAAGAATTGAGCTTTCATAAGCCGCAATATCCACCAAACATGCTCAAAGCACTTTACAAAGGATCCATGACTAGCAGCAACACGTAACAAGTAGAACGTTAGGCGATGTTTTTCTTCTGACAGACAACGCTCTTAGCGGATAGGAAATCATACACATGAGTACAGTGAGAGAATGTGAGGCCTTGACGAGGCTCGACCCCATGACCTTCCAATCCGGAAGTGAGTGCCATACAGCCGCATATATCTTGGCGGTTCTTGAGAATTTGCCAAACACCTACAAACTAATTAGTAAAAAGAGGGGAGATGGGCAGAAATAGACAGACAGATACACACTCAGAGAGAGAGAGAGAGAGAGAGAGAGAGAGAGAGAGAGAGAGAGAGAGAGAGAGAGAGAGAGAGAGAGAATAATATCAGTTGCCTGTGGTGTCAGTCCGTTTAGGAGTGAGGTGGCGGAAGAAGTAGTCTAGCACTAGTACTTGGGTAGTAGTAGTAAGTAGTAAATAGGGGAGGTCTTCTGCACGTTCCTTGAGCTAAGGAAAGTATTCCTTCAACTAACCTTAAAATAAAAAAATAAAACCTTGTACATTTCCAACACTTGGACCTGCACTATGACCTATAACTAAAACTAACAGACAAAAAAAAACCCTGCTAAGACTCCTCTCCAGTACCTTTCAATATTTCAAATTGAATTATAATGGCTGCGGAAAACTAAAACAATGGTCATATAAGGAAATTTACAAATCAATCAAGTTGTTCTACAGGTTTTAAAATGAAAATATGAAGTAACAAGATATCACTCTAATATAGTGACACCTAACTAACACTAGACATCACACCAGCAGCAATGCTGAGCGGAGTAATTTTACTTTTTTCACTTGCAACCAAGTTGCCACATTGGATTTTCTTTCTTTACTTTTTTTTTTAGTGTTCTGCTAATGTGCAATCTACATTTAAAATAAAAAGTGGCATCTTTCATTTCTTCTAATTCTTAACAGACACGATTATGTCCACTTCACATCTCAACAACAGGGACAATTTTTTTCACTTCTTGAGGCAGTTTTTTCTTACTTCTTTTAAATTTCATTTTTTTTAAAGCTTCTTTATTGATTTGTTTATAAGTTCTATTGTTCTTCTTATTTTTCATTGTCAATATCATTTTCATCAGCATACTTTTACGGTACTTTTACCATGTTATTCTTACGCTCTTACAGTTACAGTACAGCAGAGCGATACCTAACGCAGACCTTTAAAGTGCTACTAAATTTGAAAAATTAAAATAAAACGTTTGACAAAAGATACACAGTTCAAAAGCTAAAACAATTATAAAGTGAAACTACCTCGAGGCTCGAGGAACATCGGGGGTAAGGTCTCCCGCCCATACTGGGCACTGTGGGACTGGAAGTCTAGAGAGCTGCGCCGGTGGAAACCGTAATTTAGTTTCTTAAACGGCTCCGATCATTCAGAAGAGGAGTAGTACCTATCTAGTTGTAGTTATTAGTAGAAGAAGAAGAAGAAGAAGAAGGAGCATGTTCAGGTTCAAGTTCAACCCTCTTAGTAGGCACTTGCAAGAATTTTTCAAAATAGTGGCTATGGGTATTAATTTAGCGTAGAAAAATAAAGGGGAGTGAAACATTAACTAGAGTGAAAAATTATGGCTCTGTCTCAACTGGTCAAAAAGTTATGACCGTTTATGTGGTGGAAAATCTCTATTTATAGAGGAAAAAATGTGACCAAAGCACAGCATCCCAATGGATAATCACGTATAATTCAGAAACAGCTTCAGATACAACTTTGAAATTTTTACATGTGGTAAATCAACATCTCTGTAATACATTGCAAACAGAAAATGAATTATTTATTGAGAAAGAAAAGTATAGTTTAGAGCTGAGACAGCTGAAATCAAGGAAAAATAGATCACGACATGCAAATGAATGACCTATTGGAATTTTGGAAAAGTCAATAATAAAATATTTATTCACATGAAGATAAGACCAAATACACCACTGAATCGGCGTCGTTTAGTTGTTCACTTTGAACTTTTCAAATGAAAATAGACCTCATAAAAGCAAAGATATGAACTGACAAATGTTTGAGGTGGTGTACTCTTCTAAGTTGATAGAGTTAGAGTGAGAATGACGAGAAATGAGTTGCCACTTAATTAAGGAAAAAAAATTGTCGTATCTAGTTTAGTTACCTTCTTTGTTGACTTTTTAATAAAAAGTACATTATTCTCATTTTCGAATGTTTTCAAATTGGAGAAAAGATGAGAATGTCTCGTTTACCGAGAGGGCCATTTTTTTTGCTTCACACTTAAAGAAAGACCGCGAAAAGTGGAGGCTGGTCGGCTGGTCCTTGAAAGCTCACAAATGCAACTTTAAACGCATAAGAGTGCTGGGAGTAGGTAGCTACAAATAGGTAAAGGAGCGGTGGTTTGCAACTTTAAACACATAAGAGTTCTGGGAGTACAAATAGTGAAAAGCGGTAGTTTTCGCTATTTGTAGTGGTAGTACAAATAACCACTTCGATGATTCAAAGAGTTTTGAAACTTTAAAGAGAATGATAGAGAGGGGAGGGAGAGGGAAAGAGATAAAGAGAGAGAGAGAGACGGCGGGATCAAAAGCATGCAATTAATTATAATTGGGACTTGCATCAGTTTCAATTTAAATTGATATAACATTTGACTATTAGAAATATCCGACTTGCACAAGGCGGCCAACTGTCTCAGACGCCCACTTTTGTGAGTTCCTTTTGTTTTGTTTTTGTTTTTAAGAGTTTTACGGCGCTTGCAACACATTTAGGTTATATCAGCGCCAGTAAAAAGGATGAAAATGGGATAGTAAAAAGTTCTAGAATTACAATTAAAGCACAAAAGAAAAGGTGAGACAAAGAGGAACTGGTTCAAATAGGGAACAGATGTAGATTCCAAGAGCACACCGTCAAAGTACTTAGTTTGAGATCACCTAAAAGTCTCATCCAGACACAAGCACAGGTCCCAACTAAGAGGAATACACTCAAATGTTTACAAATCACATACTATAATATGTAAACTAAACATAATACAATGCATAACAGAGAGATAATTTACAAGGAAAAAAATATCATCTCCCAAAACTATAAATTCGACTGTTTCCCTCCCAGCCAAGGAACTCCGGCAAGGATCAGGACAAAACCAAGTAATCTCATTCCAAGACAAAGACAGAAAGCATGTTGGAAAACAGATATAGGGGGATAGAAGACACAGCATGTACCTCCCTGCCCACTATGGGAGGTCAGGATCCCCACCCAGGAGTTCCTTTTGATGGACGCCTTATACAAGTTCGACTGTATATCCAAAACAAAATACATAAATATACATAACAGAGAGATGATTTACAAGGGAAAAAATCATCTCTCAAAACTAATACTAACATTATTCCCTCTCAGTTAAGGACAAAACAAAGCAATCTCATTCCAAGACAAAGAAACAAAGCTGCTCGGAAAACAGAAAAAGGGGATAGAAGACATAGCAAGTAACCTCCTGCCTACCATGGGAGGTCACAGACCCCGACCAGATAAATAATAGCAAGTTTGCCAATGATTAATCCTCCATTGCAAATATAAAAAAAAAGATGCACAGGTTTATTTACAAAGTTACAGCCAGTTAATATCAATGGTATACATTTGGTGTAGGGCTGCTATAAATATTTAAAATTTAAGCTACGACACATACCTACATATATCTTTAAGCAACGGTAGCCGGTCAATTTATTAATGATTGCACAAAATATATTTTAATATTTTGGGGGTTTTTTTATAAATAAAAAAAATTAGATAAAATCACTCTAACTCCGACCATTGTAAAAATAATAGGACACAAGAAATGCTGTATACCTGAACACAAGATTCCAATGCATCATTGTAAAATTCAAATATCCTTTGAATCAAAATTGACAGGCTCTTTAACTCAAAATTTTGCATTACTATATGTAACAGGGTCAGTATGTGATTAAAAGTTTCGCATAAAATTTTATAAAATTAAATAGGATTGGATAAAACTTTGGTTTTTTTAAATATTCCATTTCTGACACAATCACTAGCTGTTGACAATACTTTAACTAGTGATTTCTCTTTAAAACTTGCAAATATTTCAGTGTCTATTTTTCATACAAACATCCCTACACCACAGTAAGTTTTTACTATACATACATTGAAAATAAAAGTATAAACCAATTTCAGAATGCAGCTATACAGCCATTTCCATCTTAATCTTTGGATGAGGTTGATAGCCAACCACTTCAAAATCTTCCACTTTGAAATCCTCAATGTTCTCCACCTTTCTTTTGATGACTAGTTTTGGAAAGTCCTTGGGAGACCGTGACAACTGAAAAACGTTAAAGAAAAGGGAAAAGACAGTAATAAATCTGTAAATAAATATTAAATTTACATTTTTATTTAGAATTTAAAACACAAAGAAATGATTATGTAAACTAAATAGAAATTTACAACAGCATACTATATCAATTAGTAGAGCGTGAGGCTTGCAGTTGCAGGTAAAGTTATTGTTGGCTAAATTTGTTAAATCTTGCAAAAACTCCTTGCAACATAGTATCCTCTTGAAAGGCTAGCAAATAATTCATACTGTCCCTTCAAGGCTAGAAACTGGGATTGACTCTGGTTTCATGGGCCTCGTGGTTTTGAGAGACTTGTTTGGCCAGATGTTGGTAGAGCACTTGACCAATGCCTAAGAGCATTATTATATATCTATATTTGTACATAAATATAACTAACCTGTGTTCTCAATGCCTCGTCATGGTTAACATATACATGAGCATCACCCAGAGTGTGAACAAAATCACCCGGCTGGAATTTAAAAATGGGAAAATTAGTTATTCTGAAACCTTGGCCAATGTAGTTACTAAGTTACAGTTATATTTTTATTTTCTTGATTTTCTTGTAAATCTAAAATTTTCTAAGCAGGCCTACAATATCACATTAATCACAAGGATAATTATTATGCCCCCCCCCCCCCCTTCACCGGCAAGGGATACCACCGAGGGCTGCAGTAATCTCTAGAAGTCTTATTCCAGGGCAAGGTAAGAAACCAATGTGGAAAGGTAAAACATAAATAGATAAAAGTTTGATTCCTCAGCCAGTAATTCTAAAAATAGTTAGTAGGGAATAGATAAGCATCTCACCTTGAGGTTTGTAACATGAGCAATCATACAAGTCAGCAATGCGTAACTGGCAATGTTGAAAGGAACACCTAAACCCTGCAAAATCAAAATGAAAAAATGAAAGAAATATGGATCAGACCTTGAATGGAAAGCTTTAGCTAATAAAAAAAAAATCATAACTTTATTCAGAAAATGTCAGTTAACCTTAAAGTTAGTGCTAACGTAAAATGCAATCTTTCCTGAATAAAAAAATGCAATATTTCAGCACAACACGGTTTTTTTTCTAAAACTTTCTCAGCTCATATCTTGAAAAAAAATTTTTTTAAAGACAGTGTAGCTGCCAACACCTTTCATTAGACCATCACACATAGTTCAAACAAGAATTTTTTTCTCTAGAATGATTCAAAGGAGCATAGTGGCTTTATCTGTTTATTAAATATGGCTGTAACACGCATGCGCAAAGCAATTATGTTCAGCCATATCGGTGTGTACTTAACACAAAATGTTTGTCTTTGTTACTGACAAATCATGCCCTCAAAGAGCTTTGCAATTCTGATAATGAAAACAAGAGTCATCACTTCGTTGGTGATTATCAAGATATATGACCCACCGTCTCTAAGTTAAGTGGTATTATGTCGGGATGAATTAGGTGCTAGAAATTGAATTTATAGACACAAATAGGAAACTTGCTTTTAATTTCATTCCATCAAGGTATTTCTGAACTAATTTTTTCTATGCTGTCTCAACATAATACCTTTTTGAGATGATGGGTCATGTATATATTAAATTCATATAATTTGTCTGGTTAGTGACTTTCCAAATGAAGATGAACCCGCTTGTCAAAAGATCCTAAATCTGAAACTTCAAAGAAGCCGGGGGGTCATCGTAAATGTTGATGCAATATCGATAAAAATTAGTTATTTTGTGGCCCAAATGAGAAAAGGGTATTTTGTCAATGCACAACAGAAAAGTGATCACAACATCAAGAGATTACTTTGTTGAAAGTCTATTCTTTGTGTACCAAACGTTTTAAGAAACCTTAGGCTCGATCTAAATATTATGTTGAACCGTGTTGCAGCAAATCAACAACAAAACCAAAAAAAAAAGAAAAGAGAAGAGAAATAAGAAAAAGGCACCTAATTCTTTTTTTTATTTTAAAGGAATTCAATTTGCACATTGCAGCTACCAATTGCATTTCTGTCACAATGTTAGAATCCAAGTGAAGAACTCAAGATCCCTTTCAAACAGAATTTGTGTATGGGGAAACCTTCGTCAGGAACAGAAGGTGTCCCTTTACATGTGCGACTATGTGGTCTTGTGGTATGACAATCACCTTCCAACTGGAAGGTCCAGGTTTCTGAGCAGCGCATAATTTAGTCCTTGGTTTAAAATGAGTATTTGACATAAACAGCGCTGTCTCTGTAAAAAAAATTTGTAATACCGCCTAATAGGCATCATGTCTCATCCTTCATGTTAAGTACTGTCGTTGGCTACAAACCCCTTGTAAAAATCTTTGAGCAAGTTTAGTGGATATTACGCAATAGTAATGCTTAAAATTTTGCAAAGGTTGGAATCTTCTTATATAATCTAAAATTTCAAATTTTCATGTCGTGTGAAATATATTTTATTAAGACTTCTTTGTTTTGCAGTCACTGGTTTAGCTCCAGTAGTATATAGATTCATTACTATCAATATCATTATTCTGGCCAATAATGACAAAATAAACAAGTTGAAGATACCCACCATATCTGCTGATCTTTGGTACAATTGACAAGACAACTCTCCATTGGAAACAAAAAATTGTACCAGGCAGTGGCAAGGAGGCAGAGCCATTCTTGGTAAATCTGAAATTGATCAAAACATGAAAACTAAATCACACTATCATATACTGAGCACATGCTTTACGTTATAATAGGTAAATGCATAAAGTAAGCCATAGCTATTTCCCCACATTAATAGACCACATTAACATCCATGAAAAAGGAAGTTGGAAGCAAAATCAAACTAGCTCACAGAGTGTCATAAAACAGGTCTCCACAGTCCCATTTGCAAGACAACATAACCAACCAATCCCAACTCTCCAATCCTAAGAGAAGCCCCATAAGAGTGATTTTATCACACAAAAAAATTATGGTGAGAATAAGTAGCATGCTACTGAACGGATGGAACATTGATTTGTCACTCTGCCAAACATTAATTAGATCTAGCCATCAAGGTAATGATGTTACTTTCTAAGTGGTAACATTGAATTCAAATTTCAGCCTGTTGGAAAATAAAAAGATGAGAAGATTGACAATCGTGGAATAACCAATCAAACACAAGCAAGCAAAGCAGCTACAGTGTCTCGTCCTTAGATTGGACACATAAGGCTAAGTCAATTAAGTTGGCAACCCAATATTGGCAGACATTGACAAATACTGAATAAGGAACCCAATCTAAATAATTAACAAGGAACACTTACTTCTGTCCCATATTCCTGACAGTTGTATCTATATTGTGTCTGGTTATGAAAGATATCAGCCAAACATGATAAAAGTAATTTCCACACAATTTTTGGTGCCAGAAAAAAAAAAAATTCATATTGCACATACCTTTGGCATTCCATGCACACATGACAATAGTACGATCATTGGGTGTATTCTTGATTTTATTTATAACATCTTTCAGCTGATCAACTCCCTTGTCTGTGTAATCAGCATGCATATTGGTGTAGTCAGCACCAAAGTGACGCCACTGAAACCCATAAATAGGGCCCAAATCCCCTGAAAAAAAAAATAAAAAAATAAAAGCTTTAAAACTTATAATTATATCGTCATAATAAAAATAATACTCAAATTGATTTCAATGAAACAGAAATCTCTCCCGGTTAATATAACCATTGAGTCTCATTGCATTGCTGCGACATGCTGCTGGTGATAACTTATGTCAAAAAGAAGATGGCCACTTCAAAATTGTTCGCCCAACTACCATATCAAAATCATGCATTTTTCTCATCAAGGATGCTAAAAGATGAGTAAAAACCATGAAATTTGTTAGGCTAATGAAAAAGAAAACCCTGAAATCTCAGATTTGCACTTCCAGCCTACAATGCTACATGCCCGCAGCACATGGCTTTAAAGTATGAAGGAAAATAGCAAAACAAACAAAAAATGAAGTCTTTTTTCTCTAAATTGAGAAGAAAAAAAACAAAAAACTTTTCCATCTAAACCTGGGAAAGAAAAATTCCAAATAATGACATAATGACTTGGAAATATTGAGTACTGCACTTCAGAACAAAAAGGTAAACTACTCAATTTGAAACTGAAACATCTAATGTCAACATACAACCCTTACTGTGCCACTGAACTGTCATGTTTATTATTATTATTATTATTATTACTATTACTACTATTATTATCATTTTAGAGCACAAGAACAATTTCAAACTGATTTGAAACCAAAAAAATATTGAATAATGAAAAATTGCCCAAGCATATCCTCATAAACAACATCATTTTTTGTATATTTTCTGTTTAATGAAATTTCACAATTTTTAAATTATATTTCTCTTAAATCTTAAAAAAGCAGCTTGACAGTAAGTAAAATGCATACGTACATCATTATAAAGAAATAATGATCTTTTTGATTACAGAAACAGTCAATCTTCCTTGTACATATCTAAACAGAAAGGATAAAGTAATTTCCCTTATATAAATTGCATCTCTTTGAAAATTTGATAAACCGTCTCAGATTGTAGAAAACTGACAAGGTTATTGATTTAGATTTTTAAAATTAAATATCCATTAAGAAATGAACACTGGTTTCATTTTGATGAGACCAAACTGAGCTAACACTAACATACAAAATGTGCTCATTCATGCAATTATCTGAAATGATTTAACATTAATTGTGTAAAATAAGTAGTGTAGAAATAGTCAGTAATGATACAATAAAGTAATAACAAAATCCGTGTATAGATTATTGCTAACGTTTAATAGTGGATAGAACTTGGATTGATTGTATGGATCAGAGGACGAACTGTACAAGACTAAAAAACCGGAAGTAAACATTGAATACAATAGAAGTGCGTCGTAGTGCTTAAAATGTAAGACAAATGTTCGTGCGAAGCACCGACAGAACTGGTCGCCACACTACCCCTCCCCCAGCGGGGCGCAACAGTTGTTCAGCGGAATCTTGGTGGTAGCCGAGATTCTCGACCTGATCGAGTTGTTGTCGCCAGGCGTCCCGTGACAGGGGTCGAATTCACGCGTTTCAGTTGCGTGTCATCTGTCAATGGTTTTGGGTTGGCTGTTGTGTGGCTGATGTTAGTGTCTGAGTGTGAGAGGTGTGCAGTTTTTAGTCGATCGATGGAAATCTTTTCAGAGCGACCTTTCATGTCCAAAATGAAATATTTGTCCCTTTTGTCAATAATCCGATAAGGGCCGTAGTATGGACGCTGGAGCGGATGTCTGTGCGAATCAATTCTCACATAAACGTAACCAGTAGATGCCAGGTTGGATGGCACATATGTGGACTGTTGGCCGTGAAACTTGGGGGGTGGTGGTTTCATGGAACGTATTGTGTTTTGTAGCCGCTGAACGAATTCTGACTTTGGTGTAGATGTTTCAGGACCAGTCGACGACAAAAACTCTCCTGGAAGACGAAGGGTTGAACCGTAGACTAAATCAGCGGGGGAATAGCCAGAGTCCTCTCGCCAGGATGTACGAATCCCCAGCAACACAATGGGTATCTCCGAATACCAGTTAGTGCCTGTGGTCCGGGCTTTCAGTGCTGCCTTCAGTTGGCGATGGAATCGTTCAATCATCCCATTTGCTTGAGGGTGATATGCGGTTGTTCGGTTGACATTGATGCCCAAACACCTGTTGCACTCTGTCCAAAGTGCCGGTGTGAATTGTGCGCCACGGTCGGAAGTAATGTTTTCAGGAACACCAAATCGGGAAACCCAATGGTGTATCAAAGCTTGAGCACAGGTAGAAGCATGAGCATCTGGAAGAGGAATTGCCTCTGGCCACCTCGTGAAGCGATCGATGACTGTAAACAAGTAAGTCATACCTTGGCTGATGGGTAGTGGTCCAACGAGAACAACATGGAGGCTACTAAATCGATTCGTTGGTAGTGGCCGGTCGACAAGTGGTGCTCGGGTGTGCCTATGCACTTTGGAAGATTGACAATGATGACACTCTTTACACCATTTACGTATGTCTCTTTTCATCCCATGCCAAACGAAACGTTGACTGATGGCACGTTGTGTGGGCCGTGCGCCGGCGTGGGAGAGACCGTGAATCTGGTCAAAAATTTGTCGAGTCTATGACGTTGGAAGAATGGGGCGTGTTGCGCCTGTTGAAGTGTCACACAAGACTGTGGATGAACCAAATGGAATGTTCTCAAGTGTAAGACCTGTGGTAGATTTGCGATAAGATTCCATTTCCTGTGAGTGAACCTGGTCATATGCAAGTTTAGTGAAATCAGTAATGGAACAGATGCCTGAGTCTGTGGGCGTCATAATATTAAAACGCGAGAAGGCATCAGCTACCACGTTGTTTTTTGTTTTTAAGGGTTTTACGGCGCTTGCAACACATTTACGTTATATCAGCGCCAGTAAAAAGGAAGAAAATGGGATAGTGAAAAGTTCTAGAATAACAATTAAAGAACCCAAGAGAGAGTAAGAAAAAGGGGAATTGGGAACAAAAAGGGATCAGATGTAGATTCCAAGAGCATACCATCAATGTACTTAGTTTGAGATCACCTATAAGTCTCACCAAGGCACAAGTACAAGATCCAACAAAGAGGAATACACTCAAATGCTTACATTATAAATTCAAAATAACACATATAATAATACATAACAGAGAGATGATATACAAGGAAAAAATATCATCTCCCAAAGCAATAACTATGCATTTGACTGTTTCCCTCCCAGCTAGGAATCCGGCCAGGGCCAGGACAAAACCAAGTAATCTAATTCCAAGACAAAGACAGAAAGCATGTTGGAAAACAGATATAGGGGGGTAGAAGACATAGTAAGTACCTCCCTGCCCACTATGGGAGGTAGGAACCCCACCCAGAGCTACCACGTTAAATGGAATGTTCTCAAGTGTAAGACCTGTGGTAGATTTGCGATAAGATTCCATTTCCTGTGAGTGAACCTGGTCATATGCAAATTTAGTGAAATCAGTAATGGAACAGATGCCTGAGTCTGTGGGCGTCATAATATTAAAACGCGAGAAGGCATCAGCTACCACGTTAAATTGACCTGTGATATGCTGAATATCAGTGGTGAATTCGGCGATGTAAGACAAGTGTCTTGTTTGTCGAGGCGAGCGGTCAGTTTGACTGATGAGAGCGGAGACAAGTGGTTTGTGGTCTGTGAATAATGTAAATGCCCTACCTTCCAGGAAATGCCTGAAGTGTTTGACAGCGCTGTAAGCGGCGAGCAGTTCGCGGTCAAACGCACTGTATTTTTTTTCTGTGGCTGAGAGCTTCCTAGAAAAGAAGGCAAGCGGGACCCAGTTATGACCTTGCTTTTGTTCAAGTTGTGCACCGACAGCTGAGTTGGAAGCGTCAACTGTAAGACTTGTTGGGGCATTTGGTAGGGGATGGTGAAGGAGAACAGCGTGTTTCAAAGCCTCCTTGGCCTTTTCAAACGCCGTATTGCAGTCATCAGACCACACGATGGATTGTCCTTGCCACTTGCCTGAGAATGTAGTGGGGCAAGGAAGTCTGCCACGTGTGGGATAAATCTGTGGTAATAGTTTAGCAAGCCAAGGCCAGCACGGTCAGTGGGAGGGGCACTGTCACGTAGAGAGGCCACCCTGTCCGGTAGTGGAAGAATCCCTTCAGCAGTCACACGGTGGCCAAGAAAATCCAACTCGCTAACACCGAAAACGCATTTCGCCATGTTGATCACAAGTCCGTTTGTAGAGAGGAGTTGAAAAAGTTCCCGTAAGTGTTCAATATGTTCTTTATGTGAATGACTGGCAACTAAAATGTCGTCAACATAGACGAAAGCGAAAGGTATGTTTCTCAAAATACCATCCATGAGTCTTTGAAATGCTTGGGCAGCGGCGTTCTTCAAGCCAAATGGCATCCGCACGAATTCCCACAATCCAAATGGCGTAATGATTGCTGTTTTTGGAATTGACGACTCTGCCATGGGAATTTGATGATAGCCCCTAATCAGGTCGATCTTGGAAAAGGTGTTGCATCCAGAAAGGCGGCTATTGAAGTCGTGAATATGAGGTAGAGGATACCGATCATCTTTGAGGTGTCTGTAGTCACCGCAAGGCCTCAGTTGGCCATCCGATTTGGAAACTACATGTAGAGGGGATGCCCATGCTGATTTGGAGCGACGGATGATTCCCATCTGCTCCATCTTGAAGAATTCAGCCTTTGCTGCAGTCAGTTTTTCTGGATTGAGACGGCGCGCTCGAGCGTGGACGGGCGGCCCATTGGTGATTATGTGATGCTCCACGCCGTGTTTGTTGCGAGATGATTTAAATTGGGGAATGACAAGGTCTGGAAACTGTTGAAGGAGGTCAGAGTATGCAGTACTTGGGTGCACTGAGAGGCCAGCAAGGCTTATGGGTGAATTAGAAATGTTGTCCATAGACAAGAGTCGTTTTCCTTTTAGATCAATTATCAGGGCGTTAGAAACTAAGAAATCCGGACCCAGGATGGGACGTGTCACATCTGCCAGGTAAAATTCGTGATTGAGGACTTGATTAGATTTTATTTCTAAAGTGATGGTGCGTTTACCCCAGCTTTTGATTGATGTTCCATTTGCAGCAGAGAGTGTAATAGAAGGTGTTAATGTTCTGCGGTCTTGAGTTGAGGCGGGGTATACAGAAACATCAGCACCAGTATCGATCAAGAAAGATTGTCCCAAACGTCTATCATAAATGGAAAACGTGTTTGAATTTGGATTGCTGACCGATTCCACGTTCATCGACCAGCCGAAGCGTTTCCCGAAGAAGGCAAGTTTTGTTTGTTTCCTTTGAGTTTGAGTAAACTGGAAAATTTACAACCATCTTGGCAGCGTTGATGATAATAGCAAATAGAGTTGGGCATGCTATGTTGAAGAGGCTGTCCACGTTGGCGGACTGTCTTAATTGCAGCAACAGTCTCCTCTGACTGTGGTCGTGTGGTTGTTACATCCTGCTGAGGGTAAGTCAGGAATGGTGATGAGGAAATATGTTGCACACCGGACATGCATGTCTCCCAGATCCTGTCAGCTGCCTCAGCCAATTCTTCTGTGTCTGTAAGATTGTGCCCGGCTAAAATGCCTCGAATGTCCGGGGGAAAGTTCATGAGAAATAATGCACGTTTCAGAGTGACAGGGTCATCATTCAGTGCATTTATCTTGCGCAGTAGAGCAGTTGGGCGTTTGTCACCAAGACCATTAAGATTAAGGAGTTCTGCGTCTTTCTGGGTCTGGGATTTGCCGAAGGTCTTGATCAAGGCTTTTTTTAAGCTGCCATATTTATCAAGATGTGGTGGGTTTACTAGCAGTGACTGAATTTATTCTGCAGTATTTATGTCAAGAGAACTGACAACGTAATCGTACCTTGTCTGATCCTGAGTAATTTTCTTGGTGTTGAACTGTGCCTCCACTCTTGCGAACCAAACCTCCGGTGATTTAGTCCAGAATTCCGGGAGCTTGATGGAGACAGAGTTGATTTGTTGTTCACGGAAGTTGGTGGAAGCAGCAAGAGCCTGTAGTTGGCCTGTCAAATTCGCGACTTGTAGACCTGTAAATGAGCTCTATAAAAATTGACTGAAACTGAAACTCTTCGTAATTCGTCGTAGCGGTAAAATCCAAAGAATCAAAATGAAAGGTAAACAGCAAGTTCACTTGAGCAAAGCAATGGCAGAAAACTAAATTGCGAGGGAATTAATTAGGCTACTTACCATTGTTCCTTGTAATTAGGTACCCAATCAGTGAAGAAACTTAGAAACGGTCAACCAGTTTGTTTACAACATGAGGTAATCGAGATGTGCTTGTAGCAATCATTTAACTTTCGATTTGAAGGTGTCTACATAACGAACTTCCGGTGTTTCGAATTTTCTTTCTCATACTTTTCCTGTCCTTCAAGTAAATGTGGTCAATTTTGGCTTAGACGAAACAGTGAAATTTATCGCTCGGCGGCTCAGTTAAAATTGGCTACGACAGGTTTCGAAAGTGAAAAAATAATTTCACGAAGGCTGTGTGAAAATACACTGGGGTGTGTTCAGACACGGCAATTCTAAAAAGCGTCGCTTAGCCTTGGCAATATATATCCATCATTAATATAAACGGCCCATGAGCTATGCGTGGGGCTGTGGAACATTCCTAGTTAACTTTACAGTCAATCGACTACGATTCATGAATTCTTTCTTTATTCATTTCTTTCTTCCCTTTTTAAAAATATTTGAATTTGACGAATTGACTGATTTCAGTTAATTGACTGAGAATTTACAGGTCTAGACTTGTTGTGAGAGATCTGGTTGAGCCATTTTACGTATTCGCGTCGGGGTCACCAATGTAGAAATAGTCAGTAATGATACAATAAAGTAATAACAAAATCCGTGTATAGATTATTGCTAACGTTTAATAGTGGATAGAACTTGGATTGATTGTATGGATCAGAGGACGAACCGTACAAGACTAAAAAACCGGAAGTAAACATTGAATACAATAGAAGTGCGTCGTAGTGCTTAAAATGTAAGACAAATGTTCGTGCGAAGCACCGACAGAACTGGTCGCCACAGTAGCATATAACAAGATTAGTCGTCATTATAAATGACTTTCAAAATATGTGGGAATTTCAACAGAGGCAGGTCATGTTACACGCTGTAGTCAGAGACGCCAACTTAAAATTTGGCTTACAGGTATTTCAGACACCGCTCATGAAGAATTTCAAGGCCAAAACAGAAATTTTGCAAATAAAAAAGCTGTAAAAAGTTATAAATTGAAGGTTCGGATTCAGTGACAGTTCGTTGAACACATGAACACACAAACACAGATGAAAGAATCGACTTCCCCTCTCCTTCTGCCCCACACTAAGCCAAGGAAGCATGTATATATGAAATTATGTTTCTTTTAATCAAAATAAACCAAGATTAAATTCATATCATATATACAGATTCAATTTCAGGGTCAGCAGCTTACGCTTTTATAGATTTTTGTTGACTGATTCAATACTGAGTGCACACACAGTACAGTTCCCCGTCATACTGAGCAGTTTTGTTAACGCTGACAGCATAATGAAATTTAAGTAACTCAGTCACAATCATTTTGAGACATGCTGTCAGAAGCAACAAGATAACCCTTTGATGACACTGCCACCACTAACGATTTCGTTGTCGGCTAGGCATCAGTCATTACAACCCAGGTCTTCATTTCTCACAAAAACTAATTTGCAACAGACCAATGCCAAATCCCTCTCCCTTTATAATTATAATGTGCTAAGTATCTAGGTTAACACTGTATGAGTGAATCATTGAATCAATTTAATTGGATCAGTTGAATATTATGGAGATATACTGATAAATTATTTTGTTCTGTCAGAAAATATTTTAATTTAATCTCTAGATCATCAGCTCCCACATACCCATGGATAACCGATTATGAGTGGATACCCGTTGTAGCTCCAATACAGTGACAACCCGTTCAAAATAGTAAAATTGAAAACTTTGATAAAATGACGTAACCATATACCTTCTTCCCTATCATGAATTCCACGTTTTTCCAAAAACTCCCTTGAACCATTAGCATCCCAAATGTGAACACCCTTCTCTGTTAGCTCATGCCCATTTGTGCTGCCACGGATGAACCAAAGTAATTCCTCCAAAATGCCTCGCCAAAACACTCTCTTTGTTGTCAGCAATGGAAAGGCTGAAAAATATAAAACAATCACTTTAATAATGCTGACTCAAAATATATTCGTGATATATTGATAATTTTATCGCAAAATGAATTTCAAATATGATTCAGAAAACAGATTATCCCAGCCAACACATGCTACAACCATGTTTTTATATGGTTAATCACAATTTCCTCTTTATCTTTAAATCTGGTTCAGTTTTAGAAATGCTTTAATAAATTGTGATAGTATGGTCAAAAGTATTTTACATAAATTAAATTTAAATAAATAAACAACTCATATTACCTCAGTTCTCATCTGACGATCACTTATTTACACAATGACACGCCATCATAATTATATAAGCGATTGCTTGTCATTATAAGTGACTGTCAAAATTTGTCGGTTTATCATAAAGTTTGGCTAAAATAAACATCATCCTTAAACATATTTTGTTAATTGGTTAAAATAAGACAAACAAGATATGGTGTGCATAACTATGATAACAAACCTGATTCTGGCATTTTTATGCCAAAGAATGATACAATATTTGACATCTTATTGTTTTATATATCTTTTAAAATTTTTTCTGCAGATTTGAGTTCAAACTTATGTCTTATAGTAACGCCTCTTTTTTATACATTGAAAATATGAAATTTCCTAGAAAGCATTCGGAAAATAAAACCAAAAAAACGTTACCTTATGAGTCTGAGAATCAGTGCCCTCTTCATGATAATGATGATAATTCACAAAATGCTTTACTTATATAAAATAATTTGTCTAAAACAAAGTGATAGTCATCTTACATTCCCCTTATTCTGATTCATTTTTTTCCAGTTTACAAGACTAAAAAGAATTTTCACAAACTCAAAAACCTAAATAAAAACTTGCAGAATGTGAGGCTAGCCCAAAACAGCTCTTTTGCCACTTTCAAAGGTTTGAACAACATAGCATCTTGTGGGAAAGAAGAATAAAAGCCATTACTGGTTGACAATGTATTGACTGCTACAAGAAGACAATTAATTGTCGTTCACAATCATTATGTGGGAAAAGGATCAGAGAGATCCTTAATAATCAAAAGTTACAGATTTTTAAAAATTTTTTTGTTAAACATAAGAAGGGAAACACAAGAGCACAACATACAACTCACAATCTCTCAAGTTGTATCTCATTTGCATTCCAAATATAGCTTTTGTATTGATGCCTGTTCGATTCTCACGCTCCACTCCCTCTGTCAATATTTTTTCAATGGCATCCAAATATTGTTTCTCAGGATGAACGGTGCTGGAGAAGTAAAAAAAAAAAGGATTAAAAATTTGATTTTTCACGACTAAAAGACTAAATTAATCTACGATTAAATTGCAGTGCATGCCCCAAAATGAGTAATAGAGATTAAGCGTCTTGCTTTTATAAAAATAAAATTAAATAAAATGAGGCTGGAGTTTGGTTCCTCCAGACGTTAGTGCATATTATGGCTTTTCCACCTGGCCATCTCTCCTAAAGAAAGCAAAAGTTATTACTTTTCGTAAATAACAAAAAAAACAACAAACAAAAAAATTGAGCTTTTTTTAACACATTATCCACTAAATGTGCTCCAAGCGCTTTACAAGGGGTCCCTGGCCACCAGCAACATTTAACATTTAGGACAGGACAGGACGCCTATAGGCGATGTTACAATTTTTTCAGATAGAGGCAACGCTGTTAACGGCCAGGTACTCATTTTACGCCTGAGTACGGTGAGAAAATGTGAGTAAAGAGCTTTCTCAAGGACTCAACTATGCACCAAGCCAGGCTCGAACCCACGACCTTCTCCGATCCAAAAGCGAGTGTCATACCACTAGACCACATAGCCGCACTATTCCAAACCACTGCGCTCTGAGAGGCACTTTGATAAAATTTTCAAACTCAAAATATCTTAATTTGACCCAGTCAGGGGGATGGGACTTGAAGAAAACATAAAATTTGATACCTTATTTGTTTCTCTACAACTTACGGTTCAAGAGTTATTTATATTTTTCTGTTGAAATTTTTTCCGTCAATTTTACAGAGAGAATCTGTGATCTCACTGCTGCCTCAAAACCAGCATCTCGCGGTTATCAGGAAATTTTGAGTTTTGCAGTCAACATGGCCCACTTATTGTTTTCAGTAATTTTGTTTCAATTAAAAATAAATGGCAAGTGTTAGGTATCATTTTAAAGGTCAGAAAATAAGCTTTATTTTCATATAAATCATTTTCATGTATGAAAAGTATGGAAAAAATTAAGGATAAATGAAAATGGAAAAAATATGAGGTTTTTGTAAAAAAAAGTGGGGTTGATGGCGGGGAAAAATAAAATAATGAGCGAGTGTATCAATTTTGATGAAATTTGGCAGAGATGTTCTTCAAGTAATTGTCTATCGATGTATGAAGTATAATTAAAATGTATCCGTAATTTAAAAAGTTCTTATAAGTCAAAAATTGATAAATTTTTATTTCAATAGCTTTCTGAGAAATACAATCAGGAATTAAGAATAAAATATACCGTTAGAAAGCTTTGTTTTGTGCCCTTTAAAATGATACCAACATTAGTCACATAGCTTCACAAATAACGCCATGGTGACCAAAACAGTAAAGGGCCAAAAATAAAATTCCAAAAAAACGAGTTTCACCTTACAGTGAGCCTATCGGCGGCCACTGGACTGGAGTTATCAAAGTGCCTTCACAAGCATTGCATGGAGTTCAATGGCGTTTTCAGATTATTTAAAAAAATTATTTACAAATTACAAATCCCTAAAATTATTTTAGGTCCTATTGTTCAACTTCATGTTTTATCAAACCGAGAGAGGTAGGGGAGAGTGGGGTCAAATGTCTCCAAACTAATTTTAAAAATCATTAAAAAAAACAACGAATAGCTCTTTTAAACAAATCTTGTACCATAAAAAAAATTTATTCATTTGCTATCTTTTGACATTTATACCAAGTCACAAGTTTGAAAATAGTATTCAGAAAATGTGTTTATGTAAAATAATTCTGACAGAGACTTTTGACCGCGTTGCGGGGTCAAATGTCTCTGAATATGGGGTCAAAAGTCTCTGTCATCGTTATTCTACATAAACATACTTTCTGATGCTAAAATCTGTTCCTTTTATCACTACCCATATGTATATAGTTTGTGGTCGTGTGTGGCCTAGTGGTTTAAGCGTTAGACTTGTAAATGTAACGCTGGCATCCCGGGATCGATTCCCGTCAGAGACAAAAACATTGCCCGGCAGCCACCGCTCTATCGGAGACGGCCGTTAAATTCGGAGGTCCCCATCATCGTGTTTCAGTGTTGTCCTTGTCCCAAAAAAAAATTAACGCTCCTCACAGGCAGCATGTGGCGTCCTATATGTTATGTGTCCGCTGGCCACCAGGAGTAGCATTGTAAAGCGCTTTGAGCATGTTTTAGAACATGGAAAACGCTATATAATAAAAGCTATCTATTATTATCATATGGTTATATATATATATATATATATATATATATATATATATATATATATATATATATATATATATATATGTGTGTGTGTGTGTGTGTGTGTGTGTGCGTGTGTGTGTGTATCACCAACATCAACAACCAATTTTTCAAGAAATAAAAATGAAGATAGAACATTTTCTTGGCAACTTGATAAACGCACGAATTCAAATTTATTTGACATTAAAAGTATTGGAACGCACAGTATTTTACATAATGGGGTGTTGAAATGAATTTTAAAAATCAGAACTGAAGGTCAGAATGTCTCCGGTTCTCACAGTTCCTCCCGATGTGGTGGATTGAGCTTGCAAAGAATGTCACCGACCGACACCTCCGATGCATCGAGAATTTGTGGAAACGCAAAAAAAAAATTGTCCCTCTTTTGTGGGTTTTCTTTTTAAAAACATGCAGTCTACTGTGTTTTCATCAATATCTACACTCTCAATTTTTCCAACGTAATAGGTTGCTGTTTTTTTACTTGTAAATTGAACCAAAATGTAATCTCCCTCCTCCAATTGTTGAACAGTCGGATTTTTAAGATCAGTTTCAACATCATCTTGCATACTATGAGAAAGGCACAGATCATCGCTGTCACTATCAGCATAATTAATCATCAGCTGGTCAGAGGTCTCACTATCACTATCACTGAGAGGGGGCTGAGAATCAGTGCAGAAAATGGATTTTTTACACTTTGGCTTGACCTGTTGAGATCTTTTGTAAGATTTCTTTGAAGCTGCTTCCTCCAATGACTGTTTGAAAGGTGATGATGTAAGAACCCATGAAGTTACCTTCTTCTTTGAGGACCTTTTTCTAGGGGCAGCCTTTGCAAATGGACGAATTTCATGAGGAGATATGATGGCTGTAGACAACAAACCTTTGCCTGACGGAGACAAATCAGCGGCTGTAGGAGCTGAGGTAGAGGCTGTAGATGAGGTTGCAGTGGCTGTAGGAGATGATGCAGTGACTGTTGAGGACGAGCCAGATTGTTCGGGTTGATCAGTAAAGTATGAAGGCATGTATCTATCTTCTGGGATTCTTTGCCTATTGATTGGTTGAATGCCAGTGCTCTCAAAGCCCGCTAGAATGTTAGCTGGGGTGAAGGCCTTCGGAAATGCTTCTGCAATAAGAATCGGAAGGTTATGAATCGTCATTACTTTTGCTGCATTAAGAGGGTTTCTCATCCACTTATCAGCTGCTTGATTTTAAAAAGTTTTAAAAGGTCCAAAGACTGTCTTATCAAGTGGTTGAAGTTCATGGCTACAATGTGGGGGGGGGGGGGGGAAGAGAGAAGAACAATGTTGTTTTCTCTACAATAATTTATTGCTGCTAGGGACACATGTGACACATGATTGTCTAATAAAAGGAGAACTGGGAACTCAGGTGATGGTCTCGAAAAATGGTGAAAATGTTTTAGATAATTCAAGAAATTGACCTCCGTCATCCATCCGCTGGCCTTTGGATGACCCTCCGCC
>NC_088367.1:30334915-30344915 GCF_034508935.2 Berghia stephanieae | reverse complement strand
TTTTGCTTTCTGGCACTTTGCTACTCACTTTAACAACAAAACTCGACATAATTGTTCAGATTGCATTGGACCAATTTGTACTCATATGCAGGCCTGATAACCCAATTTGTTATGGTCTCTATGTTGTCATGGAAATACTCTCAAAACAACGCAAAATACTATCCATTACAACAATGTTAAATCAATCCCATAATTGAGTTTGGTTATCGGGCATGCAACTATGTGCACGTCGCATTGGACCCAACATATAGTACTATTATACATATCATTTTTTAAAACACAAAAACCAAATTCAAAACCCAAAAGACAGATAATAAATAAAGTAAGAAATAACACTTGAACATTCTATGTAAGAATTAACCAATCCTGCAATGCAATTTTAATTTAACATTATCCTCATCCTTATTAAGCTATAATAATGTGTTGTTTTTTTTTTTCTTTTTCTTTTTTTCTTTTGTTTTTTGTTTGTTTGTTTTTTCTTTTTTTTTTCGTAATGATCCATCATGCTCATTAGAGCGAGGCAATTGGGGGGAAAAGGTCTTAACATCAAGCCATCCACCCTTTAGGTTCTTAAATCCTCGGGAGAGTGTATGTAACCAGGCCTTCAAAGTACTCATAATGAATAGGTTACATAAAGGTGGCATAACTATTCCAGTAGCAGGATGTATAATATGTATAGGCAGATTCTTAGGATTACGGGGCGTAAAAGAGAGATGATGGATGATCTTTATTGACGACCAGCATTAATTTAGAGTAGAAAATAAGATACCATCACTCTGAAACCAAAAGATGAATTACACAATGCATGTATTCAGTCCTCCGGAAGAGTGGTTTTACACTTCCAATGAAATAGTAACCAGTTTTTTGACATCACACTATTAGGTAATAGAAAAATAAATAATGAATTTCTTGTATTGTGACAACTTTTGAATCATGGAAAACTGGTGTAAGGAGGGATTTTTTTTTCAATTGATCATTTAAAATGTGTTCGTTAAAACATCGTGAGAATGTACGGGGTTAAATATGCAATGAATAAATGTTACGCCGCAGTGTGAACAAAATAGCAATACCATTTAAAAGTGCTGTTACTTTACAAAGTTGGAAAGTAGTGCTCCTTAACACTAATAGAGTTCAACAAAGTAATCTTTCAGAGTCATGAGACCAACGGAGCTGGAGTTTATTCAGGTGTCCATAGTAATAAACGGACAACTACTCTTTTAGTACGACGCTAGTCTATCGCAAAGTACTTTCCGCCATATCTAACGGACCCAGCTACCCAATCACTATCTGGTGGACGAGGGGTTGTGGGGGGGGGGGTATAAAATTTCGACTGCACCCGAGATGAATACCATTCAATTTCACTGGTTTACCGAGCTATCGGGACCACACATTTCCCAAATTTGAAGTTATATGATCAAAATCTACGTGACAAGAAAAACCGTTGGCAAAATACTACTACTACTACTACTACTACTACTACTACTACTAATAATAATAATAATAATAATAATGATAATAATAATAATAATAATAATAATAATAATAATAATAATAATAATAATAATAATAATAGTAATAATACTTTGGGCACGTTTAGTGAATATTGTGTTACCCTATATAAATGTTCAATTTTAGTTTTATCAAAATGGTAAACATTGGACATAGTAAAGAAATGCTTTCAAAAGTGCATAGCTTTTCATTAAAAAAAAAAAAAAGATACAATAGCAACAGAATAAGAAATCATAATATGAATATTTTATTTTTTTTAAACCTTAAGCACAATCATAAACTATGACAGTCCACCTAATCCAGTCCCCTTTATCAAAAATATTGAGTAATTATCTCTTATAAAGAGACATAATATATAATATATAGAATGATAAAAGAATGATAAAAGCATTGGCCATTGATATGAATGATTTAAAATATACAGTATAATAGATAGGTTATAAATGTTATAACTCAATGTAAGCACATTTATAAACTATGAGTCCACCTAATCCAGTACCCTTTGTTAAAAATAGGTCGTGTGTACTTTTTTTGTTTGTTTTTTTTTTTTTGGTGAGCCTTTTAAGTCTCATAGCAACCAGAAAAATATGTGTCAGTGCATGATATAATCAGTCGAAAGATGAACATTTTGGATTTGCATTTTTTCTTTTCATTTTCTGAAAGAATATGCTCACCAGAGCATTTTAATCTTTATTTGAAGTAAATCGGGTTATTTTTCATGAAGTTATGGTCAGATGTATGGAATAGGTATCCAGCAACTTTTCTCAAATTTTATACTGTTTCAACTTGACTAGCTGTAAAAGATATTTAGAAGTGAAATTAATCTTTGATATTTCATAAAGATTTACAAAAAGGGTTGATTTAATCATTTATGACAAGAACTCCTTTTTGAAAAAAAAAAATTGACCTTCGAAACTTGGCAATATCTCAGTTCAAACCTTTTCACCATCTGACTGATTTTGTCATTCATTGTAACATATTATATAGCTTGCTTAGACCGTAGCCTTCGTCGTTTCAAAGTTTGACACTGACCAAAAAATACGCCATACGCCAAGAAAGAAGTCCGCGATCAAAACAGAAAACTGGGGCTTATATTTTGACGTCATATTTTTTATTTCTTCAGCGCCTAGTGAGTTGTCGTTAGTGTTGCTCATGGAAACAAGTGATCCCATTTGTTGATCTATTGAATACAACTCGCGATTTCTTTTCTTTTGTAGCCAAAGACTTGTCTTTTGACGTAATTTCTTTTGGTCAGTGTCAGGCTATACGTTTACGATTGCGTCCCATCGCAGCCATCGTTAACTTATATCCTGACACTAGAACCGTAGCCATCATTAACTTATAGATAGTTCGAAGTTGACGTCACTCGGGTCTTTTTTATTGTTTTTTGCCATCCACGTTTATGAGTGATTCTCATTTAATTGTATTAGCCAGACTATAAATGTTCATGGTTATACATAGTTTTGTGTGTTGGCCCGTTATACTTCCGGATGGCAATGTTGTGAGCTTCTTAGCCAAGCGCATACTATCTATAGCCTGACACTGACTAAAAATTGACGTCAAAAGACAAGTCTTTGGCAACAAAAGAAATCAAATCGTGAGTTGTATTCAATAGGTCAAACAATGGGATCATTTGTTTCCTTGAGCACTATCTACTTACGACAATTCACGAGGCAATGCACAAACTTTAAAAAATGACGTCAAAAGATAAGTCCTAGGTACTAGCGTAGCCATCGTTAAGTTATAGCCTGACACTGAAACCCAAAAAGACTGGCATTTTGACGTCATTATTTGGTTTTTGCACCGCCTAGTGAGTTGTAGTTAGTAGTGCTCATGGAAACAAGTGGTCCCATTGGTTGAACCATTGAATACAACTCACGATTTGTTTTCTTTTGTGGCCAAAGACTGGCATTTTGACGTCATTTTTTGGTCAGGGTCAGGCTATAAGTTAACGATGGCTACGGTTCAAGCCATCGTTAACATATAGCCTGACACTAGAACCGTAGCCATCGTTAAGTTATAGCCTGAAACTGAAACCCAAAGAGATTGGCATTTTGACGTCATTATTTGGTTTTTGCACCGCCTAGTGAGTTGTCGTTAGTAGTGCTCATGGAAACAAGTGGTCCCATTGGTTGAACTATTTAATACAACTACAACTCACAATTTGTTTTCTTTTGTGGCCAAAGACTGGCATTTTGACGTCATTTTTGGTCAGTGTCAGTCTATAAGTTAACGATGGCTACGCTAGAACCCTCTAGGATTGGCAGTTTGACGTCATTTTTTTAGTGTGGCTTTGATCGTAGCCATCGTTATGTTATCGCCTGATACTGAAATCCAAAAGGACTGGCAGTTTGACGTCATTATTTGGTTTTTGCACCGCTTAGTGAGTTGTCGTTAGTAGAGCCCATGGAAACAAGTTATTTCATTGGTTGAACTATTGAATACAACTCACGATTTGTTTTCTTTTGTGGCAAAAGACAGGCATTTTGACGTCATTTTTTGGTCAGTATCAGGCCATAACTTTACGAAGGCCACGCTTTGATCGAGGCGCTGTTTTTTACGGCGACTTGAGAGAGGTGTTTAAAATTCAGATAATTGATTATTAACTGCATGCGTGCCCGGGAATAAGCCCGGATTTGAATGTAAATTCGCTTTTTAGTATGTCTTTTTCCAGTTTGTTTGTTTTGTTGTTTTTTTTTTTTTTTTTTTGGTTTTTTTTTTTGTTGTTGCTATTTTTTATCTTTAAGGTCAGTTTTACAGATTTCAATTAGTTGATGAAGATAGCACCCCCTGAACCGACGTGCACTTGTTTGCAGTTCTGATAACCCAATTTATTATGGGCTCATTGTTGTAATGGAAATCTCAAAAAACATTGTCCAGTACTACAATGTTAAACTAGGCCATGGCACTCTCGCACACACAGTAGGCCCATAATTGCGATCGGATGTCAGACCTGCATATTTGTACACGTCACCCAGATCTCATAAACAAAAAAATTACGTTAAAGATCGATAAAGGTTTTTAACAGTCTGCATCATATCCGGGCGTTTTCCAGGCAGGAATACGTTTGTCTTCATTGAAAAAACAAATAGTTCATTTATAAATATTTAACAATGATTAAACAAAACATTTTTAAAAAAATCAAAACGAATAAATTCGATGATTCGGTAAAATGGCTGAACGATTGCATTGACTTGTAAGGTATGATCAGAACCGACGTGCACTTATATTCAGGTCTGATAACCTAATTCCTTATGGGCTCATTGTTGTAATGGGAATCTCAAAAACTGACGCAAAATAGTGACCATTACAATAATGATAAACTAGGCCCATAAGTGGGTTCGGGTGTCAGACCTGCGTATATGTACACATCGATCAGAACGCTTCTATTTTAATAGAATCCATCTGTTTTAAGATTATCTAAAATGATAGTCCCACGTAAATGAAGTATCGTTCAATATATTCTCTAAATCTTTGTTAAATGGGCTGTAAAACCACTGTAGGAGAATCTTCGTCTCGTTCTTTATGGGGCCAATGTCGTAATGCACTCCCACGTTTCTGGCTTTCAATTTGGATATCCTCAGAACCTCACTATCAACCAAGGGCGCTGGATTAAAATTTAAAAAAGATGTGTAAATAACTGAATAAATGAATATTAAATGAAATTAATGCCAATGCGACTCATTCGACGTGCACTTATTTGCAACCAAATTCCTTATGGGTTCAATGTTGAAATGAAAATCTAAAAATAAATGACGCCAAATATTGTCCATTATACAATGTTAAACTAGGCCAAAAATGGGTTCGGATGTCAGACCTGCATATGTACACATCCGCCTCATTCCTAGAGCTCAAAAAGATTATAATGTAGAAGCACGTTTCCATTTAAACGTGATGTTATTTTTTCATAGAATACAAATCGCTTGCATGGTGCCTTTTTTGTTTAAATACTCGTTCATACACACCTAATTGGATTCAATAGTCTGTGTCACTTCCGCAAAGGAAACGAGCAGCTTGGTTCTAAACAAAGAAAATCTGTACTTTTTATTCTTTATGCTGGTTATGACTTTTTCACATTCCATTTGATCAGATTATAAAAGTGTAATAACAAAATCAGATTTATAATGTTTTTCTCCTCTTGACTTGACTTAGATGCCTTTCGCGTCTCGACCGAAAGATCGGGTCGCCTTGGCTGTTTCCAGTATTTCCTGTGTGAGGTGTCTCCAATATTGCCGGTCCTCTGCTAGGGTTCTCAGATTTTCAAGGTCCCCTGCCGTTATGAGACTAATGCTTTGTCCAAGTGTTGTGAGGTTTTTGTTTAGGATCACAGGGAGTGTTGTGATCGGTCTTCCTCTGAAAAGGTTCCCGTGTTTTTGGAAGTATCCCGACATGGCTTGGTTTGCTGGTATGTTTTTGTCCCTGCGTAGTATGTGACCGAAAAGTTGCCATCGTTGTTGTAAAATGTCAAGGGAGATTGGTCTTTCTTTTGTGATCTTATAGAGTGATTCATTTGAGATCTTTTTGGGGTATTTGATGTCCAGTACCCTTCTTAGCTGTGTGCGATGGAAGGCATCCAGATGTTCTTCTTCGGATTTTGTCAACGCCCAAGTGCCGCAGTTATACAGAAGTACCGGTTTTACAAGAGCATGGTACAGTTTCAGTTTGGTTTTTCTCTTTATTTTGTCACCTCTAATCCATACATTGGTGAGTTTACTGAGTGCGGCGTTTGATAGCTGTTTTCTTCTTTGTACATCCTCGGTGTCTCCAATTAGTGAGCCGACTTTCTTTGTTCTTTTCCATTCCTCTTTGTTCCTCGATATTGTTGTAAATTCGGTTTTATTGGCATTGACTTGGAGGTTATATTTCATGAGGGTATTTTGTATTTTTCTCCTCTGGATACACTATTATATTCGTCGGAGAAGTATTTCATAAAGGCGTCCGCCATTGTTCTGATAGTTTAGAACCAGTTACTAAGTTACGATGCGTCATCGCAAGGGAAGTGACGTCACGACTGTTGAAGTCCATCCACGTGGGGCAATATGAATAAAGAGCCACATACAGAGTACAATGACGAAATCAAATTATGGATCATTATCTATGCTACCATTTCTCACTAGATTCAACATTTCAACTACTACTACTACTACTACTACTACTACTACTACTACTACTACTACTACTACTACTTGTTCTTCTTCTTCTCCTCCTCCTCCTCATCCTCCTCCTCCTCCTCCTCCTCCTCCTCCTTCTTCTTCTTCTTCTTCTTCTTCTTCTTCTTCTTCTTCTTCTTCTTCTTCTTCTTCTTCTTCTTCTTCTTCTTCTTCTTCTTCTTCTTCTTCTTGTTTTATTTTTGTTTTCATTTGTATGTTCTGTTGCTTTTTTTGTTGCTGTTGTTTTTTGTTCGTATGTTAGCTGATTGTTCTTTTGTTGTTGTTGTTGTTGTTGCTTGTTTTGATATATATATATATATATATATATATATATATATATATATATATATATATATATATATGTATGTATGTATATGTATATATATATATATATATATATATATATATATATATATTATAGTAATAGTGCGTGCGTGTGTGTGTGTTTGTGTGTGTGTGTGTGTGTGTAAGAATGTAAGTGTAACAAATCTAATTAACACTTACGGACATCTAGGAAGTTATAGATCTTCTGTAAATAGAATGGCACATCTTTGATATAATCTTCAAATCTGATAAAAGAAGATCATGAAAAAATGATTAGCATATTGATATCGGGTAGCAGAGATGCGACCCACAAAAATTCGCCGTTTTAATTCGGCATTATGTCTGGATGGATCAGAAAAAGTTAATTTAAACTTAAAATGAACAGATTATTAAACTGAAGTTTTCTGCAAGCTAATAAGTCTATAGCAAAGACAGTATTGGACTGGAACCCTCATGGCAGAAGATCAAGGTGAAGGTCATGGGGAACACGGAGAAGAGTTAAAGAAGCTGATATATAGAGAAGCGATAAGGCATGGAACGAGTTTTTTGGGGTTTTTTAAAGTTAGTTCAAGATAGGGAGGGTTGGAAACTGTTAGTATGCGTGCGGCCTATACCCTGACCAAAGGTGAAAAAGGCAATGATGATGAATAAGTCATTCTCAGTAGTAAAATACAATGGAATCATAATAAAGTCAACACCGCCGGATCTGAAACACTGGTTGATTTAAGCAAGCATTATCAATGGAACACATTCAGATAAAGATAATAAAAGATAGAGGATAAACAAGAAGTATTGACTTTAAGCAGAGTTTGACTTTAAAAGTGTTGACTTTATGCGGATTACACTTTAATTAAATTTGCCATAAGTCTGACGATGTCACTGTAAATGTAAATTCAATTTTCCATGTTTAAACTAATTTGAGAAATAATACCTTTTTGAACCGGTAGTTCATGGACGTGTGTCTCGCTAATAGAATATAAATCTATGATACAAATTCGCGAATACAATAGGATTTTGAAATACTATGCCATGATATTTCAAAGACTTCTCGTGTTGTCCCTCTTTTCCAGATCAGATTCTCTATATGCATGGGTTCTTCAATTTTGTGGTAGCATTTATGTATAGCAATGTCCACTACATGTTCTCAAGGCGATTTACAAGGGATCCTAAGCGAACAGCAACATTTAACTTATAGTAAGTCATGACATGACGCATGTAAGGCGACAGTACATTTTTTTTTGTACAACAGAGACAACACTGCTAATGAGCAGTGGTCAGAGAATGTGAGTAAAGAGCTTTTTCCAAGGACTCAGCTTTGCGCCGCTCACAGCAGGACTTGAACATAGGACCTGCCGATCAAGAGTCGAGTGTCATATCACTAAACCAAAATAGAACAATAATATACGACAAGTAACAACTCCACAAACAGCATCATATTCAATGAAGCAACACCACCATACATAGACGCATTGAAAAAAAAAGTGGTTATAAGTTATAAATATACACTGAAATATGAAGAACGGAATTCGCACATGGTAAATTGGTAAGGATCAATTTCCTCCTGCGCCTATGGTATGGACACAACTGTAAATAAAGTGGCACATCATTGATAGAATCTTCAAATGAGTTATGGTTCCAATTATTTCATTATTTATTTTACTATCAACAACTGGCATCGTTATTTCGGCGGCACAAAATGAAAAAATAATTTACAAGGTAAGTGGGTGCTACTATTCGTAACAACATATTATGGTTACGATATTGCGTCCTTGGATAAGGCACATTGCCTTACGCAAATTACACCACTCGACTAGGGTGTGAATGAGTACCTGGATATTATATATTTTAAGATTGTTGTTACCAAAACAGGGGTCTTCTATCTGGTACAGGAGAAGATGAACATTTGACAGTGTATTGTTGATGTTTTGTTTTGATTTCAACTTTTTGTTTCTAATTTGTGACATACTAAATATTTTTCACAAGTAAACCTCCAGTACAACCAATAGATTGATCGAAAATTTAAATACATTTTTTAAAATCTCCATGACACCTTTGATAAGCGAGCTTTGCAGAGAGAATGAACTAGGTCGGTATAACGAGTTTCGTTGTACTTTTTATTTAATCTATCATAATATTATACTTACTTAATAATAAAAATTTGTTTTCTTGGAAAGACCTTGAACCAATCCCTCAGAAAGATAGAATACATGCCTTCTTGGAGTCGTAATCTCTTCAAGATTAGAGAAGAAGAAGAAAGTGAGTTTTTATATAAATCAATACTCTTCAACAGTCGTAACGTCACTTCCTTCCTAATGACGCATGGTAACTTAGTAACACTGGCTCTAAACTATCGGAACAATGGCGGACCCCCTTATGAAATAGTTCTCCGGCGAGCATAAAGGGCATCCAGAGGGGGAAAAAAAAAATAAATTTGATCATATTTTGACTTTTACACATTCTGATCACAAGGCATATGAAAAGTTCTAGCCAGCATGAAGAATAAAAAGTAATGATTCTCTTTGTTTAGAACCAAGATGGCCGCCGTTGTCGGGCGGCGTGACATCAGACTATTGAATCGTATTTCCATTAAATTATATGAAAAAGGGTCCAAGTCAACAACAACACTTTACGTGTATAACAAAAGGAGACATGACGTCGAATGGCTAACCCACACCGGAGATTGACTCCGACGACCCGGGACTGCCGTCCTCTGCCGTCTTCCGGATAAAGACGTCGGGTACGGACAAAAAAAATATTAAGAATAAAATAAAGAGAAGAGCCGCTCGACCAACCCATACCAAGCTCGGAAAAAAAAAAACGGCAGAGGACATTGGGTGCTTGGTATGGGTAGTTCTAGCGGCTCTTCTCTTTATTCTTAGTATTTGTCCGTGCCGACATCTTTATCCGGAAGACGGCAGAGCACGGGTCGTCGGATGAATTGTGAGTACGGTATAGATAGTTCGAAGATGACGTCACTCAGGCCTTTGTTATTGTTTTTGCCATCCGCGTTTGTGAGC
>NC_088367.1:30327415-30329915 GCF_034508935.2 Berghia stephanieae | reverse complement strand
ATAAAAACAATATCAACATCATCATATAATTTCCATCATCGTCTCCACAACTATCATTCTAACCAACAGCACCACCAAACCGCTACCATAATTACATCCTCCCTCACCGTCTCCTCTTCCTCCTCCTCCTCCACCACCACCACCGCTACCACTATTCCAACCACTACCACCACCGGCGCAATCATTCTAACCACCAAGAGAGCAGTAAAAATGATGCAATTTGAGCTCTGAATGAAACTCGAATCATATCGCTGTTGTTGCTTCTCGATGAAAACTTAAAAGTTACTACGTACTACTGAAAATCAGTAATGTAACAGAAATATTAATCTCGCTGTTGAGGGATTAAAGCATCTCTTTAATTTTTCGAGTGAACGAAATGGACTTGTATTGTCAAGGTGTTGTCGCATTATGTCTCGTCGCTTTATTTTTCAGTTTTATTCTCTTTTGTGATTTTTTTTTAATTACTTTTGGAATAATTAAAATCTACTGGTATTGTCATTTCATTGTGAATGTGATTATTTGTGGTTGAATATATATTTTTTTAAAGGTGAAAAAATAATTTTAAAAAAAAATTTAAAAAAAAATAAATATATATATATATATATAATATATATATATATATATATATATATATATATATATATATATATATATATGACCGAATCATCTTTGCCCCACCACTATAGATAGGCTAGAACCGCCACTGTTGAATATTTTATTAGGTTGGACTAAAATCGAACCCCAGATGTAACAGGTTGAAGACTACACATTACCTTCCTGTGATTGATAGTGAAATGTATAATATTATTGTTTTTAGCTGGATAGGATAGATCAGTAATCTTAAATATATGATTTTTAAGAGATTGTATCAGCGCCTTCGACCTACCAAAAATAATATTGGAAATCCATCCACATCAGATTATATGTAACATAAGTTGGTGGGCAATTTGGACAAAAATGTGAAGTTAATTTACGATTCGATAATATTCACTCTTCGAAGTCTATAGGAATGTCAATCCCACTTTATTTTTTATTTTTTTGTGATTTTTTTTTATTTTTTTTTTTTTTTTGTTTTTGTTATTTTTGGTTTGATTTTTTTTCTTTTTCTTTTTTTTTGTTTTTGGAATTGGCAATAACATGGTACCCATTTCCTGGTTTCCGGTTTAAAATAATGTCGTAAAACTGAGTTATCGAAGAAAATTTGTCAAAAATTGTTTGTGGCCATTCTAAAATAGATCTATTTCTAAATGGCAAAAATCTTGATAAGTTGCATCAGACGTTAATGAACTGAATAATTTTCCATAGCAGTGTAGTCTTGTTTTCCAGTAGACCACACACACACACACACACACAGACACACACAGATATAATATATATATATATATATATATATATATATATATAGATAGGTAGATAGAGAGAGAGAGAAAGAGAGAGAGAGAGAGAGATAGATAGATAGATAGAGAGAGAGAGAGAGAGAGAGAGAGAGAGATTTTATGTTTTATAACTATTATACATCTCATAGTCCTACTTCTCCCTTCAAAAAATTGCTTCAAATGTCTGGGAATTGCCATGTCACACACACACACACACACACACACACACACACACACACACAGATATTTTATGTTTTATAACTATTATACATCTTAAGCTGAATATAAAGAAGACCAAAATCATGAATACTGACAAATGCAAAACAGATGCCATCATAAAAATCAATGGAGAAGAAATAGAAAGAGTAAAGAATTTTGAATATCTTGGAGCCAGGATTGAGTACAACGGGAAATCGGCCCCAGAGATCAGGAGGAGACTAGCAATGGCAAGATCAAAGCTAGAAAAGATGAATAATATCTGGAAAGGGCAGTGCATTCAAACAAAAATCAAATCCTCAAAAGTGTTGTTTTCCCAACTGCAACATATGGATGCGAAGCATGGACTATCAGCAAAGCAGAGAGCACAAAGATCACAGCTTTTGAAATGGCATGCTACAGAAAAATACTCAGAATATCATGGACTGAAAAACAAACAAACAAAGAAGTCCTGAGAAGGATCGGAATAAAATCACCAATTCTTCTTCAAACTGTAAAGAAATTGAAACTAAACTATTTTGGCCACACGACTCGCCACGAATCATTAGAAAAGCACATTCTGCAGACAAGGGTAGACGGCAAGAGAGGAAGAGGTAGACCAACAAGAAGCTGGGAACAAGATATATGTGAATGGCTGGGAATGACAGCAACTCAAGCAAGTAGACTGGCGGAAAACCGTAATCTGTTTCGCAAGAAAGTTCGGGAAGCAACGTCCTACGCAGGATCAGCTGACTAGATGATGATGATACATCTCATAGTCCTACTTCTCCCTTCAAAAAATTGCTTCAAATGTCTGGGAATTGCCATGTCACACACACACACACACACACACACACACACACAGAGAGAGAGAGAGAGAGAGAGAGAGAGAGAGAGAGATTTTATGTTTTATAACTATTATACATCTC
>NC_088367.1:30312415-30322415 GCF_034508935.2 Berghia stephanieae | reverse complement strand
GTAGTAGTAGTGTGAGAACCGTTAGAAGCTGCTGCCTTGGGGAACAATTATTGCGGTAAGACTCTAGTCTAGGGCATTCTTCTACATTCCTTGTGCGTGTACCAGTTCCATACTCGAAAGGTTGGGTGTGAATTGGACCTTTTGTTCTTGGTGGAAATTAATGAGGCATTGTTAATCGCATTGAGGATTATGATCGATACCTTGAAATTGGCATAGTATTGATTGTTGATTAGTATTAATTCCATTGTCCAGAAGGGTCTTCACCAGTGACATCTATAGAAGTCCTAGGTCTTCACGGATAAGCGATAGGTCATTATTTGTGTTATTGTTTTGCATTATATGCTGCCAGTGGACAAAGAACGTCATGGTTGACTGAACGTTTATGCCTTGTACGGACAAAATGCTTTTTATCGTTTAAGCCAGAATTTTTTTTTTCACACGTATATCAATTAACCGGTCAACTGCCGTAGTCGGGAAAAACTCGTATTTAAAAATTTGGCCAGAAAACTTGTCCTTCAAATATCGATCGATTTAAATGACCATCACCTTAGTAAAATATCTCAAACGCGGATTTGCGAAGGTTTAATCTATCGCAATATTTCCTCATACCAATATCATTGTTTTGTAGAAACGTGGTTGATGCGTAAAGCGTGAAAATAAAAATAGATATAGTTTGTTTAGATAGGTGGGGTGTTTGTTTACTTGTTTTTTGTTGAATTTTTTTTCTTTTGTAACTAGAGAATAAAAGGGGTTTTGTTATGTTTGTTTTTTGAATAATAATAATAATAATAATATAATAATAAAATATAATAATAATAATAATATAATAATAATAATAATAATAATAATAATAATAATAATAATAATAATAATAATAATAATAATAATAATAATAATAATAATAATAATAATAATAATAATAATAATAATAATAATAATATAATAATAATAATAATAATATAATAATAATAATAATAATAATAATAATAATAATAATAATAATGATAATAATAATAATAATAAAATAATGATAATAATAATATAAATAATAATAATAATAATAGTAATAATAATAATAATAATAATAATAATAATAATAATAATAATAATAATAATAATAATAATAATAATAATAATAATAATAATAATGATAATAATAATAATCGTAATAATAAATAATCTCACAATTTTTTCCTCGGTAAGAATACTATTTCATTTTTATTAAGCAGCTTGTAAAGTGCAGTAAAAAAAATAATTAAAAAGATAAAAACGAATATATCAGTTTTGGTAAAAATGAATACTGAACTGAACGGCAAAACAACAAACCTGCATTGTGAAAGTTTCTTGTGTAGTCAAACCAATGCTTCTCCTTGCCTGTTTTGGCAATTCGAGGGTGAGCGGTGATTCTGTCGAACAAATCTGAGGTTCCCGATTTGCTAAAGCCAGCCAAGTAGAAATAAGGAATGCACTTAAGAGTATCATTCTTGGAGTACCAGCATGGGTTTTTGGAGTTGGCGATATACTCGAAAGGTCCCTGAAGAAAAATAAGACAATTTAAATTCTGACCAGAAAACGTTTATATAGTACAAGGGGGGGGGGGAGGCACAATTTGACATTCATGTGACCGCCTCCTTGAGTGATGTTAGGAGTCTAAACCTTTCCTCTAGAAATGGAACAGGATGAAAATTCCAGCCATTAAAGAGTTGTCGTTTTAGTTTTTCCGCGGTGCTATTCATATAGGGAAAGTTTAGACCCTTGAAATGACCTAAGGGGGCAATGACAAAATTTCAAAAACTGAGGATCTGGGGGTTTTCCCTTGTACTCCTCATTTGCTTCAATTACGATCTAATACGAGTGTCCCAAAAGTAACTTGACATTTTTATACGCTAAATTACGATTGTTAAATTATGTGTTAGAGTCAAGTATTTTACAACATCTGAAAAAGCTTTTATTAAAGCACACGCATGCTCAGTTCTATTGCAAGTTGTCAATCATAGCAGGGATGGTAAATATTATTATTGTAAGACAACTTGATATTTCGACTTCGGAAAGAAGGAGTTATCAATAATGTTTCAGGGACAATCACGAAAACTCGAGTTCTCCTCGAAACAGAACCCTTTTGTACCAACGTGTCCTGATTTAACATCGCCATGTTATCTTCTACTGTTTACAAGATACCTGCTATTTAAAACCAAAAAAAATATAATCTTTGTGAAATCATTTTGTAATTTCTTTGATTTCAATTCTTTTACTCGCGGAAACATGCAGAAACGGAGCCTCGAAGTGAGAGCCCGTCAACTTGGCCATATTCACGCTAAACGGCCATTAGCTGAAGTTACAAAGCTTTTCAATGTTAGAGCTACCTGCTATTCTATTATTTAACAACCAAAGGGCATGTGGAGGATCAAAGGCGGAAAGATTAACCCCGAATAACAACAGCCAATGATGATCGAACATTTGCTATACACATAACAAATCCCTCTCTTATATGCTTCTTACATCGCCTTGGAGCACAACATTTCAGGTTGGAAAATGTTAGGAAGACTTGCAACGGTTAGATTCAGCGCGATAAGGTCTGTGCAAACTCAACTGAGAAAAGACTTTGGTGCTCAAATGGCAAGCTGTAAATCCAGACCCCAATCTTATTGAGGACCTATGAGATCTCCCAATAAGGCCTACAAAAGAACAACAGTGCCAGGAATTCTAAAGAGCTTTGGAACACTAGAGGGATGGAATGCGTCACAACAAATGACATATTCCCCCTTGACAAACTCTATGGCGAGACTATCTAGTTCCAGAAGTGATTGGAAATCGTGATGGCCATAGGTGATACTGATACTGACTTTCGAATTTCCCTTCTTTTTCCGAAGCAGGGAAAACCAACTTGTATTCTTTGGGTTGTCGTTACTTTTATGATTATGAATGTATGCTGATGACATTTGGCTCATATATATTTAAGATAGTGATCTATTCTGTGACATGACCTTTGTCCATCGTCTACTGTAAGAAGTCGCTCCCTTTGTCCCATCTTATTTCTTAAAACGCAAATGAATTACCTAAAAACAATAAGTGTAAAGTTCCTTTTGCACATCTGTGCATATAACCATATGTTCATTTCGGAAAGTGTGCGGCTATGGTCTTGTGGTATGACACTCGCTTTCGGATCTGAAGGTCCCGAGTTCGAGCCTCGCTCGGCGCATAGTTGAGTCCTTGGAAAAGACTCCTTGCTTACAGTACTCCGTATAAAATGAGTACCTGGCCATTGTCTCTGTCGGAAAAATTGTAATAATGCCTTACAGGCGTCTGTCTAGTTCTACATGTTACGTGTTGCTGTTGAACAGGGACCCTTTGCAAAGCGCTTTGAGCACATTTAGTGGATATTGCGCTATATAAAAGCTCACGTTTTTTTAAGCAATACATCTTTTAGACGTCCTCTTTGTACTAGCACTCTTAAAATATCCTTCATTGTCTAGAACGAAGTACTCATTCACATGCCTCTCCTGAGATCACAACGCCAAGACCAGAGTTTACTAATCATTGTTACCAGCCCGGTTACTAACCACGCTCAATATTGCTTTACAAAGCAGCGTCCCACTTGCCCATCAACATTTTACAGACCTGATTTGCTGTTGTTTGGTGAGATCAAGAATACAGTCGTTTCCATAACACTCGTACGGAGAGGAGAGAGGGACGGGCGAGAGAGAGAGAAAGAGAGAGAGAGAGAGAGAAAGAGAGAGAGAGAGTGAGAGAGAGAGAGAGAGAGAGAGAGAGAACCTGTCATACCAATGGAATGGTGAGGTTCTGTAATGTTGGAGGTCAGCGCCATGGTTCATTTTCAGCGTATCAAGACATACGAGATCTCTTGGCCCACTCTCCATTGATTGGGTACACAGTACACAGGTGATTTTTTTAAAAAAATATCTCAACAGGGATTGGGTGGTTAAATTTGTTAAATATGTAGGAAGTACTTCGAAATAGACCAGCCCTTTATCCAAAGCGTAGCAAGTAATTGCTGCTGTCCGTTTATGCTATAGAGATCGGGATAAACTTCGGTTTTTCAAGGGTCTCAGGCTTTTAAGGACTTACTTACCACAAAAGGAGTTTCTCTGTAACAAAACCTGTAATCGTCACGAATCATGTTTCTTAACATTCTTGACAATGATTTTGCTGTAAAAGGCCTTTTCCTTATACTCGTGACATTGGCCAATATCTTCTCCCTGTCGCTTTCCTCTACATCGGTAAGATATAAAACAGGTAAATCTCTTCTGAAGACTAAATGAACGGTTGAATATTGTTTTTGGTCCAAAAATATTTCGTTCCAAGATTGCTTGCTGAGGAATGACCAAAAAATAAAAATTATTAAATTAACAAAAATAATAATAAAATAAAAAAAAAGAGAGAAAGAGAGAGAGAGAGAGAGAGAGAGAGAGAGAGAGAGAGAGAGAGAGAGAAAGAGAGAGATATAGAAAGAGAGAGAGAAAGAGAAAGAGAGAGAGAGAGAGAGAGAGAGAGAGAGAGAGAGAGAGAGAGAGATTTTCTTGCCTTGATTAATTGAGGATTTATCTCGAAGTGTCAAAGGGTTTCGAAATATTCGCCGTCAGCTGTGTGGCGGGGTTTGTGGTTTTTATTGTGGTTTCGAGTCCAACCGATAAGCTCAATGGTCTGGATTCGAACTAGTATGCACGCTGTGGTCCCTTATAACAAATTGTATTAATACAAGTGAGTCAAGTCAATAGTAACACCCAATACAATAATAACAATTCTATACATAAGTTTAATTTGATTGTTACAGGAAAAGATAGAGATAATAAGTATTTATTTAATATCACGAAGAATGGCTCTACTTGAGTGGATCTAATTTGTTTTCTATTTATTTATTTTATTTTAATCATCTGTGTCGGTATGTGATTCATCTGAAAATGGTATAAGCCCGTTTGGATTATCTTTTATACAGCCGGTTGCTTGATTGAGTCAAATGATGAGGCCGTATCAGGGTTGACTCCTGGTTTGAGGGTTTTCTTGACACAGTGTGTTGTGGCTACGGGCTGAGAGGAAGGTTCTGGTGTCGGCGAGAACTGACATCAGGGATTGGGTGCTAAGCAAGGACTGGTAGGCAGGGATGCTAGGCAGGGATGCTAGGCAGGAAGTGGACACGGAGCAAGGACCTTCAATTAAGATTTTAAACAAAAAGGTCTTAGAGCCAATTCTAGTTTATCTTTCGCCACCGGGTCGTCCTTGAGCGACACATCATAATAGCTTTTATTTGCTGACCAAAGGCAAGGAGAAGCAATAACTCCATGATAATGGTTACAGTTATTGCATTTGAATCAAACATCAACTTACAGTTGAGCTATCTTACATGATGAGAATTTAACAGGGTTATGTCCCTTATATTTTATAATTTACTTTTATTAATTATAATTGTGATTATGGTGTATGGCCGTGGGTTGGCGGTAGATTACAGGCATCATACAATATACATATTGAATATAAATGAAAATAATAGCATGGATCATAAACAAATGTTAACTATAGTATAATCTATATATAGATATAGTTTTGTACAAGTATTTCAACTTACGAACATCCATATAATAAAGCACAAATAAAATATACACAAATGATAACAGTAAAAAAAAAATTTAAAAATTGAGCATTTATATAGCGCAATATCCACTTAACGTGCTCAATGCGCTTTACAAGGGGTCCCTGGTCAACAGTAACATTTAACATGTGGGACAAGACATGACGCCTGTTAGGCGATATTACAATTTTTCGGACAAAGACAACGCTGTTAACGGCCAGGTACTCATTTTACACCTGAGTACGGTGAGAGAATGTGAGTAAATAGTCTTTTCCAAGGACTCAACTATGCGCCGAGCGAGGCTCGAACCCAGGACCTTCCGATCCGAAAGCGAGTGTCATACCACTAGACCACATAGCCGCACAGCAATGGTAGGTCAAGCATTAATTCACAGGAATACCTCGTTCCACTTTGAATAAGTTAGCCAAAGATTAATTACCTCCAACTGAGAGATAGTTGAACTTTTTACAAGTTTTAAGTTTAAGAATGGGTCCTTCCTCCTTGGGATTCTTATTGTGTGTCTGTGTCAGTTCTGAGATAAATTTGGTTTTGTAATATGAGGCCACGCCAAAAAATTATGGGGGTAGCCAATCAGAAAGAACGTTCCTATTTAGATAGCCAATGAAATTCAGATGCTTTTGATTAACAACTGGGTAGGGAGATAACGGAGAGCTAGACTATTAATTGCAATTTTAGCTACTCCTGAACGAGACGCGAACCTGAGGGCATAAACACACCTGAAGTCTTGTTTGGAAAGTACAATAAGCAGGAGATATGCAGTCAATCGACAGGCCATTAAACAGATGAATAAGCCAAAGGCGGAAAATGAGTGGTAAGATCTAGCGTTCCGTTATACATTGGGTTTGAAGAGTGCATGTTTACATTAGCTTAACTGTAGAATAAAACTGTCCATGTTCTGAGTGTTTTAACTCAATGTGTGAATTTCCTTTCGCAAATATTGTTGTCCACTATAATTTGAAGTGGTTTTGAATAAGACGCTGACGAATGATAAAGAAATCATAAGAGAAAGAAAATCGTTCGTCACAAGCTGTACGACGCATTCTATAAAAAGATATTGATGTGATAGTTTATGTGTATTGCCACCGGCTTAATTATGACTTGTAGTTAAGTACCCTGAAAAGGTTGTTTACTCACATTGTCTCATTGTACTACGGTATAAGATGAGTACCTGGCCGACAACATCGTTACGTCTTTTTAACCTTCTCCTTACCACGGTCAGCAAAATCGCCATATTTGTTACGACACAATATGTATACATTTTTCTTATTTAGATTAATTTTGTACATCACAAACTTTGAAGAATGATCTTTGTTAAATTGATAAAAACATAATGTTGTTTTGTAGAGAGCTTGTTTGAGTTTTAAAAAATCCGTTTTTCTGCTGGGTAAGCCTGTCATTTTGGGAAAACATTGAAAATCATCGGTAAGGAGAGAGTTAAACAAAGATGCCCATATTTCTATAATATATTAAATGTTAAGTGTTATTGTAAAGCGCTCTGAGCGCATTTAGTGGATATTGCGCCATATAAAAGCTCACAAATTGGGGCCTTAGAGGCGTCATGTCCTGTTCTACTAGACTAAACAACGGCTACAACGCACCCACAAGTGTTGCTCTATGTTTCAATACTAAAATATCAAACAAGAAAATTAAGGATATCATGGGTACAGAAAAGTACAATATACAAATGTAGATTTTATTGTTATCTCATAAAGCTTGGTTTATTTTGATAACGTTGCGGTGTAACATAACATGGCTAAGGACTGTTTGAACCAATGGAATTATGATTTAAATGTTTATATATTATCTGTGGTTATAAAAAATGTTGGACTTAACCAGTTAACTGCCGTACATTGGAAAGACAAGTATTTAAACGTTTGGACGGAAAACTCTTCCTTCAAAAATCGAGCGATTTAACTCACTCAATCCAAGAGATTTTTGCTACTTTTCAAAATTGGAAATAATGAATTGAAAATGAGCAAGTAAATATATAGTTTTATTCAACTATCACTAACATGCAGAAATTAAAAACATTAACTTTGATACTACGCCTATAATTTGTCTCAGAAAAAAAATGTAATAAATAGGCATTAGGTAAACGTAGCCCGGGTAATCTACGGATATAGTCGGTGTTAAATGTCCTTAATCTTGGCAAAAACTCTCGAAATTGGGTCCTCGCGGAGGTCCCAGAATTGAGAGTTTTTGGAAAAAAAATATATGAGGGTCATTTAAAGCGATCGATAATACTTGAAGGACATGTTATCTGGCTAATTTCATAAATGCGAGTCTTTCCGGTGTGCGGCAGTTAACTGGTCAAACCCTCAGAGAATTATTGAGTCTCACAGATCGGGCAGGCCCACTCTCTGGTATACAAGATCCACCCTCTTATCGCCGATCAAACACCTGAAGAACATTATTCTGGCATGGTGGGTTTTTTGGATTGTTTTTTTTTTTTTTTTTGCAAAAGAAAATCCAAAATTTTGCAGCCAAATTCCCAAAGTTTGCGAGCAAAAACAACTAAATTTTCACCAAAAAATTGCAAAAAATTGCGATTGATTTTCGTAACAATTGACAGTAAGTTTACGAACGAAAAAAGCGTGGTGGGGCTGAGTTATTGGTAGAGAGAGATTAACTAAAAGATGATCATTACAAAAGCTAATAATTCTTTTTTTTTTAAATCCTCCCCAACAAAGCTATTGCAGACACACCAGGGACATTCTATGGATAAAACCTCACATTCCAGGGATAATACGTTCCCATATTACATCGTCCCACGTTCTATTCCCACTGGTGTCCACCTCCCATAGTCCTGGGTTCATTTCCCATTAGTGTCCACCATCCATTACCGCAGGTCTACTCCCCACTGAACTCCATATCCCGTGGTGGCACGTTCACTTCTCAGTGGTGTCACCTCTCACAGCCCAGGGTTCATTTCCCTCTGGTGTTCACCTCCTATAGTTGTAGGTTCACTTCCCACTGGAGTCCATATCCTATGGTTCTATGATCACTCCGCGTTGATGACAATCTCATATAGTCCCAGATCCACTCTCCACTGGTGTCCTTTTCCCAAAGTTACAAGTTTATTCTTCTCAGTTGTCCATTTTTCACAGTCCTTGCTTTACTTTCCTCTGGTTTCAAAATCCCATAGGCCCAGATTTACTCACCACTTGTGTATCTATCCCATAATTACTCCCTACTAATTATGTCCACCTTACACAGATCGGGTTCACTCCCTGCTGCAATCCACCTCTTGTGTCCACTCCCCACGTGTCCACATCACAAAGTCCCCAGTTTCACTCCTCGCCGATGTCACCAGCCCATAGTCCGAGGTTTACTCCCCACTGGTGTTCATATCCCAAAGCCCCGGGTTTACTCTCCACTGTTTATTATATCTAACAGTCCAGGTGCACCCAGGTTAACTTCCACCTGTGTCTACATTCCGTCTTGTCCTCGAGTTCATTCCCCAATACTGTCTACTAGTGTCGCGCTGAAGACCGGTCTGGACCGGCGGTCCCACGGTCTTTTAGCTGTGAACCGGAGACCGGTCCCATAGGGGAAGACCGGCGGCGGTCCTCACTTCTTATCACCTTTCAACGGTCTCGCGCCATAGCCTACTACTTCCCCAGCGATTCGTTGCCTTCGGTTGCCTATCTTCCACCAATCACCACCCATCCCACTTAATTAATCGCACCCACCCCCCTTTGCCATACACTAAACGACACAGACGACCATACAGGCAGACGACCACCAACCTCCACTCAGCAAACCGCCCTTTCGTGTGTGAGATGGGGGAACAGGAGGCGCACGCCTTGGACGATTCCATTATACGGGGTAAATTTCAAAATTTACTACACCATAATGATCGCAATGACAATGATCTATGGTGAAGGCATGACCCCTCTTCTCTAATGGGTTATTGTTTGAAATGTATGTGACTACTAAAGATGTGTGTGTTTGTGTGTGTGTGTGTGTGTGTGTGTGCGTGTGTGTGTGTCGAACCTAGCAAGTAGCAAATCCGATTTTTTGTTTTCTTTTGTCCATCTCTTGTCACCACTCCTTTCTATCGCAGTGTTGTCATTTAAAATAATACAATAATATTAAAATTTCGTTTGGTGTTTTTACTAATCAAATAATATGAGTTTCATTAGTTTCTTCCTTCCAAAAAACCCAGTTATAACGTCTGAATTTTAAAAAAGTCCAATAGAATATTTGGGACCCCGATAGCTCAGTTGATAGAGCACTCTCTTTATACGCAAAGGCCAGAGATCGATCCCGGGTGCAGTCGAGTTTTTTCTGAATCCCTGTCTACTCAGCAATGAATGGGTAGCTGAGTTTGTTAGATCTGGCGAAAAGTCACCATCGACCCCTCTTATTACCTCATCCACCCCCTCTTATTAT
>NC_088367.1:30300107-30307315 GCF_034508935.2 Berghia stephanieae | reverse complement strand
ACAACAACAAACAAGAACAAAAAAAATAATAATAATAATAATAATAAAATAATAATAATAATAATAAAAAAAATAAAAATAATAATTATAATAATAACCAAGAACGGGCCCACACGGGTTGGAAGAGAGGGGGGAAGAGAGAGAGAGAGAGAGAGAGGAGAGAAGAAAAGAGAGGGGGGGGGGGGAGGGGAGAGATTCAACATTTATAACAACAAGTTCTGAGCATAAGACAAGTCTATGAATTACCTTCTTTTTTTTTTATATAGATAATATCCCTTTGGTGGGGGGGGTAGGTGGGAATACGGGGTTTTTCAACTTTAATATTTTAGAATCGAATTTATTTCCAAATTATGTTAGTTCTGGATCCACACACTTCCGTCATCAACAATTAACATAGAAAACAACAATAAAACTTTATATTATAAACATTTTCTCCAAACCCATTAACACATCAAACCACATGTCGTAAATCCGAAATCGTTTTAGAATGGCGATCGGTATTGTGAAATGAATGAATATTGTAATTGTAAATACAAACAGATAATAATGATTATTTATATTTCTTTTTTGTGGTGAAATTGAATTTGGTGTGTTTACCTGTTATTTCAAAAATTTTTAAAACAAAAAAATAGTTTCTTAACTATTAAGATAAACTAAGGTTTTTTGTGTTTTATTAGATTTTTTTTCCCCACAATGACAGAAAAGCAGCGGGTAATGGTATATTGATAGGGCTGCATTGAGCTATGCAATACGGCTTTTTTCGCCTCACTGCTGTAATCCTCATTTACCGAGTTTCTTTTCTTACGGATTAACTTCACGCACTGTGTACAGCCGATCGAAAGGTCGAATGCCCTATTGTCCTATAACACACCACACACACACACACACACACACACACACACACCAAACCGTTCCAAGTCCCTTGTGCACGGAATATTGCAAATTCCTACAAAGTACGAAATGTGGAGCGTGTTTTTGCTGCGGCTTTTTTTATAAGTGACATTACGAATTTTAAAAATCCGATAATGATTGACCGAACGTTTTCTACAATGACGAATTCCTTTTATCTTTCATCGTTTTAATACCAGATAAAAAACGTGGCTGGATGGTTCAGTGGCAAAGTGCGACCGCTCGCTGATAATCTCTCTCTCTCTCTCCTCTTCTTCTCTCTCTCCCCTCTCTCTCTCTCTCTCTCTCTCCCTCTCTCTCTCTCAGCCAGCGGAGGGTGCCACGTCATTGGATTCCAGGTTGGCTCTGCATCACGAATTTATTTTCTCTGTTTTCACTGGCCCTCCTCCATACCCTAAAGTCCATCAATATTGGTACAATCCAGATCCACACTTTTTTTCTTCTCTCTCTCTAAATGTTTTCATTTGGGGGCTGATTTTATATATTGCTATAGACTCGTACAAACCTACTTTAAAGAGCCATGCAACCTATAGATAGTTCGAAGTGACGTCAAAAATCTTTGTTATTGTTTTTTGCCATCCGCTTTATGAGGAGTGCTATGAACTATTAACCGACTATAACGTTCAAAGGTACACACAATTTTGTGTGTTGGCCTTATACTTCCCGGATGGCAATGTTATGAGCTTTAAGCCAAGCGCATACTATCTATTAATAAACTAGTTATTTCAGGGCGATATGATGACAGATCAAAGCGATAAAACAATAATTTAATAAGCTTTGATGTATCAATAGACTCCCGATATCGCGATCGATCGTTCCGATAACAATAAAAAAAAAATGAAATAAAATCAAATAACGACACCGGCTATTGGTCTTGTGATAACTCACCTTCGGAATAAAGGGTTAGTCCCGCTTATGCGCGATAGTTGGTATTGAAAAGGCTTTTACTCACATTGTCATACAGCACTCAGGTGTAAAATGAGTACCTACCGACCGATAACAGCGTTGTTTCTGTAGGAAAAGAATTGTAATATCGCCTAACAGGCTTCCTGTCTCAATGTTGCTATTGGCTAGGGACCCCTTGCAAAGCGCTTTGACAGTTTTGTGGGTTTTTGCGCTTAAAAAAAACTTTTAGTAAAATATCTGTCACCAAAGAGAAATATCTATAAGGGATTATGAGAAAATCGTTGATCTAAAGCCCGATCTAAATAATATCGAAGCACATTCAGTAGTCTGATATCACGCCGCCCGGCAACGGCGGCCATCTTGGTTCTAAACAAAGAAAATCATTACTTTTTTATTCTTCATGCTGGCTAGAACTTTTCATTCTCTTTTCATATGCCTTGTGATCAGAATTTGTAAAAGTCAAAACATGATCTCGCCGGAGAAATATTTCATACGGGCGTCCGCCATTGTTCCGATAGTTTAGAGCCATTGTTACTAAGTTACCATGCGTCATTAGGAAGGAAGTGACGTTACGACTGTTGAAGAGTATTGCTTGGGTCACATCTTTACAGGATGCGCTTTTGATTGCGCATGCGCCACGGTGTACATAGTGGTGTTGAGATAATTTTGTATTGTAGTCCTTCAGAGCCTTTAGGCCAATAGAGCCGGAGTTTAGCCCGATTACTATCACGCTAGTCTATCGCCAAGTAATTTCCGCCAGATCTAACAGACCCAGCTACCAAATCACTGCTGGGTGCACACAGGGGGATAAGAATAGATATCGGCTGCACCCGGGATCGATTCGGTCTCTTTGCCTGTGAAGCGAGTGCTCTATCTAACAACTGAGCTATCGAGACCCCCCTAATTTTGTATTGCTAAAAGTTTATTCCACCCGTGTGTTTGGAATTCGAATCGTTCCCAATAGTCGATCTGCTGGTCGCGGTTCGCCTGGTAAATAATAAGAATTAATTGTAAGATCTGTGAGCTTTGAGCTTTGTGCGCTTTATATATAGTGCAATATCCACTAAAAGTGCTCAAAGCGCTTTACATAGGGCCCCTGACCAACAGCAACACGTAACACGTAGAACGAAAGATGAAGCCTGTTAGGCTATTTTACAAAAAAAAATGTCAACAGAGACAACGCTGTTAACGGCCAGGTACTCATTTTATACCTGAGTACGCTGAGAGAATGAGAGTAAAGAGCCTTTTCCAAACAATTCTGGCTTAAAACCGATTTCTTCTTCTTCTTCTTCTTCTTCTTCTTCTTCTTCTTCTTCTTCTTCTTCTTCTTCTTCTTCTTCTTCTTTCTTTCTTCTTCTTCTTCTTCTCTTCTTCTTCTTCTTCTCTTTTCTTCCTTCTTCTTCTTCTTCTTCTTCTTCTTCTTCTTCTTCTCCTCTCCCTCCTCCTCCTCCTCCTCCTTTCCCTCCTCCTCCTTCTTCTTCTTCTTCTTCTTCTTCTTCTTCTTCTTCTTCTTCTTCTTCTTCTTCACTTCTTCTCCTCCTCCTCCTCCTCGTCCTCCTCCTCTCCTCCCTCCTCCTCCCCTCCTCCTCCTCCTCCTCCTCCTCCTCCTCCTCCTCCTTCTTCTTCTTCTTCTTCTTCTTCTTCTTCTTCTCCTCCTCCTCCTCCTCCCCTCCCCTCCTTCTTCTTCTTCTTCTTCTTCTTCTTTCTTCTTCTTCTCTTTCTTCTTCTTCTTCTTCTTCTTCTCTCTTCTTCTTCTTCTTCTTCATCATCATCTTCTTTTCCTTCTTCTTCTCTCCCTCCTCCCCTCCTCCTCCTCCTCCTCCTCCTCTCCTCCTCCTCCACCCCTCCTCCTCCTCCTCCTCCTCCTCCTCCTCCTCCTCCTCTTCCTCCTCCTTCTTTTTCTTCTTCTTCTTTCTTCCTCTTCTTCTTCTTCTTCTTCTTTTCTCTTCTTCTTCTTCTTCTTCTTCTTCTTCTTCTTCTTCTTCTCTTCTTCTTCTTCTCTTCTTCTTCTTCTTCTTCTTCTTCTTCTTCTTCTTCTTCTTCTTCTTCTTCTTCTTCTTCTTCTTCTTCTTCTCTTCTTTCTTCTTCTCTTCTTCTTCTCTTCTTCTTCTTCTTATTCTTCTTCTTCTTTCTTCTTCTTCTTCTTCTTCTTCATTCTTTCTTCTTCTTCTTTTTATTATTATTATTATTATTATTATTATTATTATATATTATTATTATTAATATTATTATAATTAATATTATTTTATATTATTATTATTATTATTATTATTATTATTATTATTATTATTATTATTATTTAACTCTTCCTTTGTTTGACAACCGACATGTAATATATTGGACGGATTGATGTAGAAAAAAAACAAGGGGGGGGGGGGGGCCTCCGAATTTTTACGCCCGTCTTCGATTGGACGAGGAGAAATGCCTTTCACAAAGACATAATCTCCGACCAACTGTTGAGCAAGGCATGTCATGAAAAGCCACTAGTCACCCATCAAGCACGGTACATGTTTGCTTGAATTATGTTCACGGGGGGTGGGGGGGGGGGGTCCCTCGAATGCAATGTTTTGAAATATCAATGAAGCTAAACTTCTTTAATACCAGATTTCATGTAAGTTTTGTACAGTATAACCTTTTAAAGGAACCGCGAATTTCAAATACAAGAGGTGCATAATTAAAATGACATAATTATTAATTTGACCTCTCCACTCTGAGTTCTTGGTTGTAGGCAATCTATTAACAGTATTACTATTCGCTGCATGTCATAAAAAAGGATTCTGCGCTTCGCCTCACGAGAGAAATACTTGGAAATGTTCCTTATTGTGCCAAATTTGCATGTTTAATCCTTATTGTTTTTAGTTTTTATGAATGTAGAAATCACAACAGGAAGCCACGCCTCTGACTTATTAGCTATTAAAATGTAACAATTGTTTATGTCAAGTGTGTACAAAGTGTACAATAAACATCGAGATAACCACGCCACTTGGACAGTCGTCATAATGTAAACAATGGCAGTGATTGGTAAAGAAAGGTTTCACTATCGATGATATACGTCTAAGTAAAATACCCACTGTTCTATCGCTTGATAAATGGAACCAACAAAGAAACCCATTGTGTAACTTTAAACGTTTATATAGTATGATCGAAAAAATCGTGTGATAAATAGTCACCCATTTGGCGGTATAAAAACAATAACAATGATGAGAGAGAGAGAGAGAGAGAGAGAGAGAGAGAGAGAGAGAGAGAGAGAGAGAGAGATGTCGATTTCATTCACGCTGTTGTTTATAAACAACCTACTATGTTTGTCCGAGCACGTCTGAAGGTGTGTCACAAATTCCATGTTTTGATTGGTCAAAAATCTACAGGTTAAATTTACCATTAAAATCCATCAGAAGGTTGTGAACTGTCCAAGTCAACGCGTGCGCAAGGTTACACTCAGAATTATGTTTTTTACGTTATAGTCGGCTGGCGAATGTAGTGAGTATTTTACCTAAGCGCATAGCGTCAATAAATATATCGGTATAAGTATAAGTAAATAATAAAGTTCCATGCACGCCATATTTAGGTAATATCTACTTCAGACAGGAGCTCTTCGAATAAAAAAGTACATTTCTTCACTTCATTTGGCTGGGCAACAATGGTCATTGTTAATGTATACTAATCGAGTATAAGTACTAATGAATGAGGTTTAAAAATGAAAAAATAAATAAAATAAAATAAAATAATAATAGTTTTAAAAGTAGTAGTAGTAATAATAATAATAATAATAATAATAATAATAATAATAATAATAATAATAATAATATAATAATAATAATAATAATATAATAATAATAATAATATAATAATGATGATGATGATGATGATGATGGTGATGATGGTGGTGGTGAGATCGTGGTGGTTGTGGTGTGGTGGTGGTAATGGTGGTGGTGGTGGTAGTGGTGGTGATGATGATAATGATGATGATAATAATAATAATAATAATAATAATAATAATAATAATAATAATAATAATAATAATAATAATAATAATAATAATAATAATAATAATAATAACACTTTCAATTCAATTCAATTCAATTCAAATTCAATTCAATTCAAATATTTATTTATTCTCAGCATTTAAAAAATGTTTCATAGATAATGTAGTCAGGCTAATAGAGGCCTTTGACCGATATAGGTTTTAACACATAGTGCATGAAAATACATAGTAATAAATTTTCCCTTAAAAACATTCCCTCATCAAAATTCTAATCATGACACACAAAGAAAAGTAACATAATATTATATATATATATATATATATATATATATATATATATATATATATATATATATATATATATATATATATATATATGTACGGTTAGATTAATTGCAAATATTACATTTGCATGACTGGCCATTCCATGAGAGGATATGATTTTTGAAAACATTAAAATTTGAAATTTTCCTGATGTGCTCGGGAAGTTCACTCCAAAGCACAGCAGCAGAATATCTGAAAGATCTTTTGCCATAAGACGTTGTTCTGACCCTTGGAATATCAAGGTTTGAATATCTAAAATTGTATCTGTTATTTTTCAAAATGACCATATCAGATAGACAAGGAGGTATCAAATTTTAAACGTTTCCAAAGCAATTGTTCTCATTCGTCTTATTTGTAGGGAGAGGACGTTGGCCTTTGAAAGTAATTGGTCGTAGGATTTTTTGTCATCTTCATAAATAAAACGCAGTGCTCTTTCTTGTATATTTTCAAGTTTATCACAATTAGTTTTAGAACAGAAATGCCAGAAATTGAAATTTGACATTATAAAAGAGTGAAATATTGTTAACTTGTTCAATTTTGAAAGGTATTTTCCTATACTTTTTAAGACATTTAATTGCTGAGAAGCTTTACGGCAGATGGTTTTAATGTGTAAATCAAATTTTAGTCGGTAGTCTATGTCGATCCCTAGTAATTTTACAACTTCTTCTTATTTAATCCTCTTCGGGCATCGAGGCATAAAGGGCATCCACCAGACATCTCCATTTTTTAAATTTTTTTTTGCGATCGGCTGCTTTTGCGGTGGCTGTATTCCAGGACAGACCTGCTTCCTGTAATTCTTTCTTCATGGCCCTTAGCCAGATTTCTTTGTATCGTCCTCGCTTTCTCTTCCCATCTGCTGTCCAGTACAGTGTTGTCTTGGGAAGTGACCCTTTTTTCATTCTGACCACATGACCCAATACTAGTGCAGCGAGCTTTCTTTAATATATCCACTGTTTTTATTTTTGTATGCCAAAATATGTTCACATTCTTTTTAGACACTTGTTTTGAAAGGTTTCTAGTTTCCGTGATATGGATGATGTCATTTCCCAGCTTTCACTTCCATAATGCAGTACACTTAAAACATTGC
>NC_088367.1:30275107-30297607 GCF_034508935.2 Berghia stephanieae | reverse complement strand
ATCTAGAGTCAAGGGAGAATACTGGGGATGTAGGAGCTTTCGGGATGTCTCCCGGAGTCAATGTTTCCCTGCATTGAAATCCCCATGTGCCGTCATCTGGTGAACGTACGATTGCGATATCATGATACTCGTCTCGAGTTTGATACCCTTGTCTTTGTTGAGCTTGATATGTAGAGTATTTCATTTGACGGCTCTCTTGCACCCCTTTCACTTTCTGAGCTAGGGTTAGTTAAAGGAATACTTGGGTTGTTTCCTTTACGGAAGCCCCGGCGGCAGCAGTTTAATAAGCCCTTGTTACTTGTTGGGTCCTCTCTCCAGATAATCACAACACCTTGGGATCGGCGAAAAGGGAGACATTCCTCCCATAAGTATAAGCCTCAGCTACTACATCCCAAATATTCTTGTTCTAGTAGGGGATTTGGGATGGGGGGAACTTTTTTTTTTTGTCTCCCCCCTCCCAAACCCCCTACTAGAAGATCTAGTGTAGGGGGTTTGGGAGGGGGGAGACTTTAAAAAAAAAAAAAAGTTTCCCTCCTCCCAAACCCCCTACTAGAGCAAGAATACTTGGGATGTAGTAGCTTATGGAAGGTCTCCCAGCGAAAATGTTGGCAAGTTTTGGCTGAATTGAACTCATTGAAGTTGTTTTTTTATGTACAGTGATATCATTCCTCTTGTAAGGGGAAAATTTGTTGCGATTAACCAGTGACTTTTATATACCTAATTAATTCAAATTTTATATATAATTAATTCAAATTCCGTCTCTTGGGACATGTTGCAATTATCCGGTGTGGACCGCACTTGTAACCTTTACTTTTAACTTAAAATTTTAAAAGGTACCTACACAACACTTGCCATTAATATTTCAAAATAAAATTAAGACCTGTTATCCTCTGTGGTCAGCTTCCGCCTGAGTTTGAAATTTTTATCAAAGTGCCGACGGACTCCCACATTAATTCCAGTGTACTGAAAGTAAAACATAGATGCATTTTCATTTACTTTAATCATTCTCTCTTCCAACAGATGACGACAAAGGGCCCTGAGCAACACGTCCAGGTCTTCGGACGCAAGGTATGTATGCTGTCCAAGTTACTTTTCTTAATGGAAAAGGCTATTCAGACCCGAGTCTGAATTGCTTCCCGTGGCAATTCGGACTCTAGTCTAAACTGAATAGAACTCCGTGGCTAACCCGGGTCGAGTCTGAATAACTCCATGGCTCTTCGATTCAGAATACTGCAATGCAATGCGCCCGAATGATGAACTTATCATTAGTGAAACTCTCAGTTACTATTCCGTTTGCAGCTATAGAAACCATATTGCGGTCTTCTTAAACACACACTCACACACTCATGAGTATCTCTAATTCATTAAAAACAAAATAATCACACACACACACACACTCCCCCCCTCCCCCCCAACAATCATTTCCACAACCCAAGAGCCGGCGGCTTTTGCTCTTTGATCTCGTATCACCATGTTCTCCTCTGCGTCCAGCGCCTCGGTCGTTTGTGGGTTACCCCCCCCACATCAATCCCATTACCAGTTGATCATTTTCTCTCCGTATTCAACCGGTGCTTATTTTATTAATAGGTACCTAGTCCAGTATTATCTAATAATATTGGTATTAGACAGTGCTCTGCCCCTACCCCAATGGCAGGGCTCTAATGCATGGCTTGCTGCCAAGAATCGCCTCTATTTTTATATTAAGAAATAAAACAGCATATTTTTTTAATTAAAAAAGAATTAAGACACTGCCTTTTGTCAAAGCCAGACCTATACTGCCTTTTAAATAAAACGCTCAATACCCAAAGTCATGTTGCACTTTTCCGCGGCCGCAAATGGCAAATTATTTAATGTAGAGAGATGTCATTCATGTATCTTTTGCAACACGCTCATGGCAAATCAAATAAATCTTCCAATCAATACACAAAGACACTCCTTTTTCTATGCGAGGGCAAATTGATTGTTAACGTTAACAATTTCGACTACAATTGTTATCTCCCAAAGACCACGAATATTTAGATCTATGTTTTGTTTTTTAAGGAGCTTGCAACACATTTAGGTCATATCAGCGCCAGTAAAAATGGAGAAATTGGATAGCAAAAAGTTCTAGAATTACAATTAAAAAGTACTCAAGAAAAAGTAAGACAAAGGGGAATAATAGATCACCGCTTTTGAAGGCAGTCATCTTCGGGAGTTCTAAAACGTGACTTGCTCGCTCACTCGCCCTCCTACCGACTGAGAACGAGCAGCTTCCCCCCACCCTACCACACTTCGCTTTCGAGCCAGCTTCCACTTCCGACACTTCCTGTGATTGCGCAGGCGCATTGTGGCAGGAGTCCGAATTGCCACGGGAAGCAATTCAGACTCAGGTCCGAATTGCCACTTCGTTTCTTAATTTTTAAAAATCATTTTAGTTGATTTGTAGTTAGGTTCTTCTGTAAAAAAATCAAATTGGTTTGATCTCAACGAAACCTATACTACACGCACAATTTAAAATTATACCAAATTCTTGAAAATCAGATAATAATAAGTAAAGTTATGTTAGTTTGAAGGCTGTACAATGCACCTCTCTTTGTCTTTGTTATTAACTAAGGTATTTTGTAACTCAAAACTGTTGCGTTTCCGGTGGTGACCATTGTTTGGATTTCAAAACTGGCTGCTGGATTTTCCTGGGATTGGGATGAAATTAGTGTATGAGGGATACAACTTTGGCCTAAATTGAATGCTAATATAAAGTTAATGTGTTAATTTACTTGCCCGAACATGAATTTTGATTAACCAATTTCTGATTATTTAACCATCAAAATCTAAATTATACCCTGCTTTATCCACAATCAAAAGGGATATTAAATTGGCTTTTATTTAAACATAAACAACACCAAAACAATAGGGCAATTCCTCCTGAAGATAAAGAAAATCATTAAAATCCACTCTTAAATTAGGTACTTTGGTAAACGTCCATTTGACACTCCATCAGTGACAAGTGGCTGTGACACATTCTTTTGGACTTTGAGAGATGGGTCTAAGAAAAAGTTCCATAGATTTTTTGTTATATGGACGGTTTTTAATGATTTATGTCTTATTTTCTTCATGAGGAATTATTCTGTCATTTGGTGTTTATGTTTAAATCAATGACAATTTATTATATCTTTTGAACGCGGATAAAATAGGGTATAATTTAGCTTTCGATAATTTTAAAAATTTGCAAATGATAATTCCAGTGATTGCACATGATTTTAACATCTTAACTTTTAATAAAATTAAACTCAGGGCAAAGTTGTATGCCACATTTTCTGAAATTTGTTCCAGCAACTAGCGGCCAGCTTTGAAATCCAAATGGTGGTTTCTACCGGAAATGCAACAGTTTCAGGTCACAAAGTCCGTCAGTACATGACAAAGGCAAACAGGACATTTTTCAACCTGAAATAACTTTACTTCTGATCATCTGATTTTCAACAGTTTGGTATCATTAGAATCATGTTGAAAAGCACTTTCTTGATATAGTTTTCATTGAGCTCAACCCAATTTGAATTTTTTTACCAAAGTACTTACTTAAATAAGAAATCTAAGGAATTTTTTTCTGCGTCCCACCACTCAAAAGTCTTTAAAATCGCGTCACGGCTACTGGGCCGTTAACCAGCTCACTGCTGGAGTACCAAATGGACGTTTACCAATGTACCTACTGTAGCTGATGAATACCTATGTCATTTAGAATTGATCTCACTAAATTTCATTCTGATGCTTTCTAAAATAAACGGAACCAATTTAATCACTTTACTGATCTGAATGTCCATTATCTGGGAAGTTAAGCTGTAAACATGTACTACATAATTTTTTTTAATTTTTTTTTTTCAGAAAACAGCAGTTGCTATTGCTTATTGTGCCAAAGGCACTGGTCAATTGAGAGTCAACAAGCGCTCAATTGATGCTTTCCAGCCAGAAACACTTAAATACAAGGTAATGACCCATTTCAAATTTTCAGGGGTGTATGCTGTTGATTGTCCTTACATTTGACAGTGATTTTGTTAGTTGTGTGTGTTTGTTTTTTTGTCCTGGTGTGTTAGGGTTTTTAATTTTTTAATGGATAGATAAAGCTGAGGGGAATCGGTGGTAGTTGGTTTGTTTGTTTGTTTTTTTAACAGTCATCTGTTAGAAAACAGTGAGTGAAGAATTTCTTCATTATTTGGTATTTGGTCCCAATTTGATATTACGTTCCAACAAAGGCTTGATGTTTAAGACATTAAACTTTATACAAGTTTAAGTAAGTCTGTCCAGAGTGCCATTATTGTCTTTTGGGTCACATAGTGTGCATAGAACATTATTTGAACTTAATTTACTAAGGCGGTAACTGCCTGGTGGAATCAGAACAGTCACAGATAAAAAGTGCTTTATTAGAGATATTCTCACCATTAGCAGGATTCTTTCAAAGTATAACAGTTAAAAGTGTGATTTCTGCATATTTGACCAATGAGACTTAAACTGCCATTTCTGTTTTTTAAAAAAATATTTCACTCTACAAGGAAAAAAGAAATCATACAGTAAGCAGAAGTGGAAGCCGATCGTATCATGTTCTGGATTTTATTTTTTTTTTTTATTGAAAGATTGTAACGAAGACCTTTAGCCAAAAATGCAGGGGAACTAAAAACAAAAGTCCACTTGAATTATTCCAGATATTTTGAAAAAAGAAATTGACATGTTTCTATTTTATTTTCCACAGTTGTATGAACCTGTGCTTCTGTTGGGAAAGGAAAGATTTGCTGGTCTTAACATTCGCGTAAGAGTCAAAGGTGGTGGTCAAATCTCTCAAATCTACGGTGAGTTATTTTTGCTCTTGACACAAGCTAGTAAATTTACCATTAAATTCCAATTTAGGGGGGGGGGTGTCATGTGGATCAGCCACGTCCAGTCGGCAGTAGAAAAGTACCTGGGTGTATGTTATTAGGTCTGGTATTACATACTACTATAATTTATTATGATGCATATAAGCCCAGAGATGACAAGTACCTTCTGTTGATAACAGTAGAGGTTCATTTCAATAAAAATGGGGATCCTCGTTATTCGCAACAATGTTTTCAGACAAAATTTCTGAAAATAATTCTGAACTGCTTTTCTGTTTGAAAGGTCCGTCAGAAAGAAAAACCTTGAATTTTTTTTTCCACAAATAGCCAATACTGCTCCATATCAGATGCAATGTATAAATATCACTACCGGATACTCGGTCACAAATTAATTGTTTTCTTGTTAGATTGTGGCAGACTTTGTGATTTTCATCTTGGTTTAACCCTCTCCTAACCAACCATAGGAAAATCGTCACATTCATTACGATACAACCAACATTTTTCTTATTCAAATTTCTCTTGTACATCATAAAATTTAAAGAAAATGAACATTGTGTTGTAGAGTATGTTTTATTAAAGAAGTTATTTATCACAAGAACTTACTGCTATTGTGTTTGAGTGATAAAAAATATACTTTTGTGTTAGTTGGGTGTGGAGTTTTGGGGAAAATCTTGAAAATGACTGCTGGTAAGGAGAGTTAAACCTGAAGCTATGTTGATATTTTTAGCATAATGTTTTGTTACTGTTGCATGGGTTTGTATTTTATGTTGCGTTGATTTCTCCTGTTTTGACTTCTATTTTCTTATACTTTTAGATATTTTTGGTACATCTCAGCACATTCTTAGTAGTAGTAGTAGATTTAGGTTTAGGAGGCTGAACTTGCAATTAGTCAGATATTGGGTGTACTTTTACCTGAGATTTATCAACCTTTATTATAGATTCATCACTTTTCCTCGCTTTTATTTTTTGGGGTTGTAAATTGACTATGAAATTCTGGTATCTTATAGAATAGATTCTCCTTCTAGAAAATTCTAAGGCCATCGACCCCAGAATGTTAGAGATTTATCTTAATTATTTTGTAAGAAGTGCGAGTTGGTTTCAGTATGTCTTTCCATTTGCTATTTACATCCTGACTTAAGCCTTTAGCTTAGATACAGCCCATTTTGGGTGTTATTTTTACTGCTTGGTTACGAATATGAATAAAAGTTTAATAATTAAGGTGACTGTTCTATTGTTAATGACTTTGAATGGAAGTTTTTAGCCTGTGAGTAGAGTGGTTGAAAAAGACTCTTTGCAGGTGAATCTCAGTGTTTTTGTGCTTCCATATCAAATCTATTTTATATTACATTTCCTCTTTTCATTTATAATGAGATATCGGGGGTTTGTAGCTCAACTCTTGATGTGTTTTACTTGACAAGGATGTATGAACAAAAGCACATGACATTATTTTTATGTTGTATTTGGTTGCTGTGACTTAAAATAAACAGGCCCGTAAATCTTCCGTCTATTGTCGGATTTCCGACAGTACTATTTTGCTCTTAAGTGCTAATATTTAAAGAAAAAGTAATAGTAAAAATAAAATTCGTAACATCAAAGAACAGAACCAATAGAAAATAAAATAAAAGAGTTTTATTTCGTTCCTCGAAAAAATAAAAGATTTTATTCCGTTTCAAATGCGGACTTTAAGAAAAAACAACTTTTCATTTGTCGCATCAAAGACCAAATTCACTGCCTGGCTACTGTGCCACAGCCAGCGAGAGTGGGTCGCGAAGTTCTCGCGAGTCGTCTTCACACACACACACCAGTGATGCCAAAACTCCGGTTTCACCGGAAAAAAACCCGGTCTGGAGCAAAAAATTCCGGGCTCCGGGCAACTTCCGTCAAATTCCGGTGAGGTCAATTTGTTCCAAGGATACCCCCCCCCTTCCAACCACCACATCATCATCATTACCACTAGTATTACAACCATCATCACCACCACTACTACTGCAACCACCACCACATCATCATCACTACTACAACCACCAGCTTCACATCATCACTACCACAACTACTACAACCACCACTACCACATCATCTTCACGACCTCTACTACTACAACCATCATCACTACTACTACAACCTCCACCACTACATCGTCATTACCACTACTACTACAACCACCACCACCACATCATCATTACCACTACTACTACAACCATCACCACCACTACTACTGCAACCACCACCACATCATCATCACTACCACTACTACTACAACCACCAGCTTCACATCATCACTACCACTACTACTACAACCACCACCACCACCACATCATCACTACCACTACTACTACAACCACCTCAACCACATCATCATTACCGCTACTACTACAACCACCACCATATCACCACTACCACTACTACTACAACCACCACCACCACATCATCATTACCACTTCTACTGCAACCACCACCACCACATCATCACTACCACTACTACTACAACCACCACAACCACATCATTACCACTACTACTACAACCACCACCACATCACCATTACCACTACTACTACAACCACCACCACCACATCATCACTACCACTACTACTACAACAACCACAACCCCATCATCATTACCGCTACTACTACAACCACCACCCCATCACATCATCACTACCACTACTACTACAACCACCACTACCACATCATCACTACCACTACTACTACAACCACCACCACCACCACATCATCACTACCACTACTACTACAACCACCACAACCACATCATCACTACCACTACTACTACAACCACCACCACATCATCACTACCACTACTACTACAACCACCACAACCACATCATCACTACCACTACTACTACAACCACCACCACCACCACATCATCACTACCACTAATACTACTACAACCACCACCACATCATCATCACTACCACAACTACTACAACCACCACCACATCATCATCACTACCACCACTACAACCACCATCACCACCACATCATCATCACTACCAATACTACTACAACTACCACCATCACCTCATCTTCATCACTACCACCACTACTACTACTACAACCACCACCACCACATCATCATCATCACTACCACTGCTACTACAACCACCACATCATCATCACTACTACTACTACTACTGCTAATGCTATTACTATACTACAACAACAACCACTACAATATCATCATCACGACCATCACTACTACAACCACCACCACCACATTATCATCACTACCACGACTACTACTACAACCACCACCACATCATCATTACCATTACTACTACAACCACCACTACCACATCATCATCACTACCATTTGTACTACAACCACCACCACCACCACCACATCAACATCACTACCACCACTACTTCAACCACCACCACATCATTATCATCACGACCACAACTACTACAACCACTATACCACCACCACATCATCACTACAACTACTACTTCAACCAGCACCACCACCATATCATCATCACTACCACTACTACCTCAACCACCACCACCACCATATCATCATCACTACCACTACAACATCAACGACTATCACATCTTCATCATCTCTACCACTATTACTACAACCACCAACACCACATCATCCTCACTACCACCAGTACTACAATCTCTACCGTTAGGTTTTGGCGCTTTACTTCATTTGAAATAAGGAAACTTTGGGATTGTATTTGGCATTGTGTTTATGTATCGTAATATAATTCTAATCAGTTATCTATTTAGAACTATACAATATGTAAACACAATGCCAAATATCGTTCCAATTCCTTTTTTTTTTTTTTTTTTTGCGCGCGGAAATTCCTCTTTCGGCGTTGAAATTCCTACGAGTGGTGGCTGAAACTCCTGTGAGCGAAATTCAAAGTTGGCATCTCTGCACACACACCTAGTCAGTAAATAACGCACACTCAGAAGTGTGTCGAACCGGACTGGAAGGTTTCTCTCTATTTTGCTACCGACACACATGCATATCTCCGGTTCTTATTTCTTTGGTTTCGTCCAGATGTGAGACGGATAAAAAAAATAATGCGAAATAATTGTTTTTCTTCGAAAGCTCTCACACCGCTGCACCACCTCCTCTTCTTCGTCGTCTTCTTTTTCTTCTTCATCTTCTTCTTCTATAAGAATTAATCCAAATAAACGGAAGAATCAGCGTTAACATTTAACACAAACAGGAGCGGAGAGACGCAGTTTCCTGTGGTAAGCAGGAGATACACATCCTTCAAAAGGGTAGGAATTGTTCTCTTCCTTTCATTTTACAACAAGCTCAGACCTGGGCCCTCAAATAATTGGGATTTTTTTTTGGTACCATAAAATAAGGACCTCGTTATAAATAAGTAGGGGAAAGTGACCTGATTTGACTAGTCAGTTGATGTGTCCATATCTGTGTTGTGTCCATATTTTTGTCCTGTTGTGTCTATTTTCAAAAAGTTCCGACAATTTTTTCACCAACCATTTACAGACCTGAATAAAGTATTATGTACCTAATGACTGTTATGGTTTATGTTGATTTGAATTTACTTGTTCTTTGTTTTTCAGCTGCTAGACAGGCCATCTCCAGAGCAATTGTTGCTTACTATCAAAAATGTAGGTATTTCCTTTTTACAGAACCCTTTGAATATTTTAAAGATGTTTTATTAGATTTTTACAACCCATAAGCACAGAAAATTTTTGTTTAGATAACTGTTAGAATCATCAAAAGTTATTGTCCTGGATATCAAGCCTGATTGTGGAGATGGGGCGTGTACAGTCTAGTCTTTCTAGTCCTTTTATAACAGCCTCTGCAGGGTATCCAGCAATGTAGTAAAGTCATAAGATAGTTCTAAATAGATAACTGATTAGAATTATATTATGATACATAAACACGTTGCCAAATACAATCCCAAAGTTTCCTTATTTCAAATGAAGTAAAGCGCCAAAACCTAATGGTAGAGATTGTAGTACTGGTGGTAGTGAGGATGGTGTGGTGTTGGTGGTTGTAGTAATAGTAATATTGATGATGAAGATGTGATAGTGGTTGTTGTTGTAGTAGTAGTGGTAGTGATGATGATGTGGTGGTGGTTGGAGTAGCAATTGTAGTGATGATGATGTGGTGGTGGTATAGTGGTTATAGTAATTTTGGTCGTGATGATAATGATGTGGTGGTGGTGGTTGTAGTAATAGTAGTAGTGGTATTGATATGGTAGTGGTGGTTGTAGTGGTAGTGATGTTGATGTGATGCTGGTGGTTGTAGTAGTAGTGGTATTGATGATGATGTGGTAGTGGTGGTTGTAGTGGTAGTGATGATGATGTGGTGGTTATATGGTAGTGATGATGGTTGTAATACTAGTGGCAGTGGTGATGATGTGGTGGTTGGAGGGGGGGGGGGGTATCCTTGGAACAAATTGTCCTCACCTGAATTTTTCCGGTGAAACCGGAGTTTTGGCATCACTTGGTTCAGTTCGACAGGGCCTATTTCAGCCTTTGTTTGGAGGAAGAGAAAAAGACATTTTTTTTTCAGGTGTTTAATGGTGTCTTATGTTCAAGTGGCCGATATCTTTTGATAGGGTAGCTTAAGCACTTTGATATGTCTATTTATATTTTATTACGGTCAGCTGTCATCAGGGTATCAGATTTTGTCACTGCATTTTCACTTCAACCCCTGTTCTACACTCAATCTCTCATCAAACAAAATAAACAACCATGTACTTGAAGTCACATTTCATATTCTGACTAAAAATGTGATCTTTGTTTTCATATAAAGTGTTAGTAATATGTCTAGTGAGTTCCTCTGAAGGTTTTGTGTTGTTGGATAATTTTCACCTCTATTGGCAAATTTTTAATGGGTTTGGAGTTCCCATTGAATTGCAACTGTTTGGGTCATTTGTGGTAGGTCACTGATCTCGAATTTTTAATTATTTTTTTTACAGACGTTGATGAAGCATCAAAGAAGGAGATCCGCGACGTTCTGATCCACTATGACAGATCTCTCTTGATTGCTGATCCTCGTCGTTGTGAGCCCAAGAAGTTTGGTGGTCCAGGTGCCAGAGCCAGATACCAGAAATCATACCGTTAAATTATGTCATTGTCAAATTAAAAACATGCAAAACTTATTTTCTATCTTTTTTCTCTCTTTGCACCTCTAATCAATTTGTTTTGTGAAAGTTTACACATACTCATCACTTATGTAGATAACTTTTCCCAATGTGCATTCTGCACATTATCTAGTGTGAGACATTTTAAACTGCAACAGTATACTTGAGATTTTCATCTTTGGGTTATATGTGAGTTCTTCTGATCTTTCGTGATAGGCAGAAGGTCACTTTACTGTTTCTTTTGCCCGTGGGTATCATTTTTTCACTTTTTTTCTATCCCTGGTCCTAGGGGTCCTTAGTTTGGAGGGAGAGTCAGATGTGTAGTACCTCTTGTTTTGAGAACAATTTTTTAAAATCACCTCTTTGTTGTGTGTCTTTAATAGTTTTGAGTATATTGTACATTGTAACCATTTTAGTGTGTCCTTCATAGCAGGATACTTTGCTTGTGTCTGGACTGGGTTGGGGCTTTTGGTATTATCAAAATAGACACATTAATTATAGATTGCCCATGGAATTGTCTGTTCCCTATTTGAAACGGTCCACTTTGTCTTCCTTTTTCTTTGACACCAGATCTATAAATTTACCCCTATCTTCCCCCTCATTACGGGCAGGACAAATGTGCTTGGCCTGGGTGGGGTTCCTGACCTCCCATAGTGTACAGGGAGGTACATACTGTCTTCTATACCCCTTTGTCTGTTTTCCAACATGCTTTCTGTCTTTGTCGTGGAATGAGATTACTTGGTTTTGTCCTGTCCTGGCTGGGAGGGGACAGTCAAATGTATAGTATATTTTTTTCCTTGTAAATCATCTCTGTTATGCGCTGTATTATGTTTTGTTTATGTATTAAATATGATTTGTAAATACTTGAGTGTATTCCTCTTAGTGGGGACCTGTGCTTGTGTCTGGATGAGACATTTAGTGATCTCAAACTACATAAGTACACTGATTGTGTGATCTTGGAATCTACATCTGTTCTCCATTTGAACCAATTCTCCTTTGTCTGCCTTGTTCTTGGATGCTTTAATTGTAATTCTAGAACTTTTTGCTATCCCATTTTCTTCCTTTTTACTGGCGCTGATATGACCTTAATGTGTTGCAATCAAGCGCCGTAAAACTCTTCAAAACATGTGCTGGGGGAGTTGGAAATATAGGGCAATCAATGTATCTGATGATGCTCTGTCTCATGCTCAGCGTCATTTGTGTCTTGCAATCTTAATCGGTATCATCATGGCTGTATGAGGCCTAACTTCATCTGTGGAGAGAGGGTCTATATTGCTTTTCTCTACCACCAATATTATTTTCGTGTCCCAGTCTCATCACTCTTACTACTCAATCCTCTCCTGGCTTGGTGGGACCCTATGACCTCCCACTCCCATGGTGGGCAGGAGGTCACTTGCTGTCTTCCATCCTTCATACAGTGGAAAAGTACCAGAAGACTAGAGAATAAAAACTAAGCGGCGATGGGGGCTCAAAGCCACGACCTAACTGTTACAACTCCCCCGTCTGATCGTGAGCGGGACGCTATAAAAAAAAACTCAACGCCATCCACCACTCCAAGAATAAAAAAGAAATGTGGTTTCGAACGTAGTGCTGTCATCTGCATTATTTGCGGCGGCAAATTGTGGTAAATTTTTGTTTAAAAAGCGAAAACAAATGCACTTGAGGAACTGGAGTTTCTGTACACCGGCTCAGGGGTGAATATGGCTGAAACTGAGTTCTCACATTGTTTCACCAGCAGAGAGAAGGCTGACAACGGTTTTCTGATGCTTAATAAATCTTATCTGGCAACATATGCCAAGCTTCAAAAAATACATTGTCAGTTGAGGGGCAACCCGGCTTGGAATTTTTGAAAGATATTAGGATCTTCTGTCCAAAGAACATTCCTCATATGCCTCGCAGTGTATCTGCATACACTACAATTCCTGATTTTTGTCTAGGCATATTTTATTTTTTTAGTACTCCCTTGGCAAAAATTCATAATTTTAAATTTCAACACGTTGACACCATTCCTGGTGACTCGAGAAGTTTGATCGACTTTTAACATTTTCATTTAGTTATTTATTTACTTTTACTCACTTTTACTACAAGTTTATTGGAGTCTTTACGAAATCGTTCCGACAGACGAGATACGAGAAGAAAAAAAAAAAAAAGCCCGGATCCAGCCTCTTACGGTACATCTCGTCGTCATGAACGAGATCTCGGTAGTACCGATGCTGCATATCGTTTGAGACCCTTCATGGCGGCGGTGTATGTTGTGTAATTTCAAAGAACACAGCTTACCGAAAGTGATGAGTGGTTATGCAACACCAAATGTCCTGTGGTCTGGACCACGAGGTCTTATATGTAATGGTTGCGTCACTCTCAACGCTCATGAATTTGTTAGTTTGGCTGGACTCGCAATCAAAAAACGAAATTTGTCCCCGCGGAATTATGCCATTTTTTGGGGGGGAAAAATTATGCCATAAATTCGATATTATAAATTATACCAAAAATCCGACATTTATGCTTGCTTTCGTAACCCCCAAGGCCTAATTTTCACAATAAATATGATTCTTATAGGTTTAAAAACTAAATTAAGTTGTTTCGTTTCATTAAGAACAATTAAAAAACAGAAATATATACCAGACTACTTGACAATGTAAAAGTACACTAATTTTAAAGAACATTGATGTTAAACCCTTAGCATGCTACACCAACCTCTGTGGCAGAGTAGCGTGTTAAGACTAAGAATGGGTTAATTAAAAAATGTCACCTACAATTAAAATACATGGTCAAATGAAGAGGGAAAAAAACAAACACACCAAGAAACACATGAATGACAATGATAAATAAAAAGAAACGAAATTCCAACATTTTAAAAAAAAACTGTAGTAGGAGTAATAATAATAGTTGTAAAATAGTAGTAGTGGTAGAAGTAATTGTCGTAGCAGTGGTATTAGTCGTTGTAGAAGTGGTTGTAGTTGTAGTAGTAGTTGTAGTGGGAATAGTAGTAGTAGTTGTAGTGGGAATTATTTAGCTTTTTGCTGACGGATGCGGAAGGCCACAGGAAGCGCATTTTCCTGGCGATCAAACGAGTACATCAGCGTGTTCGTCTCATTGAGATGTGAAAAATGATATAAAATGAAGAAAATCGGACGATGAATAAAAAAGTTGCTAAAATAAACAAATGCAATTTTATAAATCAAATTTATTCGTAAAACGATTTTCGACCGTTTTTTCTGAAATAAAGAACAATGTTCCTCATTTTCCAAGCTGATTTCAGCAATGTGAAATTCAAATTCCTCACAATTCTATTTTTTACTTTTAGATTTTAGCTATTAGGTCTACTCAAAAAGAGGTTACATTTTTTGCAAAACAGAAGCGTAATACCTTGACGGTCGATCGAGTACAGGGCTTGTGATTGGTCGAAGGCTTTGGGACACTTGACTCACAATTTTACACGAATAGATGGTGGCGGTAGATCAAAAACATTTTTATTTACCCATTACTATCCATTTTCTTGGCGCTAAATAATACAACGGTAATAATTTCGCATCAGAAAAAAAAATAACTCTGAAGTTCTTATCTCTCTATTACAATAAAATTGATACCACGAATGACAAAATCGGCCCACAAATAAGGGAGTTATAAATTATTCATAATAATTTTTAAAGTTTACAATACTTGTTATCAATGTCATTTTTCATCACCAAAGTCATAATTTTTAACCGATTTTTTTTAACAAAGTGCAATGTCAGCGATTTACACCCGCGAATAATAAAAATAAAAGATCAAATCGCAATTTCTACAACATATTTTATTTTTGTCGCAAATTGATAATAAAAGTCAAAGCACATTTACTGTATTCCTAACCGTTTTCATCCTCTTACGTGAAAGGCAGGCTCTCGTTCTGAATTGTGACGAGAGAACGGGAAAGAGAATTTGATCACGCGATCGTTCGTCTCACCCGACGAGTGAAAATCGTTAACTTGGTATTATTTTAATTTAGGACACAGGGAAGGCTTTGGATACGAGAGACTCTTTCCTGAAAAAGACCTGTAGTTCACCTGTAATTAGGGTAAATAGACATGAATTTTCTGTCCCTCCACGAAGATGCGGCCGCACCCGTCAGCAAAAAGCTAAAAAAAAGTTGCCAGTGAACCTCACTATATTCTGAAACAGCAAGGACGATGAGTTGCCTCGGTTGTCAAAGTGTGCACGAAAAAAGTATATTTATGCTCTTGTGAATTCAGCTGATGCAGAGCGAAGTTTCTCATTATACAACCTGGTCTTTTCAGACCGCAGACGTTCTTTGAGTGAGGATAACCTCAGGGGTCTTGTTTTCATGTATTATTCTTCTTCTTCTTCTAGGTTCCATGCCTGGTCCAGGCTTCGGATACTGCATGAATTATCTCTCTCCATTCCTCCCTGTCTCTTGCTTTTTCAAACAGCTCTTGGATTGTTAGGTTGGTGAAGCCCTTCAGTTGGTCTATGAGTGTTTTTCTTTGTCTCCCCCGGGCGCGTTTACCAGGTATTTTTCCACAACTTGCCAGGTATTCATTTTTATCTTTCCTTACTATGTGTCCGAAAAAGGATAGTTGTCGATCCGCTATTAAGGGCATTAGTTTCCTTTGTTGGTATGTTTGTTTTAGCACTTCTTCGTTCGTTTTGTGTGCAGTATACGATATTCTCTGCATCCTTCTCAAGCACCACATTTCAAAAGCTTCAATGTTCTTTTGAAATTTATTTCGCCTAGTAACTGGCTGACGGTTCGGTGTGACCTGACGAACATCACGCTCCCAACCGAGCGAGGCAGCAGTCTTCCGTGAAAACATGCTCCCCTTTACGCTGTCACCGTTTAACTTTTTGGACTTATTCATGCAGTTAACTCGGCAAAGTTACAAGAATGGTTTCATCATCATCATCATTGCCTTTTTCACCCTGGGTCAGGGTATAGGCCACAGACAAACAGTTTCCATCCTTCTCTATCCTGAGCCAACTTTTTTATCTCATTCCAGGTCTTACCACTTCTCTGTATATCAGCTTCTTTAATTCTTCTCCATGTTCCTCGTGGCCTTCCCCTTGATCTTCTACCCTGAGGGTTCCAGTCCAATACTTTCTTTGTTATAGTTGAGTCATTCTTTCTAAGCGTGTGTCCAATCCACCTCCATCGTCTTCTTCCTATTTCCTCTCCCACTGGTTTCTGCTGTGTTCTTTTCCATACTTCTTCATTTTTTATTCTATCCATCCATTTTATTCTGAGTAGCTTACGCATGCACCTGTTTACGAAAATCTGTACCCTCCTTATACATGCCTGTGATGCGTTCCAAGTTTCACATCCATACAGTAGGACAGACTTCACGTTTGAGTTGAAAAGTCTTAGCTTTAGTCGAAGGGAAATATCTTTAGTTCTCCAAACTCTGTTCAAAGATGTGAATGCAGCCTGTGCCTTTCCTATTCGTGCTTTCACCTCTGCTTCCGTGCCTCCATCCTTGTCAATTATACTTCCGAGATAGCAGAAAGTGTCTATATCTTCGAGTTCCTGATCTTTTACTTTGATCTGCTCCCTTTGACGCGTACCTATCCTCAAGACCTTTGACTTTGCAGGGTGAATTCTTAGACCAATTGATTCCGAGAGGCTGTTTATAATTGTGGTTTTTGCTTGCATCTGGTCCTGGGTGTGGGACAAAAGAGCCAGATCATCTGCAAAATCCAGATCATCCAACTGTGTCCAGGGGTCCACTGTATCCCATTTCTTCTCCCTTTGGAGGTTTCCTTCATTAGCCAATCAATGGCAAGAATGAACAGGAATGGAGAGAGCAAGCATCCCTGCTTGACACCAGTCTTAATTTCAAAGCTGTCAGTAAGCTGATCTTCATGTACAACCCTGCAACTTGATCCTTCATACATTTCCTTAATGAGGTTTACTATCTTTTCAGGGAGTCCATAATGTGCCAGAATTTTCCACAATGTTTCTCTGTCAATACTGTCGAAAGCCTTCTCGTAATCCAGGAAGTTGACAATAAGAGGAGAGTTCCATTCTATAGACTGTTCCACTATGACTCGCAGAGAGGCAATCTGGTCGGTGGTTGAACGGTTTTTCCGAAAACCTGCCTGTTCGTCCCGCAGTTTAGCATCTGTTGCATTCTTAATTCTCTCTAAAATAATTCGGTTGAAAACCTTTCCTGGGATAGAAAGAAGAGTGATGCCTCGATAATTATTACAATTACTGAGGTCCCCTTTCTTTGGAAGCTTGATAAGATGTCCTTCCTTCCAATCCTTTGGGAATATCCCGTCATTCCAGATTCTCTCAAATAGTGGGTGCAGGGCCTCAGCATTTCTTTCCGCATCAACTTTTAGAGCCTCCGGTGGAATCTGGTCTGGTCCAGCAGCTTCCCCCCTTTTCATCTTATTAATGGCACCCACAATCTCTGCTAGCGATGGTGGATCACAGCTAATTGGTAGCTCAATCCTTGCAGGCAAAATTTCTGGCTGGTTGTCTGGTGGTGGTCTGTTCAGAAGGCAGTTGAAATGTTCCCTCCATCGTTCAGATTGAGCCTCTTTTCCAAAAATAGTTTTCCCATCTTTGTCTTTGACTGGTATCTCTGGTTTCCCATATTTTCCAGCAAGTGTCTTGGTAGTTTGATAAAGGATCCTCATGTGTCCTCCAGTCGCTGCTGCTTCTGCTTTCTCTGCAAGTCTGTTCATGAATGCTTCCTTGTCTTTCTTCACAGATCTTTTGACTTCCTTAGCTATGGCTCGATACTGCTCTTGTGCATCCAGTCTTGAAGCCCTTGTTCGGCTTACATTCACTTGTTCCTTCCTTGTTCTCCTCTTTTCAATAAGGTCCAAGGTGGTTGGACTTATCCATTCTTTATGTTCCGATTTCTTTACCCCCAATACCTCGTGGCAAGTTGTTATGTAGACTTCCTTGATCTTTGCCCAATGTGACTCTACATCTATGTCCTCCTCGAGCTCAGTAAGAGGTTGGAATCTATTACTCAATTGTAGTTTGAATTCCTCATTCTTTTCCCCATCAAGTCCATTCACCTCGAATTTTTTTCTTGTATGTGATCTGGCCCCGTGTTTTCTGAGTCGGAGCTTAAGCTTTGCCAATAGCAGGTGGTGGTCTGATCCAACATCTGCCCCTCTCCGTACCGTCACATCTTCCAATGAACATCTGAATCTACGAGAGATACAAAAATGATCAATCTGATTCTCTGTCACACCATCTGGTGAGACCCAAGTTGCTTTTTGGATCCTCTTATGGGGGAACACTGATCCTCCAATCACCAAACTGTTGAATGCACAGAAATTTGCAAATCTCTCACCATTATCGTTCATTTCTCCCATGCCATGACGTCCCATGATACCTTCATAACCTACGTTATCCTGTCCCACTTTTGCATTAGCATCTCCCATCAATATGTTGACGTCTTTCCTTGGCAACTTGTCAATGACTTGTTGTAGCAGACTATAAAATGTATCTTTGTCCTCATCTGTTGCATCGTTTGTTGGGGCATAGATCTGTACAATGTTCATGCTGATCTTCTTACTCCGTGTTGTAAAGGACGCCATGATGATCCTTTCTCCGTGTTGTTCCCATCCTCTCAGTGACTTCTGGGCAAACTTGCTTAGAATTATTCCTACTCCCTGTGTATGAATCCTGTCCCCTCTCCCTGAATATAAAATCTTCTCCCCAGACTTGAGGTGTTTCTGTCCGGATTGTATCCAGTGGGTTTCGCTTACTCCAAGTATATGCAGCCTGTATCTTCTCATCTCAGTCACAACTTGAGAGCTTTTTCCTGCTTCATACATGGTGCGAACGTTCCACGACGCAATTCGAAGCTGCTTGTTTGGCGAAGACGTCATCGGGTCAGCAGAGTCCTTTCGGCTTTGTCTGTTGTCCTTCATAAATTCTGTAATTCCAGAAACTCTTCGGTCGCCCAAGCTTAAAAAAGGATTTGGTTTGTCTGTCTGCGTTTCTGTAACGATTTGAGTTTAACGGAAAGGGGTGTTAACCCTTTGCCAACCCCCAACCTGGAGGACCAGGTGACTCGAAGATGGGAGAATCACACACCATTAGTCGCCTTTTACGACACGCAGGCTTGGCGTTGGGCTATTCTTGACCCTCTCAGTTGAGGGACCCCGGACACCACACGGGGCAAGAATGGTTTGCCATTGCCTATTCTTGTCGCCCTCTGCAGTTGGCCAGCTTGACCTGTTACCGTTCGACACCACGAGGAGGTTGCAGTAGGGCTTGATGATGATCTATCTTTGCAGATTTGGCATCATCCATTTGTCGAACAATTATTATATATTGTATTATAACAATTTCATTGATTCTTTGTTGTAGATGGTAATATTTCTTCATTTATTTTTAGCAGTTCACACATCTTTAAAAAGGTAATTTTCAAAGACATTCATGTGATTTTCAAAGATCATTTTTTAGGTTCTACTCACAAGAATTAGCAGTTCTTGTCATAATTTCAAATTAAATGCAGTCTCAGTATTGCCAGTAATGTTGTTGAAATTTCGTTTCTTTTTATTTGTCATTGTCATTCGTGTGTATCTTTTTTTCTTTTTTTTTTTTACCTAATCATTTAACCATGTAAACGTTAACTATTTTGGGTGACATTTTTTAATTAACCCATTCCTAACACGCTACTCTGCCTTGGGTGGCCTCTTTCTGACTACCACAGAGGCTGGTGTAGCATGCTAAGGGTTAAAATCAATGTTCTTTAAAATAGTGTACTTCTACATTGGCAAGTATTCTGGTATATATTTCTGCTTTTTAGTTGATAATGAAACGAAACAACTTGATGTAGCTTTTAAACCTATCAGTATTCATATTTATTGTTAAAATTAGGTTTTGGGGGTTACAAAAGCACGCAAGAACATGCATGTCGGATTTTTGGCATAATATCGAATTTATGGCATAATTTGCCCTATTTTTTTGTTTTTTTTTTTTTTTTTTTGGGGGGGGGGGGGGGGGGGTGCATAATATTGGTATAATTTTGCCCCCCAAAAATGGCATAATTCCGCGGGGACAGAATTTTAAGCTGACTTTTGTGTTTCCCTTGCGTATAATACCGAGGCGAGATTTGTTGGGACAATGACGACTTTATACTTGGTAAAATTCAGGGCTGAGGATCTTCCGTCTAAATTGTAATTTATCTCCGCCCATCCCCATCACAATTCCTTCTTTTTCAAAAATTTGTTGATAAATAAACAGTGATGATAATCTTCTGCGGACCCGGGAATTCCGGGATTTTGAGAATTTCTCAGAAATTTGCCGTGCCAAACATTTTCCTCAAAACTACAAAATCACCATTATGTCTTATGTCATATTTTGACACCTGTGCTCTGTCTCTGAAATTTGGTGACGATCCTGTTTTTATGACGTCGGGCCAGACAGATTGGCACCAGATGTCACAATTGACACACAAGACCAGTGGTGTTCTTTGATTAGTTGATTGAATGGAAAGGAAAAGGATAAATGGATTTTTTTTTCTCTGTTGTAGGTACCTATTACCTTTTTAATCTCTCTCTCTCTCTCTCTCTCTCTCTCTCTCTCTCTCTCTCTCTCTCTCTCTCTCTCTCTCTCTCTCTCTCTCTCTCTCTCTCTCTGTCTCTCTCTCAACCATCCATTAAATCATCTGGTTGTACAGAGATAAAAGAATAAAGCAACAGTGATTGGCTTAGTTTACTCTTGTTTCTTTTTACCATGGCTTTAAAATTGAGAGATTCTTGGGTTGTATTTATAAGCTGAATAACCACTAGGTTTCAGTAACAAAGATATTGTAGCCTGCTTTCCTATCACAGCTACTACAACCACCACCACACAATCATCCATACGACCACTACTACTACAATCACTACCACATCATCCCGACACCACTACTGCTACATCCACCACCACATCATCATCCCTACTAAAACCACCAAATGTTGTAGTTACACTTTCAACTTTTGAAATTCCACCGAGTCGTGTCAGAAATTGCTGCGAGACAAATTTTGGATCGTATCTCTGTAAATTTTAGTGAAATTCAAATTTATAGGTTATGGTCGCATAGATGGATCATGATCTTCAAGATGAAAAATTTCCTCCTTTTTTGTGACCAGTCATTCTCACCCCTGAAAATTGTCCTAATTCAATCTTGACATAATTTAAAGATAAGAAATCTTCTTTACTTTATAAAAAATATATATTGCACAATTTAATTATGTAGTTTAGGATGTCGTTAAGATAGTTATTGAAATTAACCCACTAAGTAAGCTATTGAGTCAAAATTTATTGCCTTGTGCTTTCCTTGTAAGTAACAAATGAGTCCGAAACAAAAACGAACAAACAAAACAAAAACCAACCAAGAAAGAAAAAAAAGATAACTTTATAGTTATAGGGTCTTGAATATGTATAAGGGAGCGTCATAGAGAGAGAGAGGGAGAGAGAGAGAGAGAGAGAGAGAGAGAGAGAGAGAGAGAGAGAGAGAGAGAGGTGGGAGAGATTTAAGTTAGAGAGAGATAAAGAAAGAAAGAGAGAGATAAAGAGAGAGAGAGAGAGAGAGAGAGAGAGAGAGAGAGAGAGAGAGAGGGGGGGGGGTTACGGACTGCTTTGTAGCTATTTGTACTCGCACGATTTATTTGGGCTCCTATCCTTATTTATAAGGCTACAGGCTTGGGGCACTTTTGGTTTAGGCAATATCGGCGTTAGCCGCAAGGAAGATGATGGGGTTTGCATCCGTTATAGGACTTTATTGTCTTAAAAGGTTTGATGGCGCTTATGAAACATTGAGGTTATTTTAGGGCTAGTAGAAAGGAAGAAAATGGGATATCAGTAAAAAAATATATATATAGTTTTACAAATTATATAAGCACACGAGAATAAAAAAATTAAGGCAACGGGAAATGGTTAAAAAGGGGAACAGATCTAGATTCCAATAGCAGACCATCTGTGTACTTCGTTTGAGATCACCCAAAAGTCTCATCCAGACACAAGCACAGGATAATCCAACTAAAACAGATAGACTCAAATGCTTACAAATCATTATAGAACCAGGAGATAGGAGAAACACATAGAATTACACGAATGAGAATTCGTACGGAGCCGAAAAAGTGTCCACCAATGAAAGCATTCAGCGCCATTTTCTCTTGGGCTGGGAATGTAAACATTACCACTCATTCGGTCTCTATGTCAACATAACAACACAACAAAAACAACAACAATATCAAAATTCACAATAAAATGGTTCAGAACTGTTGCGTATATTTATGCCACAATAAAGCTGTTAAAGGCACATCATTGTCGTTTCACAGATAGGAGAAATAAATCAATGAACTTAAAAAGAAGTTATTGTAGGCTACTGACTGGCTAATACTAATACTGATATCTATCTAGATTTAGCTCATTCATCAGTAAGTATTTTTATAAATAAATCTACAGACTGATATGAACTATTCCTCTGAGGTAAAAATGAAGTTAGAGAATGTGTGTAATCATGTATTATAATAACCTATAATGTGTTTTCCAACCGCCACATTATCACTGTCACTCCGACTACAACCACCATCACCACATCAT
>NC_088367.1:30237607-30270107 GCF_034508935.2 Berghia stephanieae | reverse complement strand
TAGCCAATCGCTCTTCGGTCAAAAAACTTAAGAACTCACGAGAACAAAAGTTTGAAATTTGGTGATGGACGGACCTATGAAATCGCTTCTGGGCGGAGTTTAGCCATGAGTGACCATAGAAAATGAAAATGCGACTGCAGATATCAAAGACTAGGCTTATATCATCAAAGGATGTCTACATGATTGACATGGCCATATAGGGAACTCATTATCTACTCCCCCCAAAAGAATCTGAACACGAGAGGGTTAAAGATACTTTGTAGTAATAAAAAACATCTGAAAGAGATCATGGAGAATGAATAAGTACCTGACTGTATGCACTTTAAGTAAATAAAGTAAAGTTAAACAATTAATATTAGATAAAATAAGATAATATTCCCTTCCAAGGGGAAATTTGTCTTTAGGGTCTATTCGAAGGGAAGACTAGAATAATTCAGATGTCAACTGCAGTGCAACATGAGCTTGGGCGAAGTGACTTGCTCAAGGCCACACAGCGCAACAGGTTGTCGAAGTCAGAATCTTTTGGATACAATGCAAAGACCATTCAGCTGAGCCATGCTGCCCACTAAGTTATAGTTATAGTGTATACATATCCACAGAGCTCATTTATTGTTCACTTCACACTGCTTTATTTACTCCCCTGGCTGGCTATATTAAACCAAAGTTTTTTGTCATGCATTACAAGATGTCATGTTAGGCATCCTTTTGGTACCAGCTCTCTTACATCTGTCACTGCCTATAGCCAAGTACTCAGTCAAACCTGGGTTAACTCTTTAAGATTCAACCCGACAAAAACCGACAACGGCATAATATTCATGGGCGGGGTAGCCAAAACTGGCCTCAGTAAGTAAAATCCAATCGTTGTGAAGGAAATGACAGGCACTGTCACTGTCGCAGGATGTTTTCAGCTTTGATTTTTATAAATTTGCCGACAGAAAATAAAATATGTTGTAGAAATTGCGATTTAAATCCTATTTTATTTGCAGGTGAACATCATTGACATTGCACTTTGTTTGGTAAAAATGAGGGGAAAATTACGTCTTTGGTGATGAAAAATGACTTTGATAACAATTTTTGTAAATTAAAAAAAATACTATGAATAATTTGTAACTCCCTTATTTCGTGGTATTAATTTTATTGTAATAAAGAGATAGGAACTTCAGAGTTATTTTTTCTGATGCGAAATTATTACTTTGTAATTTTAGCACTAAGAAAAGTAGTTGGTAAATAAATTTCTTTGATCTACTGCCACCGTCCATTCGTGTAGAATTGTGAGTCACAGGCTATCTATCCAGATGGTCGAAACGACGCTTCTCGCCGTCCATGTATTACGCTATTGTTAAGCAAGGAATATAACACCTTTTTGAGTAGGCCTAAAAGCTAAAATCTAAAAGTAAAAAATATAATTCTGAGGAATTTGAAAGTCACATTGTTGAAATCTGCTTGAAAAAAGAAGAACATTGGTCCTTATTTCAGAAAAATCGGTTGAAAACCAACTGTTTTACGAATAAATTATATTTTAAAAATTGCTTTTGTTTATTTTAGCTTTTTTTAGCTACTTTTTTATATATTGGCCAATTTTCTTGATTTTTATCTCAATGAGACGAGATCAGTGATATACTTTGTTTGTTTCAAATGTAACTAGAACATAATTTGGCTTTTTTACCTATCAACCATGCCTGGATAATTTATTCAACAACGTGGTGATTGTGACGCAACTATGCGAAGATCGTCTTCCACTGTTTCAGCGATGACTCAATGTATTGTTGACGGCTGTTGACACGTGAGCTGTCAGAACGACCAATCGTTGAAGGGTCAAGATGCTCAATAGCCAATCGTTCTGCAATAAAAAAACTTAAGAACTCACGAGAACAAAAGTTTGAAATTTGGTGATGGACGGACCTATGAACTCGTTTCTGGGCGGAGTTTAGTCATGAGTGGCCGTAGAAAACGAAAAGGCGACTGCAGATATCAAAGGGTAGGCTTATATCATCAAAGGATGTCTACATAATAATAATAATAATGAATGGCATTTATATAGCGCTTTACCCCGTTGTCACAGGCTCTAAGCGCTTTACAGTGATATAAAACAAAACATATTACAGTGAGACAAGTGTGAAGGAAACGTGATACGAATTCAATTTAACAACAACAAAATATGAAAATAATATTGCAACATTATGACATAAAAAGATAAAACTTTAAGCGAGATTTGAACGTCAACGAATCCGAGCATCTCACGTGTGATGGGATAGAGTTCCAAAAATGGGGGGCCGAAAATTGAAAAGATTGTTCACCTATTTTACGCAATGGCTTTGGTTTGACAAGTATTGATTGGTCATTGCTTGACCTCAAGTTTCTATTGGGGACATATATGTTTAGAAGGTCTTTAATATAGGAGGGACTGTTCCTGCTCAGGGATTTGTAGACAACAGTACAAATCTTATAGGCAACTCTTTGATTGACATGGCCATATAGGGAACTCATTATCTACTCCCCCAAAAAGAATCTGAACACGAGAGGGTTAAGTGGAATATTGTGTACAAAATGCTCAAGGTTTAGGCCAAAACTTTGAAATTAACAGTCAATGGCTGTGCTCAATTCGTTTTGGAGAAATACACTAATACAAGCATTTAACATGTGACACCACAAGATGTTGTGGGCATGTATTATAAGAAGGCGATTATTGCTGTACGTAATGGAAATTCAGTTTCGTATGGTGAAGTGCATAGTGTATAGATTGTGGTAATTTATGAAAATGTTTTATGTAAGATGAAGAACTGAAAAAGCGTATATGAAACAATGCCAGACAAAGCAAGAAAGAAAAATACAAGGAATATAGGCTTTAAATCATCCAAACTATTGGGTAACCTCCATGGTATAATGGTAGCATGTCTGACCGGTAATCAGGAGTTCTGAGGTTCTATCCCCAGTCAGCTAGGCTGATTCTTAGAATGTTTTTTTTTTCTTGTGTTTTTCTTTCTTGTTTTGTCTGGCACTGTTTCATTCACGCTTTGTCAGATCTTTATCATACACCAGTGTCTACTCCCTAGTTTGCCACATTGATATGTTAAGAATCCCATTGCTGTCATGACTGTGGAGATAAATAATCAATTATTTAACTTATTTAATTGAAATATCTCTTTCAAAGATATTTTTTTCAAAGTGGAGTTAGGAAGCCCTAATTTCTTAGAAAGTTCGAACGATTTACCTATTATTAAATTATAAAAATTTCTAATAAGCAGATGAAAAAAGGTAAAATGTTATTATAATTTGAGGAAATTTTTGAAAAACTAAATTTCCAATTAATAACCTAATAACTATTTACTGGATTTATCAATAGATTTATTTATTTGTTTATTTATTTACTCTATTTTTTAATTTAGATGTGATATATGTTGGTGTCATCCATCCACTTCACGTGCAGCTTTGTTTGAAATTTATCAATGCCGGCAAGCCTGTTCTTTGTGAAAAACCTATGTCTCTATCATTGAAAGGATGCAAGCAGGTCTTGGAAGCAGCAAAGAAAAATAATGTCCTGTTTGTAGAGGTGAGTTTAAAAAATTAAAGCAAGTTAATTTTTGAAGATATACTCAAAAATTTAAATATGGAGTTACTTACATGTGAGCACGGTTTCCTCAAACACAGGTTTTTCTTGAACTCATTCAAATGTCCCGAATTGCTTATTAGCCTTTGTTATCACTCCATTCCTTCCTTGAATAATTTTTACCTAGAACACAGTTTCCTCTGATTAATATCACCCTGACAACGAAAAATAGAATAAGATTAATGAAAGGTTCTTTTTTATATGAGCCCGGTGATTGAGACAAATTTATGATTATTTATTGTGACATTGACTGATATATATGTGTGTATTGTGTGCATCAACAGTGCAACGGACACTACAAGTGAGTGTACTGTATACAGTCTGATACACACGCAGACACACACAGCCACTCACTGTCACATTACGTCACCCTTCTACATAACCAACACCTCTCTGCTTATTCTTATCACTGTTCCTTTCATTCATCCCCAAGATTTTCTTAGGGTCTATTCCAAGGGAAAACTGAAATAACCCAGGCATCAGCCACAGCACAGTGAGCTAGGGAGAGATGACTTGCTCAAGGCCACATAGCGTGTTAGGTAGTCAAACTCAGTACCTTTTGGGTACAAAGCAAAGACCATCCACTGAGCCACACTTCCTTCCCCATCAAGTCATTATGACACGACACAGTTTCCTCGAATTATAGTTAGCTTGAACTCTTTTGCACGTCATGAGGAGTTCGAGGAAACCATTCTCAAGTGTACTTTCTTCCTTTTATACCTACTGGTGTGTAGGGAGGGTCTATACTTGTCTGTGTCACAGAACACTTGATACAGAGACCCCCAGAGCTCACTCGGATTTTCTGATCTCACCCTCCACAATCCTTCGCATTGTCTACTATGAACTGTCTTACTTTCTTTTGTTATTTATTTTGAACAATGGAGATGATTCATTATTTCTTCATGGAATGTAATATGTCAAATGTTTTGATCCAGCTAGCAGCACAAATTTCTTGTCTGCCGATAACTATGTTAATTGTTTGAGATGGCTTCATCAATGCCTCTGTTGTTACCAGTTATTTCAGTAGTGCATGGATTAGATTTCTTTATGCTGCTTTCTGAAGCAGATGATTAGTGCAAGTCCTGTATGATGAATTTACAAGTTCAAATCATGTCATTGCTTATGTATTTCCATTTTTTTTAAAAGTAGTTGTTACTGTCTGATTCTCCCATAGTGGGCAGGGAGGTACTTACTGTGTCTTCTATCCCCCTATATTTGTTTTCCAACTTGCTTTCTGTCTTTGTCTTGGGATGAGATTACTCGGTTATGTCCTGACCCTGACCAGGAACCCTGACTGAGAGGGAAACAGTCAAATGTATAGTTAGTTTTTGGAGATATGATTTTCCTTGTAAGTCACCTCTCTGTTGTGCACTGTATTATGTTTTGTTTACGTATTATTTATGATTTGTAAACATTTGAGTGTATTCCTCTTAGTGGGGACCTGTGCTTGTGTATGGATGAGACTTTTAGGAGACCTCAAACTAAGTACGTTGATGGTGTGCTCTTGGAATCTACATCTATTTCCTATTTGAACCAGTTCCACATTGTCTTACCTTTTTTTGAGTGCTTTAATTGTAATTCTAGAATTATTACTATCCCATTTTCTTCCTTTTTACTGGTGCTGATATGACCTTAATGTGTTGCAAGCGCCGTAAAACCCTTAAAAACAAACAAAAACAAACTGTCTGATTAATGCTTTAGAAACCAATTTAAATTCCATCTCCATGACCCTTATTACTCGTGATTCTTGTTAAAATAGGATATTATGTTTGTCTCTTGATTGAATGAATATTAAAAACATCGGTGGGCTATCCTTTAATGTTTTAAAACTCATGTTCACACTTTCTATTCTCTCTATCTCTCTCTCTCTCTCTCTCTCTCTCTCTCTCTCTCTCTCTCTCTCTCTCTCTCTCTCTCTCTCTCTCTCTCTCTCTTCTCTTCTCATTTCTCTTCTCTTCTCTTTTCTTTTCTTATGTCATAGCATTCAATGCAAGTGTTTCATATAAAGTCTTTTAATCCTTAAAAGGTGAATTGATCTTTAAAACACAAGCAGTCTAAAAGATAAATTGTATCCAATGACATTTTAAAAACCTTTTTATAATAAAGGATAATAACTTGTCTTTAATAGCGGCCATTTATGTATTGCATTTACCATTTATATCTTTATCCAGGCAATTTGGAGTCGTTTCTTCCCTGCATATTCCTTCATCAGGGACCAAATAGACTCTGGAAATATTGGAGAAGTTAAAATGTTGCAAGCCAATTTCTGCTTATCAATCTTCCACCTTCCTCGAGTCTTTGACAAGAGTTTGGGTGGTGGATGTCTATTGGATATTGGCATTTACACAATCCAGGCGGCACATTTCATCTTCAAGGAAGAACCTGAAAGTATTTGGACAGACGGTTTAGTGTGTAGTGAAAATGGTAGGCTGCTTTACTCATGAGAACAAATTTTTTGGGGTGATGAAAAGTGTTTAAAATTTTGCCTTTTAAATAAGTCTTATTGATCATGCTTAAAAGAAAACAACAAAACTGTTTGAGCCTTCCATAATTTATGAAAAAAAAAGAAGAAAAAAAGAATCCAATTAAGCCACATTCATAAATCTGGCATATATATAAGTTTGATAAGATTAATATCACCACTGGCTGATAACTTTTTTTCTTTATCTCCTCACTTTATCAGTGAACTATAGAAGTCGAATTTTGTTGAATTATCATGTCAGATTGCAGGATATACTTCATAACGAAATGGGACTAATGCTATAACATGAACTAAAATTGCAGAAATCATACCAAAATAAGTTTTTTGAAGTCTATATTAGTTTGATTTAGAAGCCATTTTGAAGTCAAATCCATGCAAAACATTGATGAATGGCAGGTAGATCCACTGATTGATCTGCTGCCAAATAATCTCCACGTTAGGCTTCTTCTTACAGCATGGAAATAGAAAAAGTCACAAGATACCAGTTCTAGTGAATATGGAGGATGTAAAACGTGGTCATTTTCTTGTTGAAACTTTTTAGTTTTCATCTATTTGAGGCATGATACGTTGTCGTGAAGACTTTTTATTCATCTTGTTCCAGTATGAAGATGAGCTGTTGTCTAAAAATGATTCACTTCAGAAAGAACATTTTAGGTGTAAAAATGAGACTAGATAGTATTGATTGTTTGATTATTTTCACAAAGTGTCAGGACAACAAGTCCCTTCGAGTTAAAGAAAATAATACACATAACCTTGTTTGTTGACTTGAGTTGTGCAATTTTTGTCTGAGACGATACTTCAGGCAGCCACACTTTATTTACTTGTTTTCTGAACTTTGTAATGGCAGATTTAAGTTTTGTCTTCAGAAAGTCTCCTTTCATCGCAATCCTTGTATTTTTCTAGGAATTGATGAGCATATTCTAACCTTGCCTCCATATTATCCGACCTCATATTATGGGGAATTCATCTGGCAGAAAGCTTTGTCTTAAATCGTGGTGTAACAATATAGGGACTGATGACAAACCGATTCCAACTTTATTAGCTATAAAGTCAATGGCAGGCTCTACCATCCTCTTTGATTACTGCTTCAACGGAAATGATTCCTTTTTCACACTTACTCTACTGGTTGTTTTTATACTCCTTGAATCAGAAAGTTTCAATTTAGCACCATTGAAATAATAATAATAATAATAATAATAATAATAATAATAATAATAATAATAATAATAATAATAATAATAATAATAATAATAATAATAATAATGATAATAAATGCTGCGCCCATCAAATCATTGAAGTCCTTGACAGTGGACCTGCAGAAGGAAGCCCTTGTAAATTTTCATAAGTTTTCGTTGCTCCTTTGCTCAGTAGTTCTTCTTCTTGATTATGACCACTGTATTAAAGAGAGGGTTATTTCAAAAGTTTGCTGAAAGTTAACGCTTTGATCGATCTTGATGGAATTTTCTCTAAAGGGAAGCAGGAAATCAGTTCTGTTCAAGAGTACCATTTAAAATTTTTGATCTGACTCTATGGGAATACATATCAGGGAGTCCCATTTCATTTGGGAAGCCACTGGTATGCAACAGATGCAATGTTGGTTTTATTGGACACTTTCATTCAATGTGAATCCATACAGGATTCACTCATTCCTTCCCTGTGTCAGTTTTATCCTAATTCACCTTTGCTATATTTACCTACTTTTTAATATTGCACATGCCCTTCGTTTCCCTACAGTGACTGATATACTCCAAACTGATATACTCCACAGCGCCATACTATTTTATCTTTATATGTTCTGATTCATTTTTCTCTACGACACATGCGGCAGGAATTTTATTTTGCAATTTTCTCAATTTCCTAATCATAGGGGTTTGTTTTTCTATAAAATCCTCAGAATCCCACAAAATTTGCTTAAATTTGGCATGTTTGCTGAAGACACCATTCTGGTGATATTGTAGAAGGGTTTCAGGATTATATACATTGGTTTTCTAACTGCTATTTTTTTTTTTTTTGTCCATGTTCTGCACTCCGTTTTTAAAAAAAAATTTTCGCAATTGTTGACATGCTGAAATTTAAGTTCAATCAGTACTAGCTGAAAAAGCTTCCTACAAAAGTCTCCTTGTTTTACTGTCATCACAATATGAAAGTTTCAAAGCAATTGTATGAATACATTAGAAAATATTTTGACATTTTTTACTCTATATTTTACCATAAAGATGCTGACTCAGGGTAATTTAAATTCTCAATTTTTTTTTTTTTTTTAAATATCCCGATTGACATTCTATTTGGGTCCTATTAATGTATTCAATCTGGTTCTTTGGATTTCCTAAATTAATAATGCTGGGTGGGGTTCCTGACCTCCAATAGTGGGCAGGGAGGTACATACTGTGTCTTCTACCCCCCTCTATCTGTTTTCCAACTTGCTTTCTGTCTTTGTCATGGAATGAGATTACTTGGTTTTGTCATGGCCCTGGCTGGATACCGTGGCTGGGAGGGAAACCGTCAACTGTATAGTTAGTTTTTCAAGATGACATTTTTTATCTTGTAAATCATCTCTCTATTATGCACTGTATTATTTTTCATTTTACATATGTATGATTTGTAAACAATTGAGTGTGTTCCTCTTGGTGGGGACCTGTGCCTGTATCTGGATGAGACATTTAGTGATCTCAAACTAAGGACACTGATAGTGTGCACTTGGAATCTACATCTGTTCCCTATTTGAACCAATTCCCCTTTGTCTTGCTTATTTTTGGGTGCTTTAATTGTAATTCTAGAACTTTTTACTATCCCATTTTCTTCCTTTTTACTGGCGCTGATATGACCTAAATGTGTTGCAAGCGCCTTAAAAACCCTTAAAAACAAAAACAAATAAGTTAATGTATTTATATATTTTTATAGTGTTCCCCCTTGACTTAAATATGGTTAAGAGCTGGTTGTATGTGTATATGTGTAAGTATGTGTTCATGTGCACACACGCTTGTGCATGTGTGCATGCTTGTAGATCTATTTTATAATCTGTTTTACTGGACCTAAACGCAAGATAATGAAAAGAAAGATTTGACCGTTTCCTAATCTCTATTTTATTTTCGTAGTTGACAAATATTATACTGGATTTATTCATTCATTTATATATTATTTGATTTGTATATTTTAAAATTTATTTTATTTTATTTATTTTTGAATAGAAGGCAAATCTTGAAGAAGAAAAAACCCTAAAATCAACAAATTTTTCAGTGAAGGAGGTACTTGTATATATTCTTGGTTCAAGTGAGTCAATGGTCAAGTTTTTCAAATGCTAAAGTAGTCTTATTATTTAGAAAAACATAAGACAAGGTCATCAAATGTTTTTAATCATGACTTGAATTTTTATGTTGGGAACACGTTATTCATTTCCTATTTTATTCCATCAGGAGTTGACAAAAGTGGAGTGATTATTCTCCGCTATAGTGGAGGAAGATTTGCATCTCTACACTTTAATGCAGAAACTCAGGCTGGGAACAATAACATGACTATACGGGGAACAAAAGGAACCATTGAGGTACGAGTAGGTTTGAAAATCACAGCTTTATCATGTGAATGAATAATACTTAAATAGGAAATTTTCTGTAGATAGAATGCGTAAGTTGTTTCACTCTTTCAGGTTTTATTGGTGTATTTTTTAAACTTTTGAATTTCATTTCACATATTTAGCTTTTTCATTATTCTTAATATGTAAGACCTGTGAGAGAGAAAAGCAATAGCTATTATTCTGGTAATGAATGTGACTAACATACCTTCAATGCATTCTTGTTACAAAGCACAAGATCTCTTTTCTCTGATGATTTTTTTTCACTCAATGATTACCTCTGGACTTGACTATTGCAACTCCCTCCTCTACCGGTTGCCAAAAAGCTTGATTGCAAGACTGCAGTTGCTCCAAAATAAAGCTGCTCGTATTGTTACGAAATAAAAAAAGTCAGATCACATCACTCCAGTCTTGCAGTTGTTGCATTGGTCTCCCATGGAGAAGCGGATTGCTTACAAACTTGCTTCTGCTTTAAGTGCATCCATGGCATCGCTTCCAACTAATTATGAGGCTGGCTGAGAAAACTCTGAAGGTTGCGGCAAGCTTTGATTCAAGATATGAGCCAAAATCGAAGACAAAGTGAATTTCTAACAATTATTTTGATTTATGTGAATAATTCTTCTTAAAGCATTAAAGACTTGATTCGTGATTGTATTAAAGCTTGAAAATAAAAGGACATTTGTATATTTTTTTATTTTGAAAGACATGTCAGTTGCAAAATTCGGATTAAATAGCTAGATTTTTGCAGCTCAACTTCGAGCTGTTTTAGATCTCACCACCTCCATGTTTACACACCCAACCTTTCATGATACACATCAAACGAAAGGATTTTCACACGGCTTTCCATTCAGTAAAAATGCGCACATGCACAGTACAGCACAGCCAAACAAAAGCATCTGTGCATGTCTAGATTCCTGAAATTTGGATTTATTCGCGTCTTGTTTACATTGTGATCCCTAACTTCCTACTTTCCTCACAACTCTTCCTATCTGAATGTCTTTACAATCTTATTGAATATTATCTTTTTACATTGTTATATACTCATTATTTAGTACACCGGAAGATTTACGTCTCTGAGGACAACAAGTTATTTAATATGACAACTTATAAAATTATGGCCCACCTCAATCGGCTCAGTTCATTCGGTTTGGAAAATCTTTCTCCAGAATCACATCTCATTCTATCACAATATAATGGAAATAATCTGTTTTTGTCCAGACCTTTTTTTTTCAGAAAATATGTTCAAGTTAATGTGAACTAGATAGAGCATAATCTTTGATGTCTGCAAGAAGTTTTCCAATTATGAATTCATTGAAACAAGCTCGGCATAACATAGAATGTTTGAGATAATTCTGGTTCTTCCTGCAGCCTCATGAATTTACTGGAATCCTCAAATACATTCATTTAATAAAATTTATATTTTTTTTAAAAACTTATAAAAAACGACTACATCCATAGATGGAATAGGCTAATGAAAGCTCATTTGTAACATAATGCATAAAGTGATTTGAAGTTGGTTTTAAGCAGTCTGTATATTTTTTTTACTAGATTAAGGGTTTTGTCGTTGTCCTGTAAAAATATCCTTGCAGGAAAACAACCATGTTTGGAAATGGATTTTAAAAAAATGAAAATCAACATTACAGTGGTAGATGATCTACTGTAAGAAGAAGTAAAAGATACAGCACTATTGACCTGCTATCATAATTTCTGATTGCTGATCTCGAACACAAATACAAATACAAATCACAATGTAAATCGCTTAGGGCCTGTTTAGACAGGGTAAAGCACTTAAAATAAGTGCTATTTGTTATTATTATTATTGTTAGTATAAGATTAAGCTGCCTTTCGCCAGCACCATTATTTCCCTCTGCCTTCTCAAAATGAGAGTTTAACCCATCTTTCATATAAGCTTAACACATTTATGGTTTCTAATAGGCAACTTGCTCATCCCCTGCCCTTACACTGCAATAGTTGACACAATTCAAATATATTTCTTTAGTTTGGAACTGATTTGTTTGAGATTTCTGTGCTACGAATATAGAAATACGGAAGATCTTGAAACAGATTATAAATTATGCATGTTTCAAATTCACAGTGTCTTAGTTTTTAAAATATTATTTGCTCGGTTAGCCAATTATATGCTTTTTATCTTTTGTTTTACCAACAGGTTCCTGACACTTTCTGGAGTCCAAAGAAATTGGTGATTAATGGTACCATTAAAGAATTCCCTTTACCAGACTGTAAGGTAGGAATCGTGTTAATTAAAAATTTTGAGGCAAAAAAAACCCCACCAAAAACAAACAGTCATCAAAAGTATTGTATGCATACTCTCATGTAATAAACTCCATGGAGTAGTGAAAATTAGTTCATTTTCTAAATTATTTATATATTACCAGTTGTTTCCTTTGGAAATTACTCCTATAATAAATCATGCACTGAATCACACATGAGCTGCAGAGAAGATGTACATTGGGTACATTGAGTTATGACTGATGTAAGATTGGAAAGGGTGCAAATCGATGTGCACTTATTTGCAGGTCTGATAACCCAATTCCTTATGGGATCATCGTTGTAATGAAAATCTCAAAAATTGACGCAAAGCATTGTCCATCACAACAATTTTTAAAAATCGTTAGACTAATGCATCTTTATAATCAAATATCTAATCTTATATTTTTGTCCCCAGCCTTACACATTAAACTTCCCTAACGGTGAGGGACTAACTTATGAGGCTCAAGGAGTCAGACATTGTCTTCAAAAAGGTACAAGCTTTACTTTTAACTTTGAGACTTGAACCTCTCTCAAATCTTTTCTCCCATTATTGATATTTTTAGATTTTTTATATAGCGCAATATCCAAAGGGGTCCCTGGCCAACAGCAACACTTAACATGTAGGACAGGACATGAAGCCTGTAAGGCAATATTAACACTCTTTTTTTTTTTTTTTTGGACAGAGGCAATGCTGTTATCAGCCAGTTACTTATTTTACACCGGAGTACGGTGAGAGAATGTGAGTAAAGAGCCTTTTCCAAGGACTCAACTATGCGTAGAGCGAGGCTTGAGCCCAGGACTTTCCGATCTGAAAGCGAGTTTCATACCACTAGACCACAAAGCCATTTACCTGCTTATACAGTACTCGCTTGATTCTGCAATACAGCACGCTGGAGTTGGGTGACTGAATTTTATCTATAAAATAAGTCGTTACTTACTATGAGCTTCGGGGGTCCCGATAGATCAGTTGTTTAGAGCACTCGCTACACACGCAAAAGGGGCCGTGATAGATTTTCTGACCCCCCCCCCCCCCCCTCTGTCCATCCAGCAGTGAATGGAGTACTTTGTGGTAGACTAGCGTCCTATCGAAAGGATAGCAAGTAATTGCTATTTTCCATTCCACGCTATAGAAACTGGGATAAACTCCAGCTCCATGGGCCGAAGGGTTCTGAAGGACTATTTATTACCATGAGCTTTGGATTTTGGCGCTCTCAGAATCTAGCACACTTTTTTGTTTCTCCTGACAGCGTGCTAAAATCCAGCTAGTACTGTAGTTGCAGATCTATCCATTTCACAAAAGAGCAATAATAGCTGTGAAACTCAAAAGCTAAAATCCATAATTGCCAATGCTTTTTTAACAAAAAAAAATATTTTTAAAATGAAAGGCATAATGTCATTTTAGAGTGAAATCCAACCATGTCTGTAAAATTTGGAAACACATTTGTCTGATTTTTCTTTTTCCTATTTTAATTTTCTTGTAGTTAGTTTTGGCTTTTTGGAGGTTTTTTTTTTCCAAATACCTCTCCACATTCTCATGTTATTGTGCGGCTATGTGGTCTGGTTGTATGACATTCGGTTTTGGATCGGAAGATCCTGAGTTCGAGTCTCTTTGCTCACATTCTCTCACAATACTCAGGTGTAAAATGAGTACCTGGCCGTTAACAGTGTTGTCTCTGTCTGAAAAAATTGTAATATTGCCTAACAGGTGTCGTGTAACATCCTACATGAGCACATGCAGTGGATATTGCACAATATAAAAGCTCAAGCTATTGTTTTATCAGTAGAAACATATTATAAAGTTGCTTTGGTTTAATTCTGCTCCCTGTTTAAACCAGTTGTCTAATTACCCTACTTCATCTCAATTGAAAATGCAGTTAATTTTTTTACTATATGCATTGTAATGTTGTAAAGAAAGGGTGAGGTGACTTGCCTCAGCAGGGAGTCAAACTTGTTACCTTTTGGGTACAAAGCAAAGACCATACTGCTGTGCCACCGTGTCTAAGACCATGTGCCGTAAAATTATTAAAAACAGCAAACATCTCACTCTCTCTCTCTCTCTCTCTCTCTCTCTCTCTCTCTCTCTCTCTCTATCTATCTATCTATCTCTCTCTCTCTCCCTCTCTCACTTTCTCTCTCCCTCTCTCTTTCTCTCTCCCTCTCTCACTTTCTCTCTCCCTCTCTCACTCTCTCCCCCTCTCTCTCTCTCTCTCTCTCTCTCTCTCTCTCTCTCTCTCTCTCTCTCTCTCTCTCTCTCTCTCTCTCTCTCACACACACACTTTGCTGGGTGGGGATCCTGACCTCCCATAGCGGGCAGGGAGGTACATACTGTGTCTTCTATCCCCTTATATCTGTTTTCCAACATGCTTTCTGTCTTTGTCTCGGAATGAGATTACTTGGTTTTGTCCTGGCTCTGGCCAGAGTCCTAGCTGGGAGGGAAACAGTCAAATGCATAGTTATTGTTTTGGGAGATGATTTTTTTTTCCTTGTAAATCCTTGTATTATTATTTTTATTTTGAATGTATAATGTAAGCATTTGAGTGTGTTCCTCTTTGTTGGATTTTGTGCTTGTGTCTGGATGAGACTTGTAGGTGATTTCAAACTAAGTACATTGGTGGTATGCTCTTGGAATCTACATCTGATCCCTATTTGTTCTCAGTTCCCTTTTGTCTTACTTTTTCTTGGGTGCTTTAATTGTAATTCTAGAACTTTTTACTATCCCATTTTCTTCCTTTTTACTGGCGCTGATATAACCTAAATGTGTTGCAAGCGCCGTAAAACCCTTAAAAACAATACAACAAAAACAAACACACACACTTTCTCTCTCTCTCTTATTTTCTCTTTCTATCTCTCTCTCTCTTTCTATCTCTCTCTCTCTTTCTATCTCTCTCTTTCTCTCTCTCTCTCTCTCTCTCTCTTTCTCTCTCTCTTTCTATCTCTCTCTTTCTATCTCTCTCTCTCTCTCTCTCTCTCTCTCTCTCTATCGCTTTGTGTGTGCACGCATGTGTGTGTGTGCCTGTACATGTTCATGTATATATCTTTGACCATTATAAACAAAATAATATTGAGGGGGACAAATGGATATTTTGCTGAAGTTGAATTTTAGCGCACATCAGTAGCCATGACTTTCAACTTTTTAATATGAAAATTTTAAAACAATTTGGAAAATGACCTGATATAAAAATTTTTAAAATATTTTTAAAATGTCAAGACATATGTCATTAACTAACTTTTTCCCCACCCCATTTTAGGATTAAAAGAAAGCCCCCAAGTGTCACATGCAACAAGTGAATACATCATGACAATCATCCAGACGTTTCTAGACAACTTAGGCATAAAGTATGATGCTCTTTGAGTCAGGATTTCACAGGAATATGTGGCTAGTCGTCTGAAAACGGGATCATGTCGGTGGAGATCGGAGGCTTTAGAATCTTACGCTTAACCGCTAAGAGTTGAAATAAATGGCTTCATTAGAGAGATTGGGTTTTGTTCCTTGCCATTCACAACTCTTAAATTTCCTATTTCTGATGATCTTGATTTTAAACCCAACTCTCTTTATTCTTTATCTCTAGTTCATATCGATTGTCCTCCCAATTGTAAATCTAGAATATTTTCTTTTACTATCCCATAATCTTTTTTTTTTACTGGTGCTGTAATGACCTAAATGTGTCGCAAGTGCCATAAAACCCATAAAAACAGACAGACATAGTTCATACCGACTTAACACTGTTTTGAGATGATGGGCCACATATTGTGCAAGGTTTGATATTGTGAAGGGTAGACAGGAAAAATGAATAAGTGCCTTTCTGTTGATTTTTAGAATTCCTTTTGATGTAAACTTTGCTTAAACTTGCAAAGTGAAGACCTGATATAACGCGCATAGTAAGACCAGAGCAAAATCCATGATATATATCTTATAAAGGATTGTATTTTATAATCAGAAAAGTGAAAACGAATAAGTGTCTTTCAGTTTCGTTTTGTTTGTTTTTTCATTTGATGTACAGGTTAAAACTTGTACTGTGAAAACCTGATATAACGGATATAGTGAGACCAGAGTAAAATCCATGTTATTTCTGGTAAGGATAATATTTTATCATCATGAAAAGTGAAAATGAATAAGTTTATTTTTAAAAATATTTTTATTTTTGGATAAAGAGCCTAAAATTTCAAAGTTGAAGCATTATGGGATTTCCAATAACATACACTCCTGGATAGCTTCTTTCTTATCTGATCATACTCAAAAATTGATGGCTGAAAATAAAATGTCATCAGCAATGCCTATTCGATTGGGTGCCCCACAAGGAAAAGTTTTAGGCCCACTTTTGTTCTTGGTCTATATTGATGGCATGCCCCCCAAAAATTTGTGAAGACGACAGCCTCCTTTATAGAAGAATAAAAACCCAAAATGACGTAGACTTTCTCCAAGCAGACCTTTTGGCAATTTTATCATCTTCCTTTTTACTGGGGCTGAAATGACCGAGAAATGTTGCAAGCGCTATAAAACATCTGAACACAAAAAAAGGAGAAAGCAGCTTTACTTTTGATAAAAACAATAATCGAAACACAAATGACAAGTGAAGAAATATGACACTTTTGGTTATAGATTTTTTTTTTTTCTGCTTAAATCGGTGTATTCTAACACAATTCGTATAAAAACAATTTATGTCAATGTTTCTTTTAACCAAGTACTGTCTTTGATCAGTCTAAAGAAAGCTGATAAACAGTTTAAAAGTACACTGCAGATAAACTGCGTTAAGATAAAGTCTTGCTTAAAATAAACTCTGAGGCCAGTCTCCATTAATCTGGATCTGCACAACTGGGATAGACAGGGAGTATTGATGCTGTGTGTTAATCCAGAAAACATCCACTAGCCAGATATAACGTACCAAGACACAAAACTATGTGAAACCTTGAACGTTTATAGTCTGATTGATAGAATTTAGTGAGAACAACTTGTAAAAAAAAAAAGGCTGGATAAAAGCAATAACAAAGAGGTGAGTGACGTCAATTTTCTTTTATCTATAATGAGAGTCTATCACTCAAACATCACCCCATACCTCGATCTCCCACCTTTTATTCTCCTCATCGCGTAATACATTCACTTGCTGAAATCAAGAAACAATACTGCCTATGTCATTCAAGTGTGAAGTGTGTGCAAAGATTCACTGAAATACACAAGCATGTCACCGCATGATGCTGTACACATATACACACACACACACACACACGCACACACACATAAATACACACACACACACACACATATATACACACAGACACATTCACGTGATTATGTGGATTTGTGCCTTTGTCATAGCACACCAGAAACTATGGGTATGGAGGATGTCTACCATCCCTGCCATTCCCTTCCCTTCCCATTGTCTTATCCATGCCATGCACATCTCCTATGCAAAATGGCATCTTGTTGTAATCAGAACAAGACTGGCAGTCATCGTTCTATTAGCTAGACTAGGGGACGAGTGATAATAGCGTCTCAACTCTCCCAACTTATTTTTTTCATTCTCACTCTGCCTTTCCAAGATTTAGATCATCCTATATCTTTTTGCAGTGTGAAAGATGACTCGAATAACAAATAATAATCAGAAAAAAACTCACTTTCAATTTAGCCAAGCTAAACAAGAAGCCAGGCTGCCTTTCTGGGGATATGTACTTATTAAAGGGATCACAAATATATTAAACAAATGTTTGTGTTGCTGAAGGGTTTTTCCTTTTTGAGTATCGGATAAGATAAACCTCGGATAAGATAACGTTTTTTTCTGGTTGCCGGGACTTTATCATAAGCGGACTGCAGTGTAATTTGTTTCGCACAAACTAAAGATTTGAATGTCTATTCCACAAGGCTGGTGAATTGCTTTATGTTGTATGTAACTCTACATGAGATTGGGCTCTGGTACTTAATGAAGCGTGTTTTACTTGCGTTTATGACATAACGTTTTAATTTTAATTGCTTTTGATGATTTTTGGTGCTTTGATTTACAACTTCGCAATACCCTCTGTGGTTTCAACCTATTTGCTTACTTACATACAGTTTAATGTTATATTTATATCAATAATATGTAATCGGAATTATACATTACCTAATGATAGAATAATAGAAATATTTACCTTTTTAAAAATTATTTACTCCAATGTCAGTCCAGTATTAATTCCTTTAGTTGCTGACAAGAAGTCCCTAAAACAATTGGGCTCAAAAGGTTGAAAATATTCATTTTTTCATTTTTCGTTTCTTTGTATATAATTTGGTATCTGATTTACTGCCAGCAGTTTTTAATTTCCATGAATTCCAAATTAATTCCCAATATCTCCACATATATTGAAAAAGGAAATATTTGTGATTATAGTCGAATTACTTTTGTGTTTTATTTTCTTGCCATATTGTTTTGTGATATAATTGCTGGATTTTGTTTATTTACATGGATCTTAAATAAATTTTATTATCATCTCTTGCTGTTTTAATGTTTGAATGATTGTCAGTATGTTACATTATTTTCTTTTACAGTCTCTTGTACTTGTTTACATTCATTCTACTCTTTATCCCACAGTCGGGGGAACGTTGATCATACTAGGTTAGTGGATAGTGGTTTATTCATCAATCCACTGTCTAGCTCTCTCTTCTTTCCCCTAAATCATTTGATAAAGATCTGGGTGGGGTTCCTGACCTCCCATAGTGGGCAGGGGGTTACATACTGTGTCTTTTATCCCCTTATATCTGTTTTCCAATTTGCTTTTGGCCTTTGTCTTGGAATGAGATTACTTGGTTTTGCCTTGGTCCTGGTAGTGGGAAACAGTCAAATGCATAGTTATTGTTTTGGGAGATGATAATTTTTTTCCTTGTAAATCATCTCTCTGTTGTGCATTGTTTTGTTTATTTTGAGTGTATAATGTAAGCATTTGAGTGTATTCCTCTTTGTTGGATTTTGTGCTTGTGTCCGAATGAGACATAGGTGACCTCAAACTGAGTACACTTGTGGTATGCTCTTGGAATCTACATCTGATCCCTATTTGTTCCATGTTCCCCTTTGTCTTACTTTCTCTTGGGTGCTTTAATTGTAATTCTAGAAATTTTTTCTATCCCATTTTCTTCCTTTTTACTGGAGCTGATATAACCTAAATGTGTTGCAAGCGCCGTAAAACCCTTAAAAACAAACAAACATTTGATAAAGATCAGAACAAGTGTGTATGAAAGGTGCCAGACAAAGCAGGAAAGAAAAATACAAGAAAAAAAAAACAACATCCCAAAAAATCAGTCTGCCTCGACTGGGGATCGAACCTCAGACAGTCTGAGGTTCGATTCCAGTCGAGGCAGACTGATTGTTTGTGATTTTCTTTCTGTATTTTTCTGTCTTGCTTTGTCTGGCACCGTTCATACACACTTGTTCAGATCTTTATCTTACACGGTGCCTGCTCCCTACTTTCCATAAATCATGTGTCATTTCTATGAGGCTCAGTGTCATTGTTCTGGAATAGGACCATTCGGTTTCACATGGGCCCAGCCTGGCATCTTTTGCTCAAAGGAAGACGGGGCAGTGGGATTTTATCTTTTTGTAAGATATATTTTTTAAACAGTGTAGATCATTTCCCCACTATAGAATGTTAGATTTTATAGATACTGCTTATTTCTTCGTCCTCCCATAACTGACTGGGTCTTCTATCCCCCTATATGTGTTTTACAAAATGGTTTCTGCACGTCGCCATTTACCCATGACCTACATGCGCAAGTATATGTCGCGCGAAAAAACAAAACAAACCAAACAAAACGAAATACAATTATTACCTAATGATGGTTATCTTTTTAATATTTAAAATCGTATTTGAGGAGATATTTTTATAAATAATAATTCATGGTAATTAGTCTTACACTGGGCACTAATCAAAAGTTCATTACTACTACTCCTACTACTACTCCTACTACTACTACTACTACTACTACTACTACTACTACTACTACTACTACTAATATCACTACAGTAAGGCTGGACTTGCAATCAAAAAATGAAATTTGTGTTTTAAAATCTTTTGAATCAAACGAGTACACCAACGTGTTCGTCTCATTGAGATGTGAAAAGTGATATAAACATCAAGAAAATCGGCCGATAAATAAAAATGTTGCTTAAAAAAGCTAAAATATACAAATGCAATTTTTTAAATCAAATCTATTCGTAAAACAGTTGGTTTTCAGCCGATTTTTCTGAAATAAAGACAAATGTTCCTCATTTTTCAAGCTGATTTCAGCAATGTGAATTTCAAATTCCTCACAATTATATTTTTTACTGTTAGATTTTAGCTATTAGGCCTACTCTAAAAGGTGTTACATGTTTTGCGAAACAGAAGGGTTGGCCTTGGCCTGTGATTGGTCGAAAACTTTGGGACGTTCGACTCACAATTCTATAAGAATAGATGGTGGCGGTGGACCCTCTAGTGTTCAGATTATTTTTGGAGGTGTAGATAATGAGTTCCCTATATGGCCATATCAATCATGTAGACATCCTTTGATGATATAAGCTTACTCTTTGATGTCTGCAGTTGCATTTTCGTTCTGTACGGTCACTCATGGCTAAACTCCGCCCATAAACGATTTCATAGGTCCGTCCATCACCATATTTCAAACTTTTGTTCTCCTGAGTTTTCTGATTGAATAACGATTGGCTATTGAACATCTTGACCCTTCAACGATTGGTCGTTCTGACAGCTGTCAACTATGCATTGAGCCACCCTGACGCATTAGAAGACGGTTATCTGATAGTTGCTTCACAATTCACAATCACCACCTTGATGAATATATCCAGGCATAGTTGATAGATAAAAAAGCCAAACTATGTTCTCATTACATTTGACACAAACAAAGTATATCACTGATCTCGTCTCATTGAGATATAAACATCAAGAAAATCGGCCGATACATTTTTAAAAAGTTGCTAAAAACAGCTAAAATAAACAAAAGCAATTTAAAAAATCAATGGCACTTTTTTTTTGTACCCCAAAACTTTTATTTCACACATTTTGTGTAAAAATAAGTTCGTTTCAGACACCATAATCAACCAGATTTTATTTTCTAAATTTTGCCTGAAAACTTTTACTTTACACATTTTGGCTAGAAAACTATTATTTCACACATTTGGGTCAGAAAGCGGTTATTTCATACATTTTGGCCAGAAAAATTTAATGTCAAGCATTTTTATCAGAAATCGTTTAATTCACACATTTTGGAAAAAATAACTGATTTCACACATTTTGGCAGGAAAACCATTATTCACTTCAAACAATTTGGCCTGACAACTTTTACTTTACACACTTTGTTTAAATAAATTATATTTAATCAATTTTGGCTAAAACACGTTATGTTCATATAATATATTGTTCAGAAAAATATGACTGCATACAATTTACCCTTGAATTTTAAACATTTTGACCAGAAAATTTTTATTTCATACATTTTAAGGTGTAAGCCTTCATTTAATAAATTATTGTCCACTTTGGCCAGAAAAAAAGTAATTTCATGAATTTTTAATAAAATAATTTTTCATAAATTTTGACCTGAAAACTGTTACTTTACACATTTTTGGTCACAAAACTTTTACTTGACACATTTTGGCTAGAAAAGTTCCATTTTGACATTTTAGTAAGATTTCCTATATTTTTGGTGAGAAACCTTTTGTGGGATGGGGACACCAATCATGTCATTGATAAATTTAGAAGTCTGACTGAAAAACTTATTGAGGACATCGCTGCTTCTGTTTGTCAGTGAATGACATGATCCGTCGGAAGGTGAACATTTTGGATTTGCACTTTTTTTTCATTTTCTGAAAGAATATGCACCCCGGAGCATATTAATAATTTATTTGAAGTAAATCGGGTGATTTTTCATGAAGTTATGGTCAGATGTATAGGAAAGGTATCCAGCAACTTTCTCAAATTTCATACTTTTTCAACTTGACTAGCTGTAAAAAATATTTAAGTTGTGAAATTAAGCTTTGATATTTCCCGAAGATATACAAAAAGAGTAGATTTAATCATGTATGACAAGAACACATTTTTGATAAAAATTAAACTTCTAACTAAAGTTGGCAATATCTCAGTTCAAACGTTTTCACCATCCGATTGTTTATGTCATTCACTGTAACATATTATAGGTTCACCAGTCATATCTGCTACGTCTCTACTCTGTCGAGAGTACTTCTGTGGTTTTCGGTCATTGCGAAATCCTCGAGAAGGCATTCAAAAGCAAGACATGGCAAAGTCTTGCATTTTGTAACGGTTTTAAGCATTTTATGATACGATACATCTTGGTTTACAGAAAGCTATTACTAATACAGACATTTTGCCCAGAAAACATACATTAAATCATGTATTTCTGTTGGAAAACATTCTATTTCACACATTTTGGCCAAGGAACTTTTACTTCACACATTTTACCCACAAAACTTTTAACTTACGCTTTACACATTTTGACCAGACACTTTTACTTTTACTTATTATTTTGGCCACGGAAAATTTACTTTTATACATTGTGGTCATATCAGAAAATTTGTAATTCATACTTATTGACATGAAAACGTTTACTTCAAAAATGTTGGGTTTTTTTTGGTTTTTTTACATCAAAATAAATTTCATGAAGTAAGTAAATTAGCAAGGACACATTATTGTATTCATTTATTGATCAATCATTTTATTTATTTCTATTTCAAATATAAAAATTGAACATTTTTCTTGCTGTGAAAAAAAATAAATTAAGACCATGATACAAAACATAAAACCCACCATTTCTGGCCCCGCGGTTTTTTTTTTGCACAGCTCGGGGCCGCAAAATTAGAGAATTTCTGATTTACATTGCAACCGCAAAATCTGCAAGTTTTTCAAATTTTGACAAAGTCTTTGATTATTCTTTAAAAATGTTGCCATGTGCTACTGAACAGCATGGAATGCCAGGACTGAAGGATGTTCCAGAAGATGAAATTCGACGTTACAACAAAGAACTAGGACTAGGATCAGTTGCCATTAGGAGCAGTCCAACACAAGCACCAAACTTGCAGTTTTTTTTAATATTTTTTTTTTGGGGGGGTGGGGGGGTGGGGGGGTATTCTTGCCAGGAAACTGTGCCTTCCCTCACAGCTTGTGCACACTGTTATATGTTTTCAACAGTCAGCTCTCTAACAATTTTATTTACAGCAATTTTTTATATTTTTATATTATTATTTTTTTTTTTAATTTCAGGAATGGGAGACACCCACTGTTTGTCGTTACTTTGCCAATTTAGATTTATCTCTGTCTTTTAAATACGTCAATAAACAGGTATAGGGATATTGACCGTTAAAAAAAATATATTAAAAATTAAAAAAGCAATTTTTTAATTGTAATTTTGTTTTCCCAACTTTGTGCTTATTTCCAAATCATAGATAATAGACTGTGAAACATGATGCTGGGTTTAACTCACGTGGGCATTGTTTATGGATCGTATTTCTATTGAATAGATCATACGTGACATATCAATGAAAACGCTCACCTCTCGGGTATTATTGCTATTGCATCCATCTGCTGGTATTCACATACTGACGAGGCTCTCACTGATCGATGGATAGATGGTCTAACTGTCTCTACCAAAACGTCTCGATCCTCCAAACGTACTCAAAGCGCTTTACAAAGAGCCCCTGGCCAACAGCAATACGTAATATGTAGAACGAGATATGACGCCTGCTTGGCGATATTTTTTTTCCCGACAGAGACAACGCTGTTAACGACCAGGTACCCGTTTTACACCCGAGTACGGTGAGATAATGTGAGACTCAAACACAGGACCTCCAATCGGCAAATGATTGTCATATCACAAACCACATAGTCGCACATGAAGTTGCTTAAAACTGATGTATAGGCAACTGAGTTATACGCTACATCAACGTACATACATCTATTATTTTTGTATTTGTATGTATGTCATGGTGACACGATAATGGTGATGACGACGACGACGATGATGATGATGACGAGCAGGAGGAAGGTTAGAAAGTGGAAGGAGAGGGGGGAAATTTGTTTGTTTTTGTTTTGTTTTTGTATATTTTAAAAAAAAAAAAAAAAAATATATATATATATATATATATATATATATATATATATATATATATATATATATATATATTGAATCGTGTTTGATACAAATATGGTACGAAAAGTGCTCGACATGTAGTAATGGAGCGAATTATTATTTAAAATATTTACCACAATGTTTGGGACAGTCTACATCAATGTTTCAGGCTTAATTTGCCATCGTCAGGACTGAGTTGTTTTGTTGACTGTTGTTGAAACAACAACAGTCAACAAAACAACTCAGTCCTGACGATGGCAAATTAAGCCTGAAACATTGATGTAGACTGTCCCAAACATTGTGGTAAATATTTTAAATAATATATATATATATATATATATATATATATATATATATATATATATATATATATATATATATATTAGACTTGGGTGACCTATTCCTGTTGAGCGGTCTCAATCGTTGCCTTGACCGATGAAATATAAACAAGAACAAATCGGAATTCCTGTTCGAATACCCAATGCGGAGACAATCTTTACATCTTAGAGGATTTCAACATCCATGTGAATGACGGGTCGGATAACAATGCATTGGATTGAGGCACAGAACTATGTTCAACTCATCACACAACCGACACATAAAAAGGGAAACACGTTAGACCTCATCATTAAACACCGTGATGACACTTTGTTGAATAACATCCACGTACAAAGTTACCACATTTCAGATCATCAGTCTGTTTTATTCGGAATGAATTTGGAAAAACCTAAACCAACAAAAAAGACAGCACCATTTCGAAAATATAAGTCATAAGATATTGAGAAATTTAAAATGGACATTATTACATCCGGTCTTACCACCAAAGTTGAACGTGCATACACAGCAGATGACAAAGTTTCTATTTTTAACGAAATTGTGTCTGAACTTCTTGATCACCATGCTCAGTTGCCACCAAAGTTATCACCATAAGGCCTGACACATCATGGTTCACTGAGGAAATTTGATTGTCAAAACAAACGAGATGAGAAGCAGAACAAATATGGCGGAAAACAAGACTCACAATACACGGAGAGATATAAACAAGCACGAACTGCAACTAACACTCTGATAATCGAAACCAAAAGAAAATCTATCAGAGACAAGGTGGACGATAGTAAAGGCAACAGTAAGAAGCTTTTTAATGTCCTGAACAGTTTGATAGTGGGGAAAATTTCTGCCATCACACCAAAACAAATCAGAACTTGAGGAGCGCTTCAATGATTACTTTATAAAATTTCTACTGAATTCTACTGAGGTTACTGAATTAATTAAGAAAGCCCAAAATAAACAAAGCAAACTTGATGTTATACCAACGTGGCTTTTGAAAGAATGTTTAAAGGAAGTCACACCTCCTATCACTTCGATTTCAAATAGGTCTATCGAGAATGCAGACATTCCAAGCTGCTTCAAAGAAGCTCTAATTACTCCACTCTTGAAAAAGAAAAATTTAGACAGCGATCAATTAAAAAACTACAGGCCAGTATCGAACCTTCATTTCATTTCAAAATTAATAGAGAGACTCATTGTCAAACGTCTCAACAACTACATAAATTTCAACAATTTGCATATTGTTTTTCAATCCGTCTATAAGCGATTATACAGCACAGAAACAACACGTTTGCGTATCCACAATGATATTGTCGACCAACTTGACAAAAGCGATGCAATACTGCTGCTGCTGGACCTAAACGTTCGACACTGTGGATCACGTAATACTACTAACTACTAGACCGAATGCAGAGGCTCTTTGGAATCGGAGACAAAAATCTAGGTTTTCATGCTATCTACGAGACAGGTCACAGCGCATTCTCATAAATTATTCCCTTTCATCACAAACAAAGCTGCAATTTGGGGTTCTACAGGGTTCAGTGCTTGGCCCTTATATTTTCACAATTTACACGGAGCCCTTAAGCAACATCATCACGACCTTCTGTCTCAGTCATCATCTCTCACGCCGATTATACCCAGTTATTCACTCCAATTTTATTAAAAAAAACATCGAAGAAACAAAACAGCGACTCGCAGCATGTCTATATAACGTTAAAGCATGGATGACAAACAACAAGCTTAAATTCAACGAGGACAAAACTGAGCTGATTGTATTCAAAAAGACAGGAAAGGATATATATACTCATTAACCAACTCTCCCTCGGAGAATCTGTTATTAAAATTTCCAATGTCGTTCGAAACCTTGGTTTCTATTTTGACACTCACCTAGACATGCGCGCATACATAACTAAGTGCTGTCAGGCGATTCATAGCGCTCTCCAAATGATATGCATAATACGAAATGTTATTGATGACGACACATGCAAAACACTCATCCATGCCCTTGTTACCAGCCGCTTGGACTAGTGTAACTCTTTCCTGTACGCCCAACAAAAACATCGCTGAACAGACTACAGTTTATGCAAAACAAAGCTGCTCGTATAGATAGAATGCGCTTGGCCAAGGAGTTCACAACATTGCCATCCGGAAGTATAACGGACCAACACACAAACTCTGTGTAACCATGAACTTTTATAGTCTGATTAATACAGTTTAGTGAGAACAACTCACAAACGCGGATGGCAAGAACAATAACAAATGCCTGAGTGACGTCATCTTCGAACTATCTATAGTTACAAGGACAAAATCATGGGACCATATAACACCGGTCCTTAAGTCACTTCACTGGCTTCCAATAGAGAGAAAAATAATATGCAAAATCGCATGTTTGCTACCAATTGTTTTCACCATACATCACCTGAATACTGAATACATCGAATGCCTTGTGAGGAAATATAGACCAACTCGATCTCTGCGATCCGCCAGTTCTTTGCCAAGAAAAACATCCCAAGAACAAAATTTGCTGAGCGTGGTTTTGTATTTTCGGTTCCAATCATATGGAAGTCTTTACCACCTAAAACCCGACAATGTGAAAGTTTATCAGTCTTCAAACGGCATTTAAAAACAAATCTTTTTCATCCTGCTTTTCGTGATTCTATGTGAACTTCGAACAAGATGTGTGTGTGTGTGTGTGTGTGTGTGTGTGTGTGTGTGTGTGTGACTGTTGTAGTGATTTCGTAGTCGAATGAATGAACTTGTGTGATACCAAAAAAACCCCCAAAAAACAACTATTGTAAAGCAAATCTGAGCACTATTTGTGGACACTGGCTCTATATAAAATAATAATTATAATAATGATAATAATAACAGGTAGAAACAATTCTTCTGTAACATTATTGTAACACCAAGTCGAAATTTCCTGATCTTTTTCAGTTAAACAATGAAATATTTTTTGATGCTAGAAATTTTAAGCTCATGGTGAGATGGAACTGGTGAGGTGACAAAAAATAAAATGAGATATTTAGAATGCAGTGTCCAATGAGGCGAGATGATTAAAATTACAGTCGCAGTTACTTAAGTTGATAGTATAGTATTATTATTTTTTTTTTTTCTATAACCGTTTCGCGAAGTCTTGTGATTAATAATTCACAAATATATGACTTATAACTCGGAACTAATTATTTAGAGCAGCTGTATTCCATTTATTGAATTCGACTGTAAAATCTGTACAAGGGGGGGGGGGGGGGGAGGTAACACGTGGAGATGGTCGTTGTTAACAAAGCAACATTGTCAATTAGGTGATAACACGAACAGAATATAAAGGGACCAATAAGACGTGACGACTGAACGAAGAATACTCCCCAGCTCTCTGTTTTTGCGAGTATCGATTGTGTCAGAAGACAATGATGGCAATAAAACGACGAATTGTTTTGATCACGGTTGACCATGTGTCGTGTTCACACGACGATTCCTTGATCAAACTGTAAGGCTTCTGTCTATTGCACCAAAACTTTTCAAGTTCAAATCCAAATATAGATAGAGATGTGAGATCTATTTTGAGTAAGTTTGATCCTATGATTATTATTCAAAAATATATTAACATTGATTAACGTGAGTGTTATTAAGTACGTGACGTCATGTTATTGCGGGCATCTTCGTATCTATGCACAGACATCACATAAGGATAATGCTATTAAAAGATGGACTCTTTTCTTATCTATTTATATATTATCTTATCAATAGATCTATCACCTCTTCAGAGCCCCAATGTTGTGTCTTTGCAAAAGGATCGCTGCTCGCTTATTTTCATCATACTCAGGTGTAGAATGTTACAATAATGTAACAAGTGTTTTGTCAGACCATTGAATGTAACACGTGATGAATCTATTCTACGTCATATGATTTGGATTTCTCATTCGATGTGAGACAGTAGTATATAGTCAACACGGTCTATCATTCTCTTTAGATATTTTCGAGTTCCTACCAACTGTTGTTTCTATTCTTGTTGTGCTCGTGCATCGCAAACGTCTAACAAAATGAATCTCAAGTATGCCTTCGGTAAGTGTTAACAATATCGCTTTTTTTCTTTCTTCAATAATAAATCTTATTATTCTTAATCCTTCTTACTCTTATTAATCCTTCACAAATATATTAAGTTCTCCATGAGGAGCCGTTGCCTTATATCTATAAAAACAAAGACAACACGTCACCTTAATTCATTTTTGCCACATGGTGTTCGAATTTTTAACGCGCAACTGTGATTTAAATTAAATACTACTTTTAAATATACACACACAAGTTTGGACTAAAGGCCAGAGGTATCGCCTATCTCAATTTAGCAAATTAATATATAAAGTGTTGCTATTGGTTCTTGGTTGTATATTTTTTTATATTTTTGTGCATTTGCATATATGTAAATGAATTTCCATTTTTTTATGAATAAAGTATATGTTATTATTATTATTATTATTATTATTATTATTATTATTATTATTATTATATTATTATTATTATTATTATTATTATTGTTTTATGCTTATTTAATCATTTAAATGCCGTACTCTGGATAAACACGTATTCAAACATTTGGCCAGAAAACTCCTTAAAAAGTCGATTGATTTAAATGACTCTCATCTTGGCAAAATTCTCGAACTTGGTACTTCGTGAAGTCTTCATCAAAGTTCCAGGTTTGAGAGATTTTGTCAAGAAGAGGGTCATTTAATTCCATTGTCACTGATTTTATGACATTAAAATATAAAGATATTTCCGACCACAATCGGACTAATGATATTACTTACTAATGATATAGCTTTACATTATTAAACAGGTCTGCTGATTTAATTAAATTATAACTTTATTTAAAAATAAGAAAATATCAAAAATAAAATGTAAAGGTTTTGACAACCAAAGCGTACCTATTCAGTAACATTGTAAAGGCAATACAATACACACAAACAAATCTTGTCTTCTTGTCGTCTCAGGTTTTGCTCTTCTATTTTCTTGTAACAGCGTTGCTCTGACTTTTTGTGAAGAAGATGTGTAGTGTGGAAATTTCTTCACTCTGTACCGAACACGGCCCAACAAATATTGAGAACAACCGTGCTTCTCAAATTCGTTTTACGTCCAACACTTTGCACTATCCTTTTGGACCTGGATCGGGATTCGACCGAATCAATTTTTGACGGGCACCTAATATTATATTATTATCAATTACCACACTCTTTTAGGGAGATATTACGACATAAGTCGATTTTTAATTTGTCACCGAACCGTCCAGCATTTAATATTTTTATAACACAGTCTTGGTCTTCTCTGTGTTATATTTAGTTTGTTACCGAATCGGCCAGTTTAACACAGTTTCGGCCTTCTCTGTGCTTTATTTTATTGGGACATATGCATAGTAACAGATCTGTCGTCTATGTTCTATGATTTTAATGATCTCTTTTAGATCATAATGATATTGCATAAATTTGCCTTCTCTATGCAATGATTGTGGTCACCCGTTTACGTACTTAAACAGTACAGTAACCTGCACTATGCCTTGCTATTTTCCGGCCCCGAACGATTTTAACACAAACAACCCTGCATTGTGCGAAGAATAGCAAGTGACCTGCCATGGGTTTATATAACCATGGTGAGTGGTATTCATAGGAAGACTGAGAGGTGTTGTCAACACAAGATAGCACAGCAACAGGTTTGAAAAATAAGAACCCATGGTCGCCTTAAGTCAATTTCCCATTGAGACTTAAGCTCGTTCTACAGTAAAGTGACACCCATAAGTCATAAGAAATCGGATTATCAGACCTGCAAATAAGTGCACGCCAGCTGGCGCCGTTTCATACAGACTTGTTAGTATATTTATTATTTGCAATGATCTTTGCGTCATATTCTAATTTTCATAAACTTATGAATATTCGTATGATTATTTGTGAACCAACTATAGATAATTATGATCAACTTTTACAATAATATTGTTTCGAGTATTTGCTCTCGTCAGGAAGTCAAAATGAAAGTATACTGTTGTGTTTATTTCGGCTGGCATCGTACGTTTTCGGCTTCGCAGTTACGGTGGTTCATAATAAAAGGTGTGCCTTGTTTCTATGTCTGCATGAAGATGTAAGTTCGTTTATTTTATCTCAATAAGTGTGTCTTGCTATGTTCGGTTTTGTGATGATTTGGACTTTTTTTCTTCTTACAAGCAGAGGTTGCAATTTTAGATCAGGGGGAGTAAGACTATGCTCTGGAGATGGCTTTCCATGTAATGCTATGTTGTATGTCATTTCAAAGATGCAAGTGAAGAATTTCCATTCGTGATTAATGATAAATTGTTACTTCCAATATCGGGTTCAGTCTTTTCTTGCCGGCGTATAATGACAACAGAAGTCTACATCTTATCTAGATTTGTGCAGTGCAAAAGTGAAAAAAAAACAGGAAGTGGTATTCATTTAGTCGATCTCATTTTGTTACGACATTGTCATTGTTATCAGAGTGTATTCTCACATATATCCGTGGTATTATAAAAAGTAGATTTAATCAAAAAATACATAACTAAAAAAGCATATAGATCTGGAGGACTGAAAACCTTGTGTGAATGATTTTCTGTTTTCAGATTGCTGGCATTTTATTTATTTCTAGTCTAAACATCTTAAGATGATGGTCGTCAATACAGATTATCCATCCTCGCTCTTTTTCGTCTCGCAATTCTTAAAATCTGCCTACACATTTTTCTACTAAAATAGTTCTGACTTACGATTCATTAAATTCATTATTCATTATTAAGCCCAAGAAGGGCCGGTTACGTACATTATACTTCCAAGGACTCAAGAAACAAAAAAGTAAAAATTGTAACGTCACGACTTTTCTTCCTAATTCTTACAATAAATAATAATGTGAAATTGAATGTAAGCTTCAATTTAATTACAAAAATAGATCAAATGAATGTTTCGGGTTTCCCCTTTATCAACAAAACAGGATGAATGAAACACTACTACTACTACTACTACTACTACTACTACTACTACTACTACTACTACTACTACTACTACTACTACTACTACTACTACTACTACTAGTAGTAGTAGTAGTAGTAGTAGTAGTAGTAGTAGTAGTAGTAGTAGTAATAGTAGTAATGATATTGATAATAAAATAATAATAATGATGATGATGATGATGATAATAATAATAATAATAATAATAATAATAATAATAATAATAATACTAATAATAATAATAATAATAATAATAATAATAATAATAATAATAATAATAATAATAATAATAATAATGATGATGATGATGATGATGATGATGATGATGATGATGATGATGATGATGATGATGATGATGATGATGATGATGATGATGATGATGATGATGATGATGATGATGATGATGATGATAATAATAATAATAATAATAATAATAATAATAATAATAATAATAATAAAAACAATAACTACATCAATTGATTGTGATGAAAATGAAAAAGAAAAGCGTTCATAAGATAAATGTCAGAAAATACATGTCATATGGGATGGTGTTTTTTTTATTTCCTATAAATACTGGGATGGGAGGTACCTCATGGATAGTGTTTTTTATTTCTGATAAATACTGGGATGGGAGGTACCTACTGGATGGTGTTTTTTATTTCCCATAAATACTGGGATGGGAAGTACCTACTGGATGGTGTTTTTTATTTCTGATAAATACTGGGATGGGAGGTACCTACTGGATAGTGTTTTTTATTTCCCATAAACACTGGGATGGGAGGTACCTACGGGATGGTGTTTTTTATTTCCCATAAATACTAGGATGGGAGGTACCTACGGGATGGTGTTTTTTATTTCCCATAAATACTGGGTTGGGAAGTATATACGGGATGATGTTTCTTATTTCCCATAAATACTGGAATGGGAGGTACCTTTTGCTCTATCTTCTTTACCTCTACTGTCTATCATCCCCGCCTCTGTCCATTTCATGTACCCATCCTTGTCGACACGCTCATGAGTACAGTTGACGGATAAAGGGTTTAATAATATCTATGATTGAACAAAATTCAAAATGACAACTCATAGAAAACATCAAACCACAACACAGAGATACCAGTACCGTAAGTGTGGATTCTTTGAATAATAACTCGGCCACTGATCA
>NC_088367.1:30230107-30232607 GCF_034508935.2 Berghia stephanieae | reverse complement strand
CAGGACATTCCGCTAATATGATATGAAGTTCTGATCATAACAGCCTGGCTAGCTCTGGTGTCAAATGAAAGAAAGAACGAGAAGGCTTACACACCTCCTTTTTAATTGAAAATGATCGGAGTTCGGCTCTATGGCTGAGACCAGTTAGGTTCATGAATTTTAGATACTAGATTTTTACATTCCATTTAGGCGGAGCCAATGGCATCCCTAATTTTTAGACAAGAGTTTTGACTGGTCAATTGAGATGAGATGTTCATAAATGTGGTAATCTTAGATAGAATTGGATCGCTGGGTTGTACTGGCATCATAAACGTATCCAAGCGTGCGGGCTGTGTTATGCGGCGGCGGCCTGCTCCTTAATCTCGTTAACGCCATAGCTGGGCAATAAATCCGAAGCTAGGACATCGTATACCTCTATGATGTCCTAGATCCGAAAGCATCCCGTTAATTTTTCGTGACTCGGATTGCCTGTAAATTAATGCAGCGTTATAAAATATGACAGGTCTGCTTGCCTCTAATTTAGGCAGGGTTATAGAATTATGTAGGTGGTGCTGTGAGAATGGTATGTGTGATTTTGGAAGATACTACTAGAACATAAGGTCTATTTTCATTTTATTTTCATTTGTTCACGTTTCCATGATTCTAGTAGTATGGCGTTCATTCATCTAAGATAATGTGAAACCCAAGATTGCCTGAGGACAATGTAGGGTCAAGGAATGCTTAATATTCTTATTCAATCATACAGTACTGTTAATGATTATTCTTACCTGGCAATTAGATGTCTCTATCCCATATAGGCATTTAGATACGATTTTTTGCTTTTTTTTCTTAGCGTGATGTAATAAATTTTCTCTTGCTGATTTATACTTTTTTCCTATCAATAAATAATGCTTTTTCTGTTTGTAACTTATGAGAGAAATATTGAATTACTTCGTATAAACTTTTAGAGGTATATCAGAATCTGTTTATAAAATATGCTCATTTGATAGATTGTTGTATTTTGGTCACAGTTCGGATATAGGCTGTCTAACGGTTTTTTCGCCACAATGTTGGTCATAAATTTTTAACCAGATGATTGACTTTTCTATGCTAAATTAGTACCATATCTCTTTTTTAGAAATATCTAGCAAGTGCCTAGTTAATGGGTCAGAAACAAAGTTCGCTTTCCGATCATATAAGTTTAGAGTTTCTTTGAATTATTTCTCATTATTAAAACATTAATCTCTTCTTGTCACATTTGCTTTACCCTGACATAACACCTTCTAGACACGTCGTGTCACATATGTAGAAGGAAAGAGGAGCAAGAAACAAGTCATTGTATTGAAAATTCAGGAGGCCTTCCTCACATTCCTCAAGCTAAGGGAAACAACCCAATTATTACTTTAACGTAGCTTAAAAGATAAAAGAAAATCTAGTACCTTTAACTTTCCCTAATAGGAAAGACAAAAACCCTCCAAAACATTGGGAACTTTACTAAGACCTATAACAAACCTGAATAAGAAAAAAAAACACTCTCGGACCTCGAACTAACCCTTATAGAAAGAAACAGCAGCATAGTACTGCTCTGCACTCACTCTCAATACTTCAACGACAATGGCAGCAGACAACCAATGCAATGATTATATTAGGAAATCTTATACTTTTACCACTGAATCAAGGTTTGTTTTACAACTTTTAAAATGCCAAAAATTGACACATTTAATACATAAATGTCTGACAAAAGATCCACGGTTAAAATAACAATATTATAGTGAAGCTACTTAGGTCTCCCGAAAATTCAATTGCTGTCATGTTTATCGTTATCTTGTGTTTGGTTGATTTTTTTTCAATCGTTAACTACTTGGAACTATTAATGTAATGCGGAGTACAAATTCTTTTTAAAATATCCTCAGGCTGACGGATTTACATGGCAATACTGTAAAGACTGTATGATCACAAATGGCTGCGTAAGTATTTACTTAATAAACAACTGACCATGGATCAAACTCAACGGGTTTCCTTCTAAATAAATCATGAAAAATTGCAAGGTCTCCATATGTATAATAAAGGTCTACAATCTGATATATAAAACTGTTCCAGCATCAGAATGAATCTCTTAGCTGAGAATCTTATGTATTTATTAATACACCCATTTATTTGTTTATGCATCATGCCATTAATACATTTATTATTAATTACACCCTCCAATTTTTTCTTACACAAAATAAATAAATAAATATATATATATTCTCATCAACTCATTAAAAGAGCGAATGCTCGAAACAATATTATTGTAGAAGTTGAACAAAATTACATTTGACATATTGTATAAATAACTCATCTTATCAAAAAGTTAAGCACTATTATTTTATGTAATCAAAAAAAATAATTATATATATACATACCTATATATAATTATAAAAAAATAATAATTACATGAAATAATATATTTATATTTATATACACTAGTAAAAAGCCCACAATTTCGCGGGGAAAGAACTATTTTCATTCGATATTGCCT
>NC_088367.1:30149676-30214676 GCF_034508935.2 Berghia stephanieae | reverse complement strand
TTTTTTTATTTGTTTTTCTTTGCTTTTGCATATTTTCGTTATTGCTTAAATTAAAAAAAAAAGATAGAGGAAAAGATGTAATATGATATTTCTTGTTACGATTCTTTTATAATATTTGTCCATTCTATTGATGAAGGTTTTCTTTTTTTTTTTTTTTTTTCTTTTTTTTTTGGGGGGGGGGGGGGGGTGTTTTATTTCTTTGGTCACGGATAGGAGGAGAAACTTGATAACGAATAGATTATTCCATTTTTGGGCAGCGTGGCTCAGCGGTACGGTATTTGCTTCGTACCCGAAAGGTACCGAGTTCGATCACCCGCCGCTGGACTGTGGGGCCTTGAGCAAGTCACCTCGCTCTAGCTCGACTTGCGGCGCTGCACTGCGGCTGACGCCTGGGTTATTCCAGCCTTCCCTTGGTATAGACCCTAGATACAAATTTCCCATATGGGATGAATAAAGGGAATTTTGTTTTATTTATTTATTATTTATTATTACTATTAAAAAAATATACTGAAAACAACTAAACTTGTGAACGCAGTTTTAAAGTACGGCTTCTTAAATCGTAACACGGACTAAAAGACGTGGGTGGACACTTCATATTAGGATTGATTGAATTAATGCGTTGACGTTTCCACGTCTTCATATATTTAATCTCTGTCACTTTATCATTCATCGCTTAAACGTAATCGCAGTCCTAGTGTCAGACTATATCGATGTTGTGCGTTAAGGTATAGTACTCACAACATCCGCCATCCGGATATAACGTACCAACACACAAAACTATGTGTAACCTTAAACTTAATAGTCTGATGGATAGAATTTAGTGAGTAGTAATCATAAAAATGGCTGGCTAAAAACAATAACAAAGAGCTGAGTGGCGTCAATTTCGTTCCATCAATAAGTTAATGAAAGCAACGCGCTGATTGACTCAAAAAAAAAAAAATCCCAATAGGATTCAAGAGTCTAATGTCACGTCCACCCAGCAACGAGCAGCTTTGTTCGAAACAAAGAAAATCGGTACTTTTTATTCTTCATGCTGGCTAGAACATTTTCACATGTCATGTGATCAGAATGTATAAAAGTCAAAACATGATCAGATTTATAATGTTTTTCTCCTATGGAAACGCTTTTATACTCGTCGGATAAGTATTTCATTAGAGCGTCCGTCATTCTTCCGATAGTTTAGAACCAGTTACAAAGTTACAACGCGTCATTACGAGGGAAGTGACATTACGGCTGTTGAATCCTATTCCGGTCGACGGTCATGAATAGTGAGTTGTCGTTAGTAGTGCTCAAGCCAAGGAAGAAATAAATGATCTCATTGTTCTATTGAATATACAACTCTCTTTCTGGTGGTCTTCGCATAGGACCAAGAAAGCTACACATCATTACAAATTCCATTACGGCATGACCATTTCACAATCCTTATGACCCCCCATCAACATTAGATTTGTATACCATCATATGATCTCTTCATCATCACCATAACTACACCATCATAAAAGGGAACAAACATGTGATGTAAAAAAAATAAATGGTTCCAATCTCAATGGAAGTGTAAAACCACTCTTCCGGAGGATTGGGTACCAACCTTATGTAATTGATTTTCTGGTTTCAGAGTCCTCCGCCACCAATACAGATTGTTACTACACACTAGCACTATCATACGGTAGGTGGATATAATATTCCTTTAGCACAGGGACCACCTCGCCCCTCCTTCCAGTGCATCCTAAATTTTGGCAGAAAGAGTTCTCAGAGGTCAGACGGCGCTAGTGACAAGTTTTATTTCTTTCGACGACAGAAAAATAATTGACAAAAGATGACAGATGTCGACTGGATTTTAACATCTGCTTAGAAAGGACAAATTCAAAGGGGATAGAATGAACAGCAAAATAGCCACCCCCCCCCCCCCCCCCCCCCACCTTCTCATAATACGAATGACTACCATTACCATAAATGAACCTCGAGTGCCAAACCCAAGACTTCAAGGTATCGCAGGTCAAATTTGAGGTGGTCTCAAGACTCGTCCCTGGCACGGGAAAGCCACCCCCTCTCTCTCTCTCTCTCTCTCTCTCTCTCTCTCTCTCTCTCTCTCTCTCTCTCTCTCCAAATGGATTATCCTCATTATTGCTAGAAAAGAAGTTTATTTTCAGGTCATACTCGTATGAAAAATGATTTTTACAAAGAAAAAAAAGAAAGAGAAAGAGCACAGGATCCAACTAAGATGAACACAACTGCTTACACTTACAGATGATTATTCAAAAGCATCATTGTAGTAGTAGTATATTACAGAGATGATTTACAAGGATACACTGACTATACATTTGACTGTTTCCTTCTCAGCGTAAGGTCAAAACTAGGTATATAATCTCATTTCAAGACATGGACAGAAATAAGTTGAAAATATATGTAGGATAGAAATAGACAGAGCAAGTGACCATGTCAAAAATCTCACTCAGAGGACAAATTTAAATATGGAACAAACAAAAAAACCCTTTCAGCAATACGGAAAGGAAAAAATATATAGGGGGATAGAGGTTAGAAGAAACAAGATTGACCCCCCGCCTCTCGCCAGAATGATACCTGAAATAAACCTTAAGTCCCAAACCCGAGACTTCAGGGTTACACGAGGCCCATGGGCAGCTTTGTGGTTTCCTACTTGCCTTCAGATCGGAAAGCACCTGGTTCGAGTCTTGCTTCGAGATGTACAAAGTTAAGTCCTTCGTGGAAAGGGCTCATAACTCACATTCTCTTACTGCACTAGGATGTAAAACGAGTAAGCGACCAGTAATATCGATGTGTCCACAAAATTATAATTTTGTTTTGTCTCGACGCTACTGTTGTTAGGGGACGTTCCAGTTCCAGCACACATTTTTGTTTGTTTTGTCTCTGCCACCATCTAGGGTTAATAAGGATTTACAACACTAGTAAAACAACACTAAAAACATACAACTGTTAAACAAGTAGTTTATTTATATTGATTCAAAAATATGAGCATAATATACGATAAGAAAAGAGAGAAGAAAAAAAGGCTATAAATTCAATTTACATTATGTAAAATAAAAATAAAATAATTGAGCTTTATATAGCGCAATATCCACTAAATGTGCTCAAAGCGCTTTACAAGGGGTCCCTGGTCAACAGCAACATTTAACATGTAGGACGGGACATGACGCCTTTTAGGCGATATTACAATTTTTCGGACAAAGACAACGCTATAAACGGCCAGGTACTCATTTTACACCTGAGTACGGGGAGAGAATGTGAATAAAGAGCATTTTCCAAGGACTCAACTATGCGCCGAGCGCGATCTCGAACCCAGGACCTTCCGATCCGAAAGCAAGTGTCATACCACTAGACCACATAGCCGCAGCTTTATAAATGATCTGAATCAAATATACCCCTGCATGGCCCAATGAGGACTCGGATACAGAAAACCTACTTGAAAGTATAAATTCAGGGTTCAATAATTGCAATGAATTAGACTTAGATTGTGAGTATGAGAACTGTATTAAAGAGACTGTAGATAAAGCCATAGATAAAAAAAAAAAAAGCTTGGGTAATGATAGGCACGAATTTCAATAATCCAAATGATCTTTTTTTAAATGCTGGCTCTATGGACATACAAAGTTAAACCCAATGCTACTGTCCTACAACACATATGGCATCTAAAATGTCCAACCTATTCTTAAAGAACAAAATAGTGTATCAGAAATTTACATGATCTAATATGAAATATAATGAAAAAGACTTAGTACTAAAAACACTCCCCACAAAACCACATCCTAATACTCTAATCATATGAAAAAGGAACAAGGCCAATACATTTTCTTTTCTTTTTTGTATAGTTAGGCCGGTTCCTTTGTCTGCCCTTTACTCTGATTGGTCTTAACATGACATCTGTGAAAGACGGTGGCACAACAGAGACAGAGGACGGCACATCAGAGGAGACAGAAGATGGAACATCAGAGGACGGCACAACAGCAGAGACAAAGGACGGCATATCAGAGGAGACAGAAGACGGCACATCAGAGGAGATAGAGGATGGCACAACAGCAGAGACAGAGACGGAGGACGGCACAACAACAAAGACAGAGGACGGCACATCAGAAAAGACAGAGACAGAGGGCGACATATCAGAGGAGACAGAGGACCCCGATTTACAAGAATCAAAGAGAGAAGGAAGAAAGAAAAACTTTTCTTCAAAGTCCCGATCACCCAAAAGAGATAAGTAAGAAGACGTCTGTTTTAAAAGAGAACTGACCTTGAGAAACTTAGCCTCAGGAGTGTCAGTCTTAGAGGAAATGTTGAAGAATGAAGTGCGGAAAGTACCCAGAGATGCATTAGAAGACAAAGAGACTGGCTTAAATCTATGATCAGAAGGAAGAGGATCATACAGAGATAAAGAAAGGTGCGACCTGACTGAGAAAACATGATAACAAGGCAAAGAGAGATGCTTAAAAAAAAAGGACATGAACATAACGAGACAAATGTAGAATAGGAGACAGAGCTGGCCGGTATACCACCAAAATGTTGCGACTCCCATCGACAGATTCGGAAATGCGATAACAGCGCTTCATCATCAACAGATACTGATCTATTATCATGGATGCAGCAAAGGGTGTGACATCATTCCTCATGGAGACAATGACACTGTCTCCAAGATCAATTGATCTCGTACTAAAATGTCTAAGATCTATGAAAGAGCTGGAGCATGCAATCTCCGAATCAAAATTCAATAAGACATGGCGAGCATGAGACAAATTCATTGTGGAGATCAAACGTTGTTTGATCTTATGGTGATATGACTCGCAATGGTTTGTTGTCGTCACTTGCAAACGTGCAGTGTCCAACAACCGAAGAGCCGTCCGTAACTCGGGCTTATTGAACCAGTGAGAGACAAAGTAATCAACAATAATAGAAGAAGGCAAGACAGATACAAATTTTTCATGACAAGCCTTCCTGGGTCAATTCATCTTTCATCTGCATAAAAAAGGAAACGAATAGTTTATGTCTGTGATGAAGACAGACCCTTATTAGACAATGCCTTTTGTATTGCAGACGAAACATGAAAAGCGCACAGTACTCGTGTAGCATCAGGAAAAGCAAATGAAAGGGCTCCTATTTCTGAAAAATCCTTGTCCACAAAAAAAAGCATGCTGTCTTTGTGAAGTCAAAGGAATTTTTGAAAAAGTCAAATGCCTTCACAAGAACACCACGATTTTCTGAGGACAGGAAGGAATGCAGAACAGGTTAGCCTCTCCCATTAGCATCTAAACACATAATTGTTAGAAGAGGATATCGGTAGATATTAGTATTAAACGTTACATCCAAAACGAGAACTTAGCATAACGTGACAGATACGACAACATAACGTCAGTTTGTACAGAAAGACAAACAAATTCACATGGTGTATTGATTTATTTACAATCCTGGGAAAGGGAGTTGGAGAATCACAAGGAGCCAACAATATTCCAGGATTTGGGTTTACCGGGTTTTCTATTGGTTGTTTCTTTAGACCAATCGTGTTCTGTTCGTCATAACTGTAGCGTCGATAATCTTGTGAATTCCTAATAGGTCGGTTATGTGCCCGTTACCATTGACGATCTAACACATTCCTAGCACCTAGGTGAGAATGCGGTGTCAACTCCGTAGCTATAACACATGGCCTCTTTTAAATTGTGCCTAGGGCGATAACGATTAACACATGGCGATGCGTGAGATAGTATGTATTGAGATTATGTATTGATTTATTGACAATCTGGGAAAGTTAAGGCGATTGAAATATATCACTACACATGACTCAGACATAATAAACTTTGCGTTGCCATCTATTCCACAGATGCCATCTAGAAGACGCTGAACCTCAGTAGCATCTGGATTTTTCTTGATGAGCCGAGCTCTGAGGTTCCGTACATCCCTTGAAAGTGGTACCACTCCTTGTTCTAGTTTGATGACATACATCAAATCATTCGTTGAAAGGCTTGGCAGTGATAGCAATTGTTGCACCTGAGATGTTACCTCTGCCCGCCTCTTCTCTGGAAACGTTTGAAGAATCTGAAACAAAGATTTTTTTAAAAAAGAAAAGAAATTTAATCAAATATCCACCACTGTGAGAAGTACCATTCTACACTAAACACGGTTGATAATACCTCCTACATGCTAAGAATTTATAATAACATTCCAGCAATGTTTCCTCTAACACCTCAGGACATGCAAAAACGTTTGAGGAAACCGTGCCTCGCCATTATGAATTGAGGGGAGGGGAAGTGGGGCAGTGTGGCTCAGCAGTTAGTATGGATTTTGAAATGCACCCGAAAGATAGTTTGAATACCCATCGCGTTATATAGCCTTCAGCAAGCCACTTCTCCCTAGCTCAATGTGTGGCGCTGAGCTGCGGTTGACACCTGGGTTATTCCAGTCTTCCCTTGGAATTGAACCTAATACAAATTTCGCCTATATCGAGCAGGTCTGCCCTGCCATTCCTCCCAAGTCCAAGAATATAACCAGATTTAGTAGGCTACTGGTTAAGAGCGCTCAACGCTCTATTCCACGGGGCAGACGGAAATTCTACACCCCTTGCTGGACAGCAGAGTCGGAAGAGCTGTACCGAGAGTATCAGCAGACCCAGTCCCAGGACACAGCAGATAGACTACTTCAGTCTCTGGCAGAGGGAAGGAAGCAACGGTGGCAGGAGACCGTGGAAAGTCTCGACTTTACACACTCCAGCCGCCACGCTTGGCGTTTGATAAAGAAATTGGACCCAGATCGGAATTTCGCGAAGGCTGCACCGGAATGCGAGGCAGACACAATTGCCAAGAACATTAAGAACCGTAGTAAGCGGGTCCCTAATCAGGCTTTTGAGCGCGGTGTCCGCAAGGCGTACCGTACGATTTTGGACTCGCTACCTGCGGAGGAGTCGGACTGGACGGCCCCGTTCAGTCCCCGAGAAGTGGGTGCAGCCATTAGCGAAGTGAAGAACGGCAAAGCAGCAGGGATAGATGGTGTATATCCCGATATGGTGACGCATTTGGGCCCCAGGGCACGGGCCTGGCTTGCAGAGGCAATGTCTGACATCCTTGCAAAAGGAAAGCTTCCACAAGTGTGGAAGCATGCGAAGATAGTTGCCATCCTGAAGCCAGGGAAGCCGGCGAAGGAGGCAGACAGTTACAGACCCATATCGCTGCTGAGCTGTCTTTACAAACTGTTGGAGCGTGTTCTATTAAACTGATGGGGGCCGGTCCTAGACGCTGCCCTGCCACCTGAGCAGGCAGGCTTCAGGGAAGGGAGGTGCACCACGGAGCAGGTCATTGCCCTTACAGAGCATATTGAGAACGGGTTCGAGAGAAAACAGCAAACAGGTGCTGTGTTTATAGACCTATCAGCGGCGTACGATACTGTCTGGTGCGATGGGTTAATGCTCAAACTTGCAAAAATCATAAGGTGCAAAAAGACCTTGAAGTTGTTCTCTTCGATCTTAGGGGAAAGGCAATTCCACGTCGCGCTGGGAGACGTCACGAGCAAAGTAAGGAAATTGAAGAATGGGGTCCCTCAGGGGTCGGTACTTGCGCCAATGTTGTTCAACGTTTACATTATCGATATGCCGAACACTTCCTCCCTGAGGCTGGGATACGCAGACGACTGGGCACTCGTTACTCAGAGTAAAGTGTGGACCCGTCTCGAGAGCGTACTCAGCGAGGACGTCACCAGACTCAAATCCTACTTTGACAAGTGGTACCTAAAGATGAACACTTCAAAAACCGTGGCCACTGCATTTCACTTATGCAGTGGTTGGCACACCCGTAAACTGAATGTCCTAGTCGGGGACCAGCCACTCCCATATGAGCCGCGTCCAAAATATTTAGGGGTGACGTTGGATCGCAGCCTTACCTATCGGGTTCATCTCGAAGGGGTTGCCGGAAGATAGAGAAACGCAACAGTCTTCTGAGGAAGCTGGCGGGATCGACTTGGGGCGCTAGCCAAGCGCTCCTGAGAACATCCGCCCTGGCACTATGCTATTCCACCGCGGAGTATTGCGCTCCAGTGTGGGGTAGAAGCAGAAACGTGGAGAAGGTGGATGTAAAACTTCGCAAGTCGATGCACATAGTGTCGGGGACGCTAGCAATAACCCCTAGAGAATGGGGCCCGATAATGGCAGCGATCCAGCCCCCCGATGTCCGGAGGGAGACCATTACGTGAAACTGGCTGAGTAAGATCAAAGAGAGAGGGAATGGGGATACCCCTCTCATGCGCATAATGAACGGTACCCCCGTTTCGAGCCGAAATAAGTCCCGGCAACCCTTGTACGCAGAATCCCTGACTACGGACAGAGCTGCACATACGAGATGGAAGTCGGTTTGGACGAATTCAATCCCTCGTGGGGGCGGGGACCTACACTCCTCTAAGCTTGGTGAGAAGTTGCCAGGCTTTGATACCAGTAAGAGGAGACACTGGGTAGCTGCGAATCGGCTTCGGTCGAGGAGCTGCCTAACGGCCGGTGCGTTACATCAGTGGGGTCTAACTTCCTGTCCAATATGTCCACTCTGTGGACAAGAACCCGAAACGGCAGAGCATCTAGTCGAAAGGTGTGTTGTGACGATGCTACCAGGCGGGTTCGCGACGGTGCACCAATGCGGACCGGACTTTGCTGATTGGGTCGATCGTCATAACATAATAGTGTGAACCATAAGAAGCTGCTGCCTTGAGGATGAAAAAAATGAACTTTAATGTTTATATACTTTAGTGATTTGTTGAGGGAGATAACTTTATACATGACATGTCAAAAGCTGCTTGTGTTTGTGTGTGTGGAGAGGGGGTTGGGGTGGGTGGCTGCTCTATATATCGTGACATTCATTAATCGCCGTAGCCAACCATGTGCAAATCATTGCTCACCGAATGGCAAAGTGATAAGATTAAGTAAAGAGGTGTCAGTTATGTGAAATGGCGATGGAGAGTGTGAGTGATTGTGTACAGACACACCTGCAGTGTAGATAAATACGATAAACACATATGTAACTGTCGATGTCACAGTAAATCATCAGTGGTCGAAATAACCTGACCCATTAAAACCTGTGTGATTATCATATTTTTTTATAATTTTTTTAAAATGTTGGCTGATGATATGATATTAGTTTGCGGAAACCGTGTTCGAGGAAGGAATGGAATAACAACTAAAAATAATAAGGAAAAAAAATCAGACATTCGAATGAGTTCGAGGAAACGGTGTGTTAGAAGAAATCGTGCTGGAGTTGGATATACAGCCAGAGCGTCCAATTCACAATGACACTAATACAGGATTACACCATTTAAAAGAAAGTATTTTCTCCAAAACAAAAAGTACACACACAAGCAATCAAGACACAAAAACATAGCCAGTTTACTTCAATAATACTGTGCAAGCCTCCATTTGATTCACAGTAATAGATTAACAATACATCTCAGAGATGCTGTCAAGGAGAGAAAAAAAAAGTGTGGTGTCAAATAAAAAGGTGTAATCAAGCGCAGTCCCCTTTTCACTGAACACCATTCATACTTATCCCCAAAACAATACCAAATAAAATAATGATAAAATAAAATTGCCCTTGATTTTTGTACATTGGTAGAGAACAAATACATAAATTGAAATTGACAAAACGACTAAGGACTCCCTCCTTTGAATCTATTACTCATGACAGAAACATCTCTTACTAGCTAAGTAAATAATGTTATAAGCTGCATGGAAGGAAAAGAGCATTATATCCGCACAAGCAACAGGCTGCATTTGTCAGCTTATGAGTTAAATGTACTATATCTCACCATGAAAGGCCTAGAGCATAATATTCTAAGCTAGACGTTTTAATCTTTAAACTGATCTTACAGTCCACAGCCTAAAAAAATAATAAAAATCAAAGACAAGAAACCAACAACAAAAATATTTATGAAGAACTCGCAAACTTACATCTTTGGATGGAGTATGGATATCATGGACCAAATTAGCCATTGTAATCACCAGAAATGATTGGCCATCAACCTCCTTGATGGAGGCTCTTTTCCTGGCAGTACAGCCCAGTTTCAGTGACCGAGAAAAAAATAAATTAGATACAATTTAGACATTTAAAAAAACTCAACATTATAATCAGTTTAAAAATAACACAATTATTTACACGTGCAAAAGCATAACATAAAAATAAAGTGTTTTGAACAAGAACAACAAACATCAGGGAAACAATTAAAATATTGTGACAAAACTCAACTCAAGAGCAGTTTGTCAGGCTTTAAAAATAAAACATATCTTTAACACTTCTCTCAAAGAAAATGTTAACCATATCCTCTGACAATGGACAAAATGCCATCACCGAATAAAACAGGCTAAATTTCTTTGTCACAACTAAAATGCATGCAACTGGGCACAGGTGTCAAAAATTGACGAACCATAATGGGTCACCATTTATCTGAGGAAAATTTTTGAGAGAGCAAAATGAACAGAAACGTTTTTTTCACAGATCGGCAAAAGCTTATCATGACTGTATCATAAATCCCTGACAACGGATGCAAGGAATGTTAAATACAATCCATTTTATCAACAGAAAGGAATGACCTTCCTTACCTTTGAACTATCCGAGCTCCAGAACTTCTGGATTTCCTAATAGCTCCCCACTCACATTCAAACATAACCATTGAATATACTATTGTTGCTGATAAGGCCGTGCTGTGTACCTATTTTTAAAATGGGAGAGAACGAGGGACAAGTAGGATTACAAGGACATTGATAAAAACGAAGTTTTGTTCTGAAAAGTAGGGTTCATAGTGAGTAAAATAAAATAGTGTGAAATATTATTTAATGTAGCTCAGCAGTATGGACTTGGCAATGCACCCGAAAGATACATAGTTCGAATATCCATCGTATTATGAATGCGGTTTTCAGCAAGCCACCTCTCCCCAGCTCAATTTGCGGCGCTGCGCTGTGGCTGGCACCTGGATTATTCCAGATTTCCCTTGGAATAGACCCCCGCATGACAAATTTCCGCTTGATGGTGAAAAAAAAGGAACTTTATTGTTTATTTATTTTATTGATATGTTGAGGGAGATAAATTTGGCGGATTTTGGATGATTTGTTACCCTTTAAAAAAGTAAATGTATAGCAATCAAGTCGAAATTATTTCTTCTTTTCCCCACATGAAGTGACTTTTAGGAGCACCTTTTGTACTGTTGGCCTAGATCTATATTACACAACCCAACTCAGATTAACAGAAGGTAAAACAATATCAGACAGTCTAACTCCCGCTCAAACAAAATCGAAATTCCGAATCGTCATGCCTTTAAAAAGGAAACAGTTGTAAATAGGTGAGTAGCGTTGAGCAATATAATTTTTATTCTGAGACAATGCACTATTGTTGATTGTTAGTGTTTTAAATCAAATGGCGGATTTTTTGGCGGATTTTGGGGAAATGTCGCAGGTGAAGTAGGATAAAGTTGGCGGATTTTGGCGGATTTCTAATTTCTGGCATAAAGTTGGCGAGATTATGCAAAGGCACCTTCCAACACTGATTGTAACTTTAAACAGTAGTTTTAAAAATGAAACTGCTAAAATTGAACACTCACCCTGCTTTGCATGAGAAGTAGGCATTCACTGCCTTCTTTTATTTGATTTCAAAACTGACGTAGTGGGGCTTGGCGTTGGCTTCGGTAAAAAGAAGCAAAAACGTCAAAAATGTCTTTCTCCTTTTCTATGCAAAAAGCTTCCGCTCGTGTTTTTTTAAAGTAGTAGTAGTAGTAGGCCAAACAGGCCTTCATGGACCTGGGAAACATTTTGAAAAACAAACAGATGTCGTTCGGGATTAGATTCCGAGTCTTGAAGTGCTACGTGTGGCCAATCTTGTTATACGGATGCGAAAGCTGGACTACAAATGCAGAAACACAAAAGAACATTGAAGCTTTTGAAATGTGGTGCTTGAGAAGGATGCAGAGAATATCGTATACTGCACACAAAACGAACGAAGAAGTGCTAAAACAAACATACCAACAAAGGAAACTAATGCCCTTAATAGTGGATCGACAACTATCCTTTTTCGGACACATAGTAAGGAAAGATAAGAATGAATACCTGGCAAGTTGTGGAAAAATACCTGGTAAACGCGCCCGGGGGAGACAAAGAAAAACACTCATAGACCAACTGAAGGGCTTCACCAACCTAACAATCCAAGAGCTGTTTGAAAAAGCAAGAGACAGGGAGGAATGGAGAGAGATAATTCATGCAGTATCCGAAGCCTGGACCAGGCATGGAACCTAGAAGAAGAAGAAGTAGTAGTAGTAGTAGTAGTAGTAGTAGTAGTAGTAGTAGTAGTAGTAGTAGTAGTAGTAGTAGTAGTAGTAGTAGTAGTAGTAGTAGTAGTAGTAGTAGTAGTCGTCGTCGTAGTGGTAGTAGTAGTAGTAGTAGTAGTAGTAGTAGTAGTAGTAGTAGTAGTAGTAGTAGTAGTAGTAGTAGTAGTAGTAGTAGTAGTAGGGTCCAGTTCTTTTTGTTTTGTATACTTTTCCATTATATAATGTCATCACTGGTCATGGGCTGCGCTATCATCTCTATGCAGATGATACGCAACTTTAAGCTTCTGATAAAACTAAAAATCTCGAAAATATTGTGAAACGTGTGGAAGAATGTGTGACGGATGTAAAAGAGTGGATGGATGCAAACAAGTTGAAAATGAATGAGTCAAAAACAGAAGTGATGATTTTGGGAAATAGAGGGCAGTTGAAGTTGAATGCTGGTCTTGAGGTGTTGATAGGGGGTGAAAAGATCAAAGTTTCAAAGATTGTGAAAAATGTGGGTGTCTATTTTGATTCAGAAATGAGAATGTCAGCTCACATTTCTGCTCTCTGTAAATCTTTATACTTTCAATTGAAGAAAATCAGTTCGATCCGTCAGTATATTGCAATTGGAACATGTAAAACATTGGTTGTCTCCCTCATTTTTTTCGAAACTAGATTATTGTAACTCCCTGCTTGTCAATTTGCCTCAGGCTTCTATTAAGCAATTACAACTACTGCAAAACAGTGCAGCAAGATTAGTTTTTGGCAAACGAAAATTTGATCATGCAACCCCTTTGTTGGCCTCTCTCCACTGGTTGCCCATTGAAAAGCGTATATATTATTACAAAGCAGCGTGTCTTGTTTTAAAGTGTGTGACTGGTATAGCACCGGCATATCTCACAGATCACGTGGTCATGTGTAAATTTGGAAATTACACTTTAAGATCATGTAATGACCAAACGAAAATTTCGGTAAAAAGATCACAAACAAATTTGGTGATAGATCGTTTGCTTGTTTCGGCCCCAAGATTTGGAATGAACTACCACGTGGTCTGAGGGAGTATAGGTCTTTACCTGCCTTTAAAAAGAATCTCAAGACACATCTTTACTGTATTTGTTTTTATTGACACTATGAATCCTTGATTTGGCTATGAATTATTTTTTTTTTTTCACTCAAAATTGATAATTTATATTGTAAAGTGCCCGGAGCTTGTGTTTTGCACGAGAATGAGCGCTGTATTATTATGATTATGATTATTATTATTATTATTATTATTATTATTATTATTATTATTATTATTATTATTATTATTATTATTATCATTATTATTATTATTATTATTATTATTATTATTATTATTATTATTATTATTATTATTATTATTATTATTATTATTATTATTATTATTATTATTATTATTATTATCATTATTATTATTATTATTATTATTATTATTATTATCATTATTATTATTATTATTATTTCATCATTATTATTATTATTATTATTATTATTATTATTATTATTATTATTATTATTATTATTATCTTATATCTATAAAAACAAAGACAACACGTCACCTTTATTCATTTTTACCACACGGTGTTCGAATTTTTAACGCGCAACTGTGATTTAAATTAAATACTATCTTTTAAATACACACACACACACACACACACACACACACACACACACACACACACAAGTTCGGACTAAAGAGGTATGGTCTATCTCAATTTATCAAATTAATATATAAAGTGTTGCTATTGGTTCTTGGTTGTATATTTTACATTTTTGTGCATTTGCATATGTATATGTATACATTGTCGCCATAGATTCTCAACTTTGAGTTTATACATTTTTATGCATGCCACGTCTGTAATTTACTTTTTTTTTTTTTTTTGGCGGGGGGGGGGGGGGGGGGGGGGGTGTGATGAATTAAGTATATTATTATTATTATCATTATTATTATTATTATTATTATTATTATTATTATTATTATTTATTATTATTATTATTATTATTATTATTATTGTTATTATTATTATTATTATTATTATTATTATTATTAGTAGTAGTAGTAGTAGTAGTAGTAGTAGTAGTAGTAGTAGTAGTAGTAGTAGTAGTAGTAGTAGTAGTAGTAGTAGGACAGTTCGGTATTTTTTGTATTTCCTTCTCAAAGATTCGACCGCCGCTATAACACCTCGCCCCCTACTATTGACACTACTACTACTACCACTACTACTACTACTACTACTACTACTACTACTACTACTACTACTACTACTACTACTACTACTACTACTACTACTACTACTACTACTACTACTACTATATTATTATTATTTATCATTATTATTATTATTATTATTATTATTATTATTATTATTATCATCATCATTATTATTATTATTATTATTATTATTATTATTATTATTATTATTATTATTATTATTATTATTATTATTACTACTACTACTACTACAACTAGTATTAAAAAAAACAAAATTTAAATAACAATTAAAAAAAATAAAACTGTAATAAAATTTGCAATAGATAAATTTAAAAAAAAAAATTAAAAAAGAAAGATGTCTATAACACGTGGAGTTCCCAAGCGGTCACCCATCTAAGTACTAATCACGCCTGACGTTGCTTGACTTCGGTGAACGGACGAGAACCGGTATTTTCAACGTAGTATGGTAGTAGACATCCTGTGTCGAAAAAAGTATTTAATATAATATCAAAACATTATTGCTAATTTATGTAATGATGAAGTTTATAAATGTATAATATTGTTAGTTGAAAAGCGTGTTGTATTCGTCTGTTGCATGATTTGTCGTTACTGGAGACTTTAAAATGGCGATGAAAGCGGCATGAGACACTTCACCGGAAGCGAGGACGAGAGACGCATGCGCAAAACCCAGCATGATGGGCTATCTTGAAAGCGGCATGAGACACTTCACCGGAAAGATGACGTTCTCTCTGTAAGGTAGTGCTGGGTCGAGTTTGAAACGATCAAATCGAGCGGGTTTTCGATCGAGTCCTCTAAAATCGAGCGGGTTTCGAGTCAGTGACGTCATCGAGCAGTGATTCGTTTGAAAAAAAAAAAACACGAGCATCTCGTTTGCCACAGGAAACTTCACATACCCCTCCCTCTCTTATGTCTGTGGCTGGCTTGACTGCAGCTGGTTATGACGGGGGCTGCCAGATGGCCAAGTTCAAAATTGGTTACTAAGAAACGCTTTTCTATTATTATTCATTTTTTTTTTTAATCTTTTATTTTTAAAAAAATGAAAAGATAAGTTTATCCAACTGTAGTCGATTGTTTTGTTAATCAAAACCAATGAGTTTTTCAAGGGAGTCAGAATGCTTGTGGTGTTTGGCTATTTGGGGTCTATTTGACTACTTGGGCAAGAAGAAATCTGGCTGTCTGGCAGCCTTGATTATGATCGTTCGTCGCATCACACACACACACACACACACACATACACACACACACACACACACGCCATCAAACAGTTGTTGATGGTGAAGGGTTGAGACCCACCACCATCATCCCGCTGTCACCTTAACATTTCATATTTATGTCGCGCCAAAAGTTGTCGGCCGCCCCCACCTCCCATAATTTGTCACTGGTCGTCATCGCCTCTTGTGTGTGCGGGAAAAGGTCGTGCCTTTCATTTCATTATTTGAAAAATAAATGAACAAGAATGGTGTGTTTTTATTAGGGGAGGGCATCCGAGTCACCAAAAGGTCACCGATGCTTTAGGTTTTGAGAAGTCAGGTCATCGACGACTGAGAAGTTCCCGACCTCCACTTAGTTCTCGATGCTTTTCTCGTCTCGAGAATCTTGGTCATCGATGCTTCTCGTATTGAGTCCCGAGTCCCGAGTCTCGAGACTATACTGCGCGAGCGACGCACGCGTTACTAACAATGTGTACTATCTGCATTGTTCACCCCTCTCTCGTCGGCGATGATTCCAGGGAAGCTCGAGACTTTTTTTGCGTCTCGATGCTTTTTTGAGTCTCGAGACTCAAAAAAGTCTCGAGCATCGCTCTAGTCATCGGTGCTTTCATTCAATACCTAGTCATTGGTATTGGGTATTGACGTTATATCATATTTTAAACAGCTAACAAAACACAAACGTCGTAAATAGATCAAAATGGTTATAGGTATCAATGTTTTATTATTATACAAAGTGAATTTATTTAATGTATTTTAAGTTTTAATACAAAAAAGCCATCCAAAGCTCAGTTGAAGTGCTACTTCTCGGGAATTCCCGACTTTTCCTTGGTCATCGAGTTCGGGAAGTTTTGAGTGTTGGTGGCCGATGACTTGAGGTATCATCGAGACTTCCGCTCGACACTAGTTTTTATTAGGTAGGTAGATAATAATAATATTTAGCAGGTTCCACACCCAGACACACACGGATTGTCCGGACACGATGATAACGATGCCGACGACAATGGATGACGATGATGATGATGATGATTATCGTGTTTCTGTTTAAAAAATGAAATACTTTAGCAGGTTCCACCCCCACCCCCCACACAGATAGACCGGACCCGAAGATGATGATTGTGGTATTGCTGGCTGTTACGGCTGTGATGAGGATGATGATTATGATGATGATGATGATGACGATGGCGCAGATGGTGATTATTTGTTCGGTCGCTCATTGGTACGGTGTCTCTTGTCACAAAATCAAGCCTTGTCAATGGCCGGATGAGTGACAGTGATTGTTGAAAATTGTGATCCAGACGTTAAGTCCGTGTGTAAGGCACTTGACTCAGGTGTGAATGTATTCTTATCTTATAAGCAATGACTGGTATTGTAAAGAGCTTTAATACAAAAAGACTCCAAACAGCGATCGGTACCTACTGTACGAAATGGATGTATGGTCGATATGGCGTGCCGGAGGAATAAATTAAATTAAATATTGTGAAGTTCATTGAGCATGGTAAATCCTTGGAAATGCGCTTTGAACTAATACACCTGCTAGACAACTCCGATTCCAATATAAACGACTGATTAATGTTCCCATATATAAACTATAGTTAGCTGAAAATCTTTCTTTGTCGGGACTCCAAAAGTATGGAACGAATTAGACAAAGAAATCAAAGGGTCTTTTGGGAGCACTGATTGATTTTAGATTGATTATTACATTGAAATGTGTTGATATTTATTTTATCCATTATTATTAGGGTGGTGGTGGTGGTGGTTGTGATGATGATCCCGCTGATATGATGGTGATGATAAATAAATTAAACATAATTCCCTTTATTCATCCCATAGGGGAGATTCGTCTTTCGGGTCTATTCTAAGGGAAGACTGGAATAACCCAAGCGACAGCCGCAGTGCAGCGCCGCAAATTTAGTTAGGGCAAGGGGACTTGCTCAAGACCACTCAGCGGCGGGTGATCGAACTCGGTACCTTTCGGGTGCCAACCAAAGACCGCAAAGACCGTACCGCTGCCCCTGATGATGATGATGATGATGATGATGATGATGATGATGATGATGATGATGATGATGATGATGATGATGATGATGATGATGATGGGAACTAACAAAGAATACACAGGCATCTAAAATTGAAACATTCCATATTCAAAGCTAATGTTTTACTTTTTAAAATTGAGCTTTACAATATCCACTAAATGTGATCAAAGCGCTTTGTAAAGGGGTCCCTGGTCAACAGCAATTAATATGTAGGACGGGACGCCTGTTAGGCGATATTACAATTTTTCAGACAAAGACAACGCTGTTAACGGTCAGGTATTCATTTTACACCTGAGTACGGTGAGAGAATGTGAGTAAAGAGCCTTGTCCAAAGACTCAACTATGCACCGAGCGCGAGGCTCGAACCCAGGACTTTCCGATCCGAAAGCGGGTGTCATACCACTAGACCATTATAATGCACTAGACCCATGGTCGACTAGAGTACTATAGATACGTCATGACTAGACCACATAGCCGCACTACTGTAGGAGTGTTCATTGATAGATGGATGCGTGTGTGTCACAGAAATAGCCTTAGTGTGTGTGTGTGTGTGTGTGTGTGTGTGTGTGTGTGTGTATGTGTGTGCGTGTGTGTGTGTGATAGTCAAACTTTAGTAGGTTTAATGAAGTCTTGTCACACACGCGTGATACACCTATACGAATTTCCCTGCCACTGCCACCCAGACACACTAACATCTGACAAGGAGTGAGGGCTGTGGAAGAACCACAGACTACCGTGTGCAAACGTTGGCGATTGGTATCGGATGGCAAACTGTGATCGTTTGAATTTGAAATGATTCGAAACACTCGTTACCCCTCCGCTCGCTCGGATCCTGATCGTCTCAAGCTCGTCTCACGTGTCAAGATCGTCTCAAGCTCGTCTCAAGCTCACAACCCGCTTGATCGTTTTACTGACTCGATCGTTTTACTAACTCGCTCTTCCGGCATTGAGATCGGACGCTGATCGTGTCTTCGCGCTCGATCGTCGATCGGGTAAAAGCGATCAAATAACCCAATACTACTGTAAGGCAAGGGCATGTCAACAAACGACAAACATGGCTACGAGATGGGCGATTTGTGGAACTGGGAAAATATCTCAAGATTTTTCCAGCTGCTTGAAATGTCTGCCAAGTGCAGAACATCAGGTATCATATCTACCAAAGTTGATATTTCTGGATCTTTATGAATTCATGATAGCGTTCAGCACTTAATAAACTGTCGGAAAATTATATTGGGCCATTCCGTCAAAAAAGTGGACCAAGACCAAGGGTGGGAACCACACCCCTTTTGATTTTCCTCAAACTTGGCTCAATTGAAGATACTTATGAGACATGAAGAAAACCAAATTTTCAGTTCAGAATATGGATATTTCAATTTTGTACAATTTTTAAAAATTTTTGTCTCAAAATCAAAACGCGTCAAAATCAGATTTGCTCGTGGGTCCATTTTTGAGAGGCTGTAGTATTAGGGAGTTTAATAGAAATTCTAAATGTAACTCACACACTTGAAACCGATGTCATATGAAAGAGCTGGCAACACAGATTACAAAATAGTTTGAATTTTGAATTTTGTTTCTATCTTGATTAGAACTGTAGTTACGGCAGTTCAAAGTCTGAAAATTTAGAATGATTAATTACCCCAAAATTACCATTGCAAAGTTGTGACCGAAATCGCGTGATGTTAATAAAAAATGGTTAACACAGTCAATATGGAGTTCTTATTATATATTGTATACAAAATGTTCGTCTTATCGAGGACAATGCATTTACATTAATAAACGCATTATTACATAATATGACGCACATGTTACATACCATTTAAAGACGTAAGAATCAATTTGCTATATATCACTTTTGGATTTATCAACAATATCTCACTGAAACTATTGCAAATAATTCCCCTCTTTGATTTAATACATAGAGAATAAAAAAGGGTTTGAGTTTGAGAGTATTTAGAGAATTATAAAAGCCTTACGATATCAGTTATTGTTACGTTTCACTGTTATGTATTTGTTCACAGATGATGCAATTGTCTTTCTTCGATATTCTGTATCTCTGAAATAAAATTGAGATTGAAAAAGGACAAGGCCTTATTCATTTATATCGAAGAAACTAAAAGTATGACGGACGCTAGAGATCTCGCGGAGATCACCGCAATAAGATGTCCTGCCCCAGGCTGTCTAGAATCATGGACATCAAACATCCCTTCAGACGTCCTGCTCAGACTCCTCGACATCCACGAGAGGACTGCTCATCCGACTACATCCCCTGCAACAGCGCCCACGGCCACAGGGGTTAAAGCTGAAAAAGTCAAGCGACCGATCATCTCTGTGTCAGGAACAAGCGAGGAATGGACATACTTCAAGCAGAGGTGGTCGGAATATAAGCTCGCCACGCGACTTAGCGGCCAGGACATCATTTTTCAACTCCTTGAATGCTGCGACGAGGCCCTCCGTAGAGACTTATCAAGGAGTTTCACTAACCTCACGTCATGTGATGAAAATACTCTCCTCGATAATATTAAAAAACTCGCAATCCGCCAAGAAAACGTCATGGTGGCTAGGTTACAACTCCAGCAGATGCGACAAGACAGAGATGAACCAGCCCGGACCTTTGCCGCACGCATCAAAGGTCAAGCTAGTGTCTGTCAGTACGATTTGAAGTGCACATGTGGAGTCAATGTCTCATACAGTGATCAGATGATTCGGGACACTTTGATAATCGGCTTAGCAGACGACGACATTCGCCTCGATGTGCTGGGACAGGCTGACCAAGACATGTCACTCGACAACACCATCCGTTTTATCGAGGCTAAGGAAAGCGGGAAGCGCTCGGCTGGCAGGATTAACCCCCTTCCTCTAACGCTCACCCCTACATCAGTCAACGCAGCAAGTAGCACGTATAGACAAATGGAAAGAAAACGCCTCACTGGGCAAAACCGACCCCCTGAAAGGAAATGCGGCTATTGTGGTAGAGATGGACATGGCACTAAGAAACAAGACAGAGTCAACCATTGCCCTGCATACGGTCATATATGCACCAATTGCGACATTCCGCACCACTTTGAAAATGTCTGCAGAAAACCAAAACAGAAAAGGCAAGGCAACTCTGCAACAGCTGTGTTTGAAGCACTATGCTCGATTGATCGTCTTGACCATCATGTGTACAATTCTGCACGCGAGTCATGGGAAAAGCGCCCATCTGCACAACAGCCGACAGTCCAAATTGAGATCCAAGCCCTCCCGTCAGATGCTAACGACCTTGGAATCGATTCCACCCTGTGCAACCCAACCAATACGGCAAAAGCCCTGGCCATTGCAGACACCGGCTGCCAATCATGTCTTGCTGGAACCTCACTCCTTACACAGCTAGGTTTAACCACTGCCCACCTCACTCCTACTTCAATGAAGATGAGAGCTGCAAATCAAAACCCCATCGAGATCGTGGGTGCCCTAGCCCTTCGAATAACAGGCTTCACACATTCCATGCAACGGAAAACAACGCGTCAAATTGTTTACATCTCGCAAGCAACTGACAAATTTTTCTTATCCATGGAAGCCTGCAAAGACCTTGGTATCATACACCACTCATTCCCTTCAATAGAATCAGCCATAATAACAGACTCTATGAAGACCATCCAATCTGTCCTACATAGTGAATCTAATAATACTGCTGACAAAGACCCTTGCGATTGTCCCCCTCGCCAGAAACCACCACCCCTCCCAACAATCCTGCCCTTCCCAGGCATAGAAGAAAACAGAGAAAAGCTTGAACAATGGCTCTTAGACTACTACAAAAGTAGCACTTTCAATGTCTGCGAGCACCAAGGGCTACCAATGATGTCTGGACCCCCAAATGAGACTCCTTATCGACGATGAGGCCACGCCTGTTGCACACCACACCCCTATCCCAGTACCCATCTACTGGCAGGAACAGGTTAAGGCTGGCCTTGATCAGGACAATCAACTTGGCGTACTGGAACCAGTTCCAATCGGGACCCCAGTGTCATGGTGTCATCGGATGGTTGTCTGCGCTAAGAAATCGGGAAAACCTCGCCGAACCGTGGACTTCCAAGCCCTTAATCGCTATGCCACTAGAGAGACGCACCACACTCAGTCGCCATTCCACCAGGCCCGCATGGTTCCACACAACTCGAGAAAGAGTACTTTCGATGCCTGGAATGGCTATCACAGCATAGCACTAGACCCCGAGGACAGACACCTGACTACCTTCATAACCCCTTGGGGCCGATACAGATATCGCGTGTGCCCTCAAGGGTACATTTCATCTGGCGATGCCTACACAAGACGATTCGACGAGATTATATGTGACATCGGCAACAAGACAAAAGTAATTGATGACACTATCATGTGGTCCCAATCCATAGAAGACAGTTTCTTCCAAACAGCCAAGTTCCTGGATACATGTGGCAGGAATGGGGTCATTCTTAACCCATCAAAGTTCTCCTTTGCAAAGAAAACAGTCCAGTTCGCAGGGTTTGAAATTACGCCAACAACTGTTCGTCCATGCCCACAAGTCTTAGAAGCAATTCAGAAATTTCCCAAACCCCGCACAATCACCGACGTGAGAAGCTGGTTTGGCCTTGTAAACCAGGTCGCATATGCCTTTGCATCAGCAGAAAGAATGCAACCATTCCGCACACTGCTTCAACCCAAGACACCATTCGTGTGGACCGAAGATCTAGACAAGCTGTTTGAAGAAACTAAGTCCATCATCGTCCAAGAAATTCAGAGAGGCGTGGAAATATTTGACAAAAACAAACCGACATGTCTGGCCACTGATTTCAGCAAAGATGGCATTGGATTCTGGCTACTACAAAAGCATTGCACATGCGCATCAAACAAACCATTCTGCTGCCGAACAGGGTGGAAAGTGACATTAGTGGGCAGCCGCTTTACATCACCAGCAGAGGCAAGATACGCCCCGATTGAAGGAGAGGCCCTGGCTGTGGTAGATGCCCTCAACAAAACTCGTCATTTCGTGCTAGGCTGTCCCAACCTGATTATCGCAGTTGATCACAAACCCCTCCTTAAGGTGTTCAGTGACAGGAACTTGGATGCCATCCCAAACCCACGACTCAGGAACTTAAAAGAAAAGACACTGAAATATCGGTTCCAGATTACTCATATCCCTGGTGTCCATCATGTTGCTGCAGACACCATCTCACGCAAACCAGTGGGCGAAGCCGAACACCTCCATCTACCCGACGATGCAACCCACATCTCCACTGACCTCAGCCTCCCTACTCTGCCTCATGACTTCCTCATGGCCATCAGAGCACAACATGCAAACCCCAATTTACACGCAGATGAAGAAATACCCATTGGAGGTATCAGCTCAATAACTTGGAACGATGTTCGTGTTGCCACCAGCAGTGACCACTCAATGGTTGAATTAATTGACCTGATAGAAAATGGGTTCCCTGATGCAAAAGACAATTTGCCAACAGAACTTAGACCTTACTTTCAATTCAGAGACAAACTTACAAGTTTCGACGGTGTGGCTTTGTACAATGACCGCATAATTATTCCTCCTAGTCTGCGCGACAAAACCCTTCGAGCCCTCCACTCAGCTCATCAAGGTGTGTCCCAAATGTTCTCCCGCGCTGACGCCTCATTTTTCTGGCCTGGGATGACCGCTGCAATAAGTGAAATGCGAACGAAGTGCCAGTCTTGCAACCGCATAGCCCCAACTCAACCAAGTGCTCCCCCTACCCCGCCAATGCAACCACAATACCCCTTTCAGTGTATCTGTGCAGACTTTTTCCAATATGCAGGACATAACTACTTAGTTATTGTCGACAGATATAGCAATTGGCCCATCGTGGAAAGAGCACATGGTGGATCCACAGGCCTCATTACCAGCCTAAGACGCACTTTCACTACTTACGGCATCAGTGATGAACTCTCATCTGACGGTGGCCCAGAATTCACCTCTACAGCCACAACAACGTTCCTGCGCAACTGGGGGGTTCAACACCGTCTCTCCTCAGTGGCATTCCCCCACAGCAACAGCAGGGCAGAGATTGGTGTCAAGACCATCAAACGAATGATCATGGACAACACCGGTCGTGACGGGAACCTTGACACAGACTCCTTCCAATGCGCCATCCTTCAGTATCGTAACACGCCAGACAGGGACACTCGGCTATCCCCTGCGATGTGCATATTTGGAAGGCCAATCAGGGACTTTATTCCGATACACCCAGGAAAATATATCCCCCATAAAACCTGGCAAGAGACCTTGGCCAACAGGGAAGATGCCTTAAGAAACAGGCACATGAAGGATGCAGAAAGACTATCTGCCCATACTCGCATTCTACCCCCCCTTACTGTTGGAGACTGCGTCAGGATACAAAATCAGACAGGGCCATTTCCCACGAAATGGGACAAAACAGGAATCGTTATTGAAGTCCGTCAGTTCGACCAGTATGTCGTCAGAGTTGATGGATCGGGCAGAATAACACTAAGAAACAGAAAATTCCTGCGCCTATATCACCCAGTGATTGCCAGGGCCCCTCTAGCCACACTGCCTACACCCACCACAACAGTGGCAAAGAGCAATAATTCAACGCCTGCAACACCCAAGATGGTCTCCAACTCAGCAGGCCAGAAAGCAACTCCAGAGACAGTACAGCCCGATGCTCCACCGCTCGAAGAGCCACCCAGCAACGGTCCTGCTGACGAAATTATCGTCCCAACAAAACGACCTAACAAACCGATTGCTCCAGCCGGTGATGCCGAAGGAACTCCACCTCCTAGGACAGCTCGCTTGCCCCGCGCTTTGATGGCCCTCCAGCCATACAACAAGCCTGGTCTGAAGGAAACAGACCAGCTACCCGAGAGGCGCTCAAGAATTAAATGACTTTCATTTTACGTTACTTAAAACTCGAAAATCATTTAGTACGAGTCTAATCTATATCCCTGTCCTCTATCTGCGAAGAAAGCACCATATTATTGCAACTGATCATCATTTTTCTAATTTAATATCAGTCTTTGTCCCCTACTTGTCAAGAAAGCACTATCCAAAGACTTGGGGGCATAGAGAATTATAAAAGCCTTACGATATCAGTTATTGTTACGTTTCACTGTTATGTATTTGTTCACAGATGATGCAATTGTCTTTCTTCGATATTCTGTATCTCTGAAATAAAATTGAGATTGAAAAAGGACAAGGCCTTATTCATTTAGTATTTAAATGAAAAAAATATAAACATGTTGCATAATGACATAAGGAGTTTATTTTTACCTATGGCAATTTAACTGCATATAAATAAAATGGTAAATTGAAAAAGTTCAAATAAATTGAAACGGATTCCCTATTTTAATTGGAAGGAAAGTTCTGGCTTTTAATACTTTAAAATATTCTGGTGAACCACTTTGGATTCATTGCTATTATTACATCATTTGAACTGACAATTAATATAATTTTATTCCCCCCCCCCCCCCTTCCCTCTCAATGTGTAGGGGTGTCAAAATTTATAACTAATAGAACTTCTTACCATAATAATTATTAAGGCTAAGGCCTTTAGAATATAGATACAAATGATAATAAACATATGGGAAAGAAACTTGATGGCAAAATAAAATCAATGCAATTGGTATTTTTAAAATATCGATATTATTAATATCGAATTTAACAAAGAGAAGAAATATACGAACTTTTAGAACAAAAACCACAAAATGCCCATTAAAAAAGTTGGAAAGTAAGTATTCAAAATAAAAACAAAGTAAATAATAGTACTGAAAATATTATGGACTAAGTTTAAAATGATACAGAACTAAATTTAAAATATCGATATGAATATCAATATCGTCGGGCAGCCATGATGAGAAGATAATGTAAACATGGCATTTCGGCGCAGAGTTTAAAAGTGTCTGCGCATAGATATAGAGCCCTGAAATTTGGCTTGAATAAAGTTGAGATGTTATTCTAAAAACAAGCGTTTTTATTTTAAAGACACACTCGGTAAATTTTAAAAAATGCATTTGAAAATTGCCAAATTTTAACTTCACATAACTTCTGGAATTTTTAATGGATATTTCCTTAATTGGCATCATTTAAAAGGAAATTGAAAGACGAAAATAATGATACCAAAATATCTGCGATATTCCTCTATATAACGAAGTTATGCACCTTCGAAAAATTATAGTACCAGACCCATATTTTTGCTATATTTTGTCAGACTATATGTTATTTATTGATATACAAATCATCAATGAGCAAAAATGAAACAATCAAGTCATGAAAAGCAATATTGAAAAAATTCATTGTTTTGTCGAACAGCATATTCAAGGTTGATAAATATTTTCATTTTCCTTCAAATAATTGTAATCTATACTAAATGTTGTACAGGATTACCAAATTTGAGAGAGTTAACTTGATTAATAAGAAAGTTATAGCCTCTCAAAAATGGACCCACGAGCAAATCTGATTTTGAGGCGTTTTGAGACAAAATTTAATAAAGTTTTACAAAATTCAAATATCCTTATTCTGAACCATGGGTGAAAGTTCGCCGGAAAAATCCGGCATGGCCGGATTTTTATTTTTGAAAAAGAGGTCTCGCCGTTTTTTTTTGTCTGGCCGGAATTCTAAAATGAAAAAAACCGGCAACTGGATCACCACTGTAGTTTATATAATTAACCGCACTTCTGTTTTTTCCTCTTATTGGTAGTTGCAGGATTTTTTTTTCTGAGCACCTGCCTTTGCAGGATTAATATCATTGAGTAACTTTCACCCATGTTCTGAACTGAAAATTTGGTTTTCTCTCATGCCTCATAAGTATCTTCAATTGAGCCAAGTTTGAGGAAAATCAAAAGGGGTGTGATTCCCAATTTCCGAAAATTCGGTCCACTTGACATGGAATGGCCCTATTATATGTCAACCCACTAACTCTTCTCTAATTCTTAATCTACTCTCGGAAAATTATAAGTCGACCCTCTACTGTAGGGTCTATAGAGTTTCTGCCGATGTTTCTGTCTTAGTCTTAGTCTAGAATTATGGTGCCAATGGCCAAAAGTAAATGAAGAAAGCCAAAACTCCCCGCTAGATACTGGAGAAAGAGATAACAGTAACAGTGTTGGACTCTTACCCAATTTTCTTTAATTGTAAATCCCCAATATGTTTAATTATTTATTTATTTATTTTTTTTGTAATGGGCTATATTTGGCGTCATTTTAAAAAAGATTTCCATTACAACAATGTGCCCATAATGACTTGGGTTATCAGACCTGCAAATAAGTGCACGTTGTCTCCAATGTGGCAAACCGGCCCTAGGCACGTCATAATTCAGCAGCGGATCACTTCTTTTTTGCTATGACCCTATTCCCTGGATAAGCATATTTATTTTCTCAAGACATAATCAACAATATAAATCACAAAGTTAGACTTGCTTACATTCACTTCTTCTTCTTCTTTCAGCTTATCTCGCATTTTGAAGGGTTGCCATAATGAATGCCACATCTCCATGCATCTCGGTTCAGTACATCATCTTCCTCCAGGTCCAGTTCTTTCATATCATCCTTTACCTTATCCCACCATCTAGTCTTTGGGCGTCCCTTTTTCTTCTTTCCCTCTATTTGTAAGTCCAATACTTTCCTTCCCACATACTCCCTCTCTTGTCTCTTTACATGTCCAAACCATTTCAATCCTCTCATCTTTATTGATACATTCTTCACTTCAGTCAACCTTCGAATTCGTTCATTTCTCAATTCATCTTTTCTTGTCCAGCCATGTGAGCATCTCAACATCCTCATTTCTGCCACCTCAACTTCTTTATCTTGTTTCTTTGTTGTAGCTGCTGTCTCTAGTCCATATAACATTGCTGGTCTTACAACTGCTGTATATATTTTCCCCTTCAGCTTTGCGGAAATTCGTTTGTCGCACATAACTCAATTATTTCAGCCTGCCTGTATTCTCTTCTTAACCTCCATCTCATTGCTCTATCTCCTTGTACAGTTGTTCCTAAGTATTTGAAATGGTCTGGAACATCCTCTTCTCCTATCTTTATTGCTGGTCCTGCTCTCTGTTGTCCGATGCACAAATACTATGTCTTAGATCTGCTTACCCTTAATCCCCTCCTTTCCAACACCCGTCTCCAACCTTCCAGTTCCTTTTCCGCCTCAGCTTTTGTATCATTAAAAAGTACTATGTCATCCGCATACATCATGTTCCATGGTGCCTCTCGTCGAATGGGGTCTGTTAGAACATCCTTTACTTTTGCAAACTCTAACATTAAATGGATCAGTTGAGCCAATAACTGTCCTTACCACTGTTTTGTTTCCTTTGTACATATCTTGGATAACTTTGATATATTTCTCTGTTACCCCCTTTGCTCTTAGACAGAACCACATTTCTTCTCTTGGTACACTATCATATGCTTTCTCCAATGTCAATGAACACACGATGTAATTTTCTTTGCTTTTCTCTATACTTCTCTGCGGTCACTTTTAGAGCAAACATAGCATCCGTTGTACTTTTTACCAGCGACAAATCCAAACTGTTCTTCACTCATGTCTATATCTTTTCTAATCCTCTTATCGATTACTCTTTCCCATATCTTCATTGTATGGCTCATTAACTTGATGACACTATAGTTGAACATCTTTATTTTTGTATCTGGGAATCAACATACTTTTTGTCCATTTTTCTGGCATTTTCTCTTTCTGTAAGATGTCAATGAATAACCATACCAGTCATCTCCAAGTGATTTCCAAACTTCTGCCGGTATCTCGTCTGGTCCAACTGCTTTCCCCGTTTTCATCTTGCTCACTGCATCCCACACCTCGTTCTTGCTTATCTCATCTACTATCTTCTCTTTAGGTTGTATAACTGCCTTCTCCTCTCCCTGTCATTCTCTTCATTCATGAGGTGTTTGTATTATGTTTTCCATTTTGCTGGAATCTTTGCCCAATATTCTTCCATTCTTGTCTTTGATTAACTTACTATGTTGTATATCTCTCCTATTCTTGTCCCTCTGTTTTGCCATTCTGAAAATATTTTTCTGGCCTTCTTTACTATCTAAAATTTCTTATACATTCATTGATTCAGTCAAACCCAGATAAATGTCATTTCCAACGAATGCATGCTCACCCTCACACTGAGACAAACATCTAAACTCAAAGAAGAAAAAAATCTACAAATAGATTTAAGAATAAATGCTTTTGAAATCGCCAGTGATACCAGGTGCCTAACTTTTTTTTCATTTTCATTCAAAACTTTTTGACAAAAAAAATGGCAAATCTCAGCGCAGATACAATCTCAGTCACTCACACACTCTATAACCGAAACCTCTCTTGTCACTTTTGCCATTTGTTCTAATTTCTATGCCAAATGATTTGCTAGTGGTTGGCTACAACAGTAAATGAATTTTATTTTGTGATACAGCGAATTCCCCCCCCCCCCCCCCACACACACACACTCACACACATTCACACACCAACCCCTTGTAATATGCCATGTATAAAGATAATCCCCTCAATATATCAAAAAGTAAATGAATACTAAAGCTCCCTTTATTCATCCTCAAGTGTTTTCCAAGGGAAGACTGGAATAATCCAGCCGCATATTGAGCTAGGAAGAGGTGGCTTGCTGAAGGCCACATAATGTGGTGGATATTCAAACTAGGTATCTTTCGGGTACAAAGCAAAGACCATACCACTGAACCACACTGCCACCTCCCCTCTCCCCATCAAGTCGTTATGGCAAGGCATGGTTTCCAGGTTAAGTGTGTATACAAGTATTTTCAAAGATTTTAAATCTTTGTTTTGATTTTTTCCCAAATTTAATTTTGAATATGTCAGAAATTGATAGTTCAGGCAAGTAGTGGCTCTTTCTATTTGTTGTGGAATATTTGGATCAGTCATCGTTTTTCATTGATTTATTTCAAATCTTATTTCAATAATTAAATCAGGTTTACCTCTGATTGTTCAACAGATTGTTGCAGTCGCTGCTGGCTCATCGAAATCAAAGGCTGAAGAATTTGCCAAGAAATTTGACATTCCCACAAGTTATGGCTCTTATGATGAACTCTTGAAAGATGACAACTATGGCAAGTATTTTTATCCCTAACTTAAAAATTGTCTTTGCAATTATTTCACATGGTACTTCTTCCAGATAGGGAAAACTTTTAAATCAAATTTTAGCAAAATATATATTTCATACAAATCGCTAATTTTCAACCACATATTCGGGAATGGCATGGCAGTGGTCATAATTGAATGGTTTATTATGGAAGGAAATTATATTATATTTTCCCAAAAAAAATCAACAGATGCTCAAATTCAAAGGATGCTTTTTAAAAATGTGATTCCATGCATTTGCAGTAATTTTGAAAGTGGGGATACATATAACGTGATACTTTTTTTTTTTAAATGGCCTTAGTACTGATCTCTTCAAGTTTGTAGTGAATGTATATTTCGATCGTCCCTTGTTTTTTTCAGCTATAGTGAAATAATACTTGTTGGAACTTCAAAAAGTGTTTTCACTATATAATGCTAAATGCTATATTGTATAAATCCCGAAGAGATTGTTGAAAGTGAATGGGAAAATCTGCATGTTCTCAAACCCGTTCAAATGACATATTTATTTATGGGAATATTTTATTAAAGCATATGTGAAGTGGTGAAGTCTGAATTACTAAACAGAGTAATTGTTAAAGTTGTGAGAGCTTATTATCAAATAATATCTTTGATAAGCAAGGGTGAAGAAGTTAAGCACATTCAAATTTTTTTTTTTTTTTAATTGAAACAACTCAGTTAAGGAAAACCATTTAAAATACTATTATCTGGGGAAAAAAAAAAGAAGAATAACAAAAATGGAAATAATAATACTGTCTTCTTTTAACAACTAGATGGTTATACACTGGATTAATTAATTAATTGACTGATTGATCGGTTTGGTTTTGTTTTAATTTTGATTTTTTTTAAAAATGTTAATTGATTTTTTTTCATTTATTCAATTGGTGATTATAGATATAATATATGTGGGTGTTATTCATACTCTTCACGTGGAGCTTTGTCTGAAGTTTATCAATGCTGGCAAGCCTGTTCTTTGTGAAAAACCTATGGCCCTATCATTGAAAGGATGCAAGCAAGTCTTGGAGGTAGCAAAGAAGAAAGACGTTCTGTTTGTGGAGGTGAGTTAAAGTTTAAAAATCAAGTTGTTTTCACAAGAGTTTCTTTAGGAATATCCCATTAAAAAATATCTTTGTCTTGAAGATAGTGCCGCGCTGAAGACCGGTCTGGGCCGCGGTCCCACGGTCTTTTAGCTGTGAACCGAAGACCGGTCCCATAGGGGAAGACCGGCGGCGGTCCTCACTTCTTATCACCTTTCAACTAGTGCGGGGCGGTCCTTGCAAGGACCACGGTCCTACGGTCTCGCGCCATAGCCTACTACTTCCCCAGTGATTCGTTGCTTCGGTTGCCTATCTTCCACCAATCACCACCCATCCCACTTAATTAATCGCACCCACCCCCCTTTGCCATACACTAAACGACACAGACGACCATACAGGCAGACGACCACCAACCTCCACTCCGCAAACCGCCCTTTCGTGTGTGAGATGGGGGGAACAGGAGGCGCACGCCTTGGACGATTCCATTATACGGGGTAAATTTCAAAATTTACTACACGATAATGATCGCAATGACAATGATCTATGGTGAAGGCATGACCCCTCTTCTCTAATGGGTTATTGTTTGAAATGTATGTGACTACTAAAGATGTGTGTGTTTGTGTGTGTGTGTGTGTGTGTGTGTGTCGAACCTAGCAAGTAGCAAATCCGATTTTTTGTTTTCTTTTGTCCATCTCTTGTCACCACTCCTTTCTATCGCAGTGTTGTCATTTAAAATAATACAATAATATTAAAATTTCGTTTGGTGTTTTTACTAATCAAATAATATGAGTTTCATTAGTTTCTTCCTTCCAAAAAACCCAGTTATAACGTCTGAATTTTAAAAAAGTCCAATAGAATATTTGGGGACCCCGATAGCTCAGTTGATAGAGCACTCTCTTTATACGCAAAGGGCCAGAGATCGATCCCGGGTGCAGTCGAGTTTTTTCTGAATCCCTGTCTACTCAGCAATGAATGGGTAGCTGAGTTTGTTAGATCTGGCGAAAAGTCACCATCGACCCCTCTTATTACCTCATCCACCCCCTCTTATTATAACTTCACGTCTCTCTCTTACTCTTCAATGCTTGCTGCCCTCTAATGTGTGTGTGTGGGGGGGGTAGGAGTTGCGTGTGTGTATCAACGCCACGAACAACTCGATCAACGCCTTGGGCGATGCCATTATCTCCGTTAATGGGGATAAATTTCAAATTTTATTAAATTATCGAAGTAACAATGAAGTACGGTGAGCAAATAAAGAAGGCATCACCCCTCTTCTCTAATTAGGTTACAATTTGAAATGAGTGTGACTACTCCGTGTGTTTTACTCCTGTAGGCCACGGTTTTCATCGTGTAGCGGTCTTTAACGGTTCAAGAATGAACGATCCCACGGTCTCAAAGGTCAAACCGGTTCGGATTTCCAACAGTCTCTCAGGAATGTTCAATGTCGAAAAGGACCGGTCCTTGCGGTCTTCATTTCCCAAGGACCGTAGGACCGTGGTCCTTAAGCTTGCCAAGGACCGCCCCGCACTACTTGAAGATGTCATAAGCTCACTCACAAGCTAAGGAACTGATCTTTATTCCTGGTTGAGTCTACAATTTTTGTTTACTTCTCTGTCCACCAGTAAACTGGTTTCTCTTAGGTTTATTCTGATGCCTTTTCTTTCATTACCGTACTTGAAGTCATACATTCAAGTCATACATTCATTCACACCTGAGACAAGTGGGGTAAAGTCTGCAAATTGCGCATTGTTTACTTAGTCAGCTATTGATAACACTGGCATTAAATGTGTTAAATCCCTGGCGTATTTCAGTCACTGAATAACAATGATAAAAAACTCCACCAATTGATAGTAATGTTAGGAGTTAGGAGATATATTATCATATTCTAGCAATAATTTTTAATAATGATATTATTTTTTCATTCATGACAACTGAAGTATCAAATATTTATGAAAAGGTTTCGCAAATATGAATGATACTCTCAATATTTAGAATAAATGAATGGGTACTAATACTTAGTATAAAGGTCTTTTTGTAACATATTATTATATTTCCAAACATTCTATAAGATAAGCTTTTAGGTATTTTTCAATTGTATGGTTCATATTGTTGAACGGAGATAAAAACAAAGAACATTACTTTCAAAAATCTTTTTTTTTTTTTGGGAGTGAAAATGGAGATCTGGACAAATGTTTTACACTAGATATACATACAATAGATGTTATTAAAGCTGACAGTTGGGGGTCTTACTGACATTGACATTCAGATATCAAGACTAGGCCTTATGGAACACTTGACTTATTGGCCAAAATAGAGTTGATGCATTGACAGCAAATCTTGACAAAAGGAAAAGAATCTGAGGAGATAAACAGCCAAAATTAAAATATTGTTAACATATTATTATAACCACGCAAAACAAATTGTCTATCTACTATAAGTCTAAGGAGAAAAAAAATCAACATTGACATGTTGATGTTCTTTTCTTTTCTAGACAGTTTGTGTCATATTGAAAGTTATAAGCTTAAATTCCACCAGTGCAACTTTCTCTACTTTATTTCTGGTACTCCCTTATATAAAGATTCAATCTTAATTATAGTTGAAAGTACAAAGGTGAGTCATATGAGTCATTTTCTTTGACTGTTATTCCAAATAATTCAAATAGTATCAATGGGAGCAATTTATCAGATGATTACTCATGCTTTTATGAAAATAATAAACTTTATAATTTTGTATTTTGTCAGCCATTTCCAGTTTACTTAGTCTTGACTTGGCGTAATTGAAAAATTATCCATAACATTACACTAAAAATGAACAGTTTATACTGTAAGAACAATAAGGGTTTTAATAGAGTTCAAAGTTCAAAAACGTTTATTTTAGGCAATTGCCAATAGAAGAAAATCTGCTGTAACCATAATATAAAGAAATGGTGCTTTGGCACAAAAATGTTGGTGTTATTGAGTTTGTAATTCATTGAAGAATGGACTGCTCCTTTACCTGTGGTGAATGCAATCATCTGGGAACCTAAATAAGACGAGTAGGGGGTGGATATTGCTACATGTTGCCTAAAACTGTCAAGAGAAATACACGCTGAGTGGTAGCTTCCCATCCAAAGACCTTAAGGCTACAGAAATTGGGTAAACTCAGGCTACATGGCCTTATGTCACTGAAGGACGATGTCTTTTACCCTGAAAAAGTATATACATTTTAAAACTATTTTGTTTAAAGATATCTTTTTTTAGACCATGTTAATACTTTATGGAATGAAATGAAATATCCTTTGGAAATCCTACTGAGGACAGCCTTTCTCTTGACCACCGTGCTCTTTGCCAAAGACAACGTCTGCCGTTCCCAATTATTTTTATTATTTAAAGACAGTCATTTTTGGACTATGTTATCACTTTATGGAATGTATTGTAGTTAAGAACTCAATTCAACTAAGGGTACATTTCCTGTTCTTTTTACAACCAATTTCTAAACCAAAAATAGTGCCTGCCACTTTAAATTATTTTGTTAGTGTTAGTTTGTAGACCAGATGCCTTTATGCTGTGGTTATTTATCAACCAGGCAATTGGTCTGCATCATATTTTGAATCATGCCAATGCCTTTTTTTCTCTATCTTTATTTCAATTTGGCTCTGTCCTACATTATCTACTTCAAATGCTTTTCCAGTCATGTTGTTAGATAAGAATCCTAATCATTTATTGCGGTTTCTACTCAGGCAATTTGGAGCCGTTTCTTCCCTGCCTATTCCTTCATCAGGGATCAAATTGACTCTGGAAACATTGGAGAAGTTAAAATTATTCAAGTCAGTTTCTGCGTACCAATCTTCCAAGTTCCCCGTCTCAATGACAAAAGTTTGGGTGGTGGAGCTATGTTGGATATTGGCATCTACGCATTGCAGGCAGCCCATTTCATCTTCCAAGAAGAACCTGAAAACATTTGGACTGATGGTGTAGTCTGTAAAGAAAAAGGTAAGCTGATTTATACAAAATAATCCCTTTAAATAATAGAGTGAAAAACAATGTTTCACAATGAAGTTATATTGTCATTTAAAATATGCTCCATTTTTTTTAATATATAAAAAAGAAATACAAATGCTTAGACGAATAAAAAAAAAGTGGTTGGATAATATCTTCATCACCGACTCCATACATTTTAGAAATTGGAAAATTACAAAATACAGCTGGCTATGGAAATTTATCAGTTGAAGTCGACTGTGGTTTTGTTATAGTGTAGCCAATGAAATTTAGGGCTTGAATGTAATAGTAGAAATTTAGTCATGGTAGACATTTTTAATCAACATGAAACCATTCAAGAAGTTTGATTCCCTTGCTGCCATCTTTTCCTTTCATTTTCTTGTCAGGTTATTTATCGAGCAATATTGAGCTGTTTCCTTGATATCATTTTATTATGTCTTTAATTGATGGGTTCTCACTTGCATTTTTAAGTCATAGCTCCCTGTTTAAACAAATTGATATCCTTTATTATACGTTTTCTCAAATGCCTTTTATCACAGAATATTTCTAGGTCTATAAATTTTTGACTGATCCATTATCTTCCATTATGCAGGCACTGTTATGACCTAAATCATTACTAGTGGTGTAAAACTCTCATACAATCAATTATGGAAACTCAAGACTTGGGCAATAACAATCATAATGTAAAGGATAAAGTTAAAACTCCTGTCCCTGACTATTAAGTATCTTGGTGTTCTGAGATAAATTAAGAGAAAGAGTTTCTGCATTCTACTGTATTCTGTTTACCCTATTATTTATTTTGTTTAGTTGATTAAATAATGATAATCATGAAGTTTATTTACATTGTGCCCAATACTCTATACAATAAATCTCTAGGCGCATAACAACAATATCAATTCATTCAAATATCTCCATCTCCAGGTCTCTCCCTCTCTCTCTTTCTCTCTCTCTCTTTCTCTCTCTCTCTTTCTCTCTCTCTCTCTCTCTCTTTTTTTTTTTTTCTATCTCTCTCTCTCTCTCTTTTTTTCTATCTCTCTCACCTCCCACCATCCAACTGTCTAACTCTACAACATACATCCATTCATCTCACTGTGGACTGTACAAAAGAGGGATCTATTAATGACAGCCAAAAAATCAGATGGTCATGGCCCCCTAAAATAACAGAACTAATAAATCAAAAATTCCCGAGTTTTTAAGTGCTTCCTGAAAGCGAGTTCAGTACGTACATCACTAAATGTTAAGGGGAGATTATTCCAATAAGACGATGCAAAGTGACTGAAGGATATGTCAGAAAGCTTTGTTGTACCTTTTTTTTTTGGCACTTTTAGCAGATGATTCACCTGATCTCAATGTATGGGGCAGAGCATGTGGTTCAACAAGGTCATTGAGATAAGTAGGGGTGCTGCTGTGAAAACATTTTGCAACACATGACTCCAACCTTAAACAGCACCCTGGCCCCAATGAGAAGCCAGTTTAAAGTCAAAATCATGGGAGTCCTTTGTTCTCTCTTGTTTCTTCTTAACACTAGTCTAGCAGCTTGATTTTTAAACCACTGCAGTTTATCAAGTAAGAAACCTGGGGAACTGGACAGGATTGAATTGCAATAGTCCACATGGTAAAAACAAAACCAGACACAAGAGTCTATAAAGGAATTTTGATTTTAAAATGCCAAAAGTTGGGCAATATGGCAAATTTCACAATACAGCGCTTTGCAAAGTTGTGCCACATTATATTCCACTGCTGAAGTAAATTCCCTGGTTTCTGGCGTTTTCAGAAAACAATATGAAATACTGTTATCTTTTTTCACTGATCCAGGAGTTGACAAATATGGGGTGCTAGTTCTTCGGTACAGCGGAGGACGATTTGCATCGTTACACTTTAACACAGAGACTCAGGCAGGGAATAACAATATGATCATACGAGGAACAAAAGGAACCTTGGAGGTAGGTTTGAATCATAATTGCATCTAATGGGGAAGCTACAGTGCAAGCTGCTTAATTAGAACAGCACTGTTTTGCAGAAATCGTTCCCATTAAGTAGCATTCCAATTATACAATTCCGCTCCTTTGGAATAACCTCTCAAGACAACACATATTTTTTGCAGTGTATAAATATTTATGCGTAGTAATACAGAGCATCATGTTATTTTTGTCTAAAATATTATTTTCCAATTTTCGCTATATTTAACATCACATGTATGTGTTATGATAGTAGATGAAAGAGATTATGGTACCCAATCTTATAACTTCACATTCATACAGAATTGTCACTGCACTCATATATCGAAAAGAGCCAAATGAATCATGGACATATGAATTATATTCTAGAATAATCCACATACAATTTCAATCAATGTAACCTCTAAATCTGTCATTTTTTCGTTGTGTACCATCCTCCTTTTCCCTTGCACTGAAATGACATTAAAGTGTCAAGAAAGATCAAATGTTGAAAATCAAACAATTCGATTTATAGTCGAAACGGGACTCATCAAACTGGCATTATGGCGAGATGAACCAAATAAGAAAAAAGCTAAAGTCAAAATGAGCAGAATTGTGAATTATAAATTGTTTTCAGTCTATGTAACTACATTCACTCTCTTCAATGAATTTTTAAATTCACATTTCAGTGTCAAGTTCACATGACATAATAACAAATTGAAAAATTGATCACAACGGATTAAAATAAAAATTATGAAATTTAACATTTTTGCAGTTGGAGAGAATGTACTAAGTCTTCTCAATGAAAAAAGTATATAACTTTAAACCAAACTTTAAAATCAAATTTTAGCTTCAAATGTATCTGAACCTAATGCAAGATTTAGGTAGTGGGTCATGTATGATTCGTTGTTTAAACTTTTATTTTTAGATTTTCTGTGTTTGGGATATGAAAACAGTTCGGAAATTGGAATGGCGACTGTGAAGATAAAATTATATTCAATATTTAGTCCGTCATGGCTTGATTACTTTTGGGGTGCTATGTAAGCAAATTATAGTAATATTCATCTTGTATTCCTTCTAGATTCCTGACTGGTTTTGGTGTCCAACGAAAGTAGTGATGAATGGAATCACTAAAGAATTCCCTCTGCCAGACTGTAAGGTAAGATTCGTAGTCAGTTGAAATTTCTAGTGCAGCTTTGTGATGTTGTGGAATGAGACTTGCATTTAGACCAATAGATCAACTGGTTTGAGTCTCCTTTTGTGGTGCAAAGTTAAGTTCTTGGAAAAGGCTATTTATTCATATTCTCTTACCTCATCAGGATATAAAATGAGTACCTAGCTAGTAACAACTTTGTCTCTACTGGAAAAAAAAATTAGAATGGCGCCTTAATAGGCATCAAGTCTCATTCTATATGTTAAGTGTTACTGTTGGCTTGGGACCCAATGTAAAATGTTTTGACCACATTTAGTGGATATTGCACTACATTTTGTAATTGCGGTTTTTTTTTGTTTTGTTTTTTTTAGCCATCAGGTCTCTTAAAGTCTCCGTTTACATGGAAGAAAAACATGTAAACTCCAGAATATTGTTAAAAAAGAGCATCACTATATTTTTATGGTTGAAATATTAATGAACGATGTAATCCTCCATCAATACTCCATCCCTGTTTGAACATTACCATTATCAATGCCAATTTTTTTTTTAGTTAATTTTTTTTTTTTTCATAGAAGTATAAATTTATTGTTTAACTCACTCAAACCTAACACCGACTATATCCGTAGTTTACCCGGGTTGCTTTCACCCCATGCCTAATTATTACATTTTTATGAGACAAATTATAGGCGTACTATCAATGCTTATGTTTTTAGTTTTTGCATATTAATTGTAGTTGAATAAAACTATCTATGTACATGCTCATTTTTAATACATTTTTTCCAATTTTGAAAAGCAGCAAAAATCTCTAGGATTCAGTGAGTTAAAAAGAATAGAACTCAATCAGTGGCTAGTATGACTAAACTAAGACTACGGCAGAGAAATATTTGGCATGTCTTAAGTAATGTATTTATGTTTTTATAGTTAGCTGAAGAAGGGTTTTGATCCCAAAATGTTCGGTTTTTGTATTCTGTTCTTTTTTGAAGTTGTTATATTCATTTTTGTTTTACTTTGTATAAGTGATAATTTTTATAAATGTGACTGTGTTTTTGTGGTAAAACACTTGCCTTTGAATCAGAAGATCCTGGGTTTGAGTCCCGCTCTGAGCTGCGCATGGTTGAGTCCTCAGAAAAGGCTCTTTACTCACATTCTCTCTCTTCGTACTCTGATATAAAATGAGTACCTGGCTGTTAACAGCGTTGTCTCTTCCAGAAAAAAAAATTGTATTATTGCCTAACAGGCATCATATTTTATCCCTACATGTTAAGTATTGTTGTTGACAAGGGACTCTTGTATAGCGGTTTGAGCAGATTGAGTGGATATTACGCTATATAATCAAGTTTATTTATCAGAAATCAGTACAAATCCATGCCCCTCACTTCTCAAAAGCCATAATTTAGCCATGTTAAATATTAATGCCTCATTGTGTTTTTGATATCCAGCAAATAAAATCAAATAATTAGTTGACTCAGCATTTTTCTATCAACTACCAAATCTTGTATTTATTATAATCCCTCCCCTCCCCCATTTCTCCAGCCTTACACATTCAACTTTTGGAACTCTCAGGGACTGACATATGAGGCTCAAGGGATCAGAGACTGTCTCCAAAAGGGTACGGGTTAGTTTATACCACTTTAACAAGCAGACTGCACTTATTTCAAGTCATACTTTCTTTTATTATTCATTATAAACACAGACTTAGCTTCCCACCAACAGAGCTTTAACAGGATTGCAGCTTGTGTTTTGATAAATTATCAATGTTTTTTTTTTCTTCTTATGAAAATTAACATGTAAATTTTAATAAAATTGAAGCCCACTTGTAAAGGGTTAAAAAAATCACTTTTCATAGAGAGAGGGTTTATGACTATTATAAAGAAGGAATAAATTGGACCAAGTGTTTGTGACGCAAGGTTACAGTCTTGAATTAACAGAACAACAGACTATGTGTTAAGAATTTTCGCCAGCAATAGGCACCCCTATGATATGCTCCCCTTCCCCGAAAATACATCTTACCCAAAATTTCCTATTTCCCACCCAGTAGTGAACAGGCAGCTGCAGAAAGTATTATGTGATAAACTTCCTATATAAAGGGTAACAAGCAATTGTCTGTTTTACGCTACAGAAGCCGGTATAAACTTTGACTCCATTGGTCTCATGGTTCTTAAGGATAACGCATTTGAATACGAGCTGGGGTTTTAAGATATGTGTTTGAAAATGCAATTTTTTAAAAGATAATTTTTGATGTCATTGTTACTAAAACTTGATAGTATGACAATTTTGATGGCTCTAGAAAAACCAATAATGCTAAATAGATGCGACTTTATTTCCCATTCTAGGCTTGAAGGAAAGTCCAACTATGACTCACGCTACCAGTGAATCCATCATGACAATCGTCCAGAAATATTTGGATAACTTGGGCATAAAGTATGATTCTCCTTGAGTCCAGTCGAGGCCACAAAAAAAAGTTTATGTAATCTAAGTTTATGTGAAATTTAATAAGTTCCTAGTGGTGACATTAAAAATAATATTGTCTGGTTGTATAATTATAGGAGGGTTTTGAGCAGTTTACATACTATTTTTATGATATATTTTATTCTTTTGTATTGCATAATCATATGTGTTTGATAGATTGAATTTGTATTTATTTAATTTTCAAATGAATTCATACATACTATTGGTCTGAGTGAATGGGGTGAGGATGATGTCCTGTCAAATGCCTTCTCATAGTCTATTAAATTGATATAGAGTTAAGTGTTCCACTTCAATGACTGCTTTATGACGATTTGGAGATTGGCTGTCTGGTTGGTATCAGTATATGATCTGCCCTTGCAGAAGCCGACCTGTCATTGTTGGAGCTTGGGGACAATTGCCTACTTCAGCTGTTAAGAAGAATTCGCTTGAAGACTTTACTGGGTTCTGAAAGTTGCATAATGTTGCAATCCCTGAGATCCCCTTTCTTTTGCAGTTTGATTAGGATGCCTCCCTTACACTTGACTGGTATCTCCTCTCTCCCTTATCTTGTGCTTCTGATGGTGAGTTCAATGCAGTTGAGAATGAGAACATATGTGATGTGCATAATCGTAAACATTGTGTTGGCAGCTACTTTTCTGTTCGGTGGTTTGAGGCCCATATATTCAACAAGGAATGAAGCATTAATTTCCATATATCAAAATATATAACGCTTATATAATATATCATCATTTCACCATCACTACGGAGATTTGAAACTCTCTTGTCTTACTTTTTCATGAGTTTTTGTAAGTGGAGATTTGCAATCTAATCACGTCACTTCACCATCATCTTTCTATGAACTGGTGCTGAATTGACATATAAGTGTCGCAAAATATAGATATAAAAACAGAAGGAAAAAAGAAAAAGAATATTATGATGATATATCTGGGCTGCATTTTAGTAGCTTGTGCCATGCTAAGCATTGATTGAACTTAAACATCGCCATTTCAACATTTTCAAACGTTTCATACTTGTCTACATCATTTTCTGATAAGGTAATTATTTATGCCTCATGATTTTACTAGCTTTACATTTGTTCATGCATAATGCCCAATATTGTTGTTTGTAGTGAGTTTACTGCCATTTTTTAAATTTATGAATTCCAAAGTCCTATTCAATGTGATTTTTATTTTTATTTTAAAAACATTTAGATACTTTTCTATATTGTAGGAGCTACCTACTTCAGTTACTTGCCATACTATTATGAGATTCAATTGAATTAATGTTTTATTTTGTATAATAAAAAAAAAAAATTATTTACACTATTTTTGAAATTATTTATTAATGCTTGCATATTTTGTCACCCTGTTATTCAATTTGTATCCTCTTGTAATTCACCCATGCCAAACATTTATTCGGACACAATAATTAAAATAAATTTAGAAACTCTTTAATTTACAGCAGTTGGTTCTGCCACTGTTTGTTCTCAGCTTTACTACATACTTTATTCCTGACTTTTATTTGAATAATAATATTTGAAGTTTTTCAATTGTACGGATTGTTATGCTCGGTCTTGCATTGCCTACTATTCCTCTTTATCTTTTTTCCCTTTCCATGTTGCTCTTTGTCTTTGTTCGGGATTAATTTTTTCCTGGTCCTGGCAGGGGTCCTTAGCTGGAAGGGAAGCAGTCTAAATGTTTATTTTTCGAGAAATGATTATTTTCCTTCTTGAAAATCATCTCTCTGTTGACTTTTGTGCGTGATTATAGTTTTTAGTTTTGAGTATATTGTACTTAGTGAACAATTGAGTATTACCTTCATAGCAGGATTCTTTGCTTTTGCCTCAATAGGTTAAGGTATTGTAAAGATGGGTACATTGATAAACTTAGGCACTGCCTAATATCAGCCACTGACCTCAGACAGGTATCTAACTCTTACATGGGAAGGTTAATGGACCCTTGAGAGTTCCATCCACTTGTTTTGCTGTGGTTCCAATTGAGCTAACACTGATACTACACAGTGTAGTAAACATGTTTTCTGATTGGTTGGTAACAAAGTGATCTAAATGGGAGGGAAAAATGCGTTTTTTTTTATCGGTTAAGAGTTCGAGATGACGATGGTCGGGTATCAAGCATCGGTACCGCCTGTCAATTGTTGTTATAACGATGTCGCTAAACAGGGGTTTTACTCAAATGTATGTCGCTATTTGGGGTTTTTTTATTACTAATAACATACAGTAAAAAAATCGGGACCAGAGGTCAATCTCGCTATCCAGGGGGTGTCGTTATCCAGAGATTGCTCTGTAAATATAAAACTCGGGTTTGTTCTATACCTTTATATTTATGTTTTCCAAGTTGCTCTCCATCTTTGTCTTGGAATGAGTTTTGTCCTTAGATGAGAGGGAAACGGTCAAATGTTTAGTATTAGTTTTGAGTGATGACATTCTTTTCCTTATAAATCACATCTCTGTTATGTATTCTGTTTAGGATATATTCTGTAAGCATTTGAGTGCAGTCCTCCTAATGGGATCCTGTGCTGGTGTCTGGATGAGACTTTAAGGTGATCTCAAGCAAAGTACGTTGAAGGTATCTTGGAATCCTCTATTTGAACCATTCCCCTTCGTGTTACTTTTTCTTGGGTTCTTTAATTGTAATTCTAGAATCTTTTTAGTATCCCATTTTCTTCCTTGTTACTGACGATGAAATGACCTAAATGTGTCGCAACTGCCGTAATACCCTTTAAAACAAAAAGTTATACCTGCCTATTACCTGCCAGCAATTTAGCCTGATTGTTGTACGGATTGACATGCTGGTTGTGCCTGGCAATAGGATGTGAATGGAAAGATCTCCAATTTGGACTAGATATCTTGAAAAGAAGAGTGTGTGTGCAGAAGATACTTCGCCTGACAAAGCAGAAAGAAAACCGTCATTCACCCCCCCCCCCCCCCCCCCCCCCGAAACAATTGGCTTTCCTAGAAAGTGTTTGTTTTTGTTTTTAAGGGTTTTTGCAACACATTTAGGTCATATCAGCGCCAGTTTTAAAAGGAAGAAAATTTAATAGTGAAAAGATGTACAATAAAAAAGGACTTGAGGAAAAAAGTTAGACAAAGGGAGTGGTTCAAATAAAGAACAGATGTAGATTCCAAGAGCACACTATCAGTGTACTTAGTTTGAGATCACCTTAATGTCTCAACCATACACCAGCACAAGATCCCACTAAGAGGAATACACTCAAATGCTTACATTATACATTCAAAATAACAAACATAATAATACATAACAGAGAGATGATTTACAAGGAAAAAAATATCATCTCCTAAAACTAACTATACATTTGACTGCTTCCCTCCCAGCCAGGGTATAAGGCCAGGACCAGGACAAAACCAAGTAATCTCATTCCAAGACATAGAAAGCATATTGGAAAACAGATATAGGGGGATAGAAGACAGTATGTACCTCCCTGCCCACTATGGGAGGTCAGGAACCCCACCCAGTCCTAGAAAGGGGATCGAATCTTGTTTTGGTTAGAGTTGTCAGTGTTGCAAGTTGGAAAAGACTCTTTACTCATTCTCTCACCATATACTTGTGTGTAAAACGAGTACTTGGCTAGTTACACAGTAAAAAAAAACCCAAAACAACCCAATTGAAAAGCGCCTTATATGCATTATCTTACATGTTAAGTGCTTCTTTGAGATCCTTGGTAGCTCTCTTAGCACATTAGTGATCATTGCGTTATATAAAAGCTCCTGTGACTTTTTAAAAGATTTATTTTGTTAATTTTTAGGAGTTTTACGACACTTGCTACATTTTATGTAGACAAAGATGCCTTGTTTATTAAACAGGAAACCGGTAAATTCCAAAGGCAATCCAAACGTATATATGTCAATCTTGTTTGTATCAACTCAAGGGATTACATCGTGCTTGCTGCACTTTAAAATTATTTCAGCAAATGATGGGATAGTCAAAGGATTACAGACCTAGATCTTATAGGACAGCATGGCTCAGCAGGGCGGTCTTTGCTTCATAACCAAAAGGTACTGAGTTCGATCACTGGCTGCGTTTTGTGGTCTTGCGCAAATAACCTTGCCCTAGCGATAGGAAATAGATGTAGTTTCCAAAAGCACACTACCAAAGTACTTAGTTTGAGATCACCTAAAACGTTGCATCCAGACACAAGCACAGGTCCCCACAAGAGGAATACACTCAAATGTTTACAAATCATATATAATATGTAAACAAAATAATACAGTGCATTACAGAGAGATGATTTACACAGAAAAAAATATCATCTCCCAAAATTATCTACATATTTGACTGTTTCCCTTTCAGAAAGGACATAAGCAAGTAATCTCATTCCAAGACAAAGACAGAAAGCAAGTTGGAAAGCAGAAGACAGTAAGTACCTCCCGGCCCATTATGGGAGGTCAGAAACCTAAAAGTCTCATCCAGACACAAGCAAGCGATGCCACTATGAAAGATACACTCATGTTCTTACAAAGTGCAATATATTAGTAATAACCATTTTTAAAAAATTCAAAACTGATATATATATAATAGTACAATGAGAAAAAAATATATCTCCAAAAAAAAAAAAAAGGAACAATTCATTTGACTGTTTCCCTCTCAGCAATGGACCCTTGCTAGGACCAGGAAAAATCTTAATCTAGGACAAAGACAGAACAGGGAGCAACACGGAAAACGAAAATAGATATGATGGGCAGAGCAAGAGTGAACTCTCTCTGCACACCAGAAGAACCCAAACCCATCATCCAAAACCAATCTATTTATGTGTCTGGAAAAACCTGAAAAATAACATCCGTTGGACTTTCAAAAAAAAGAAAGGCAGTTGAAATACCAAAATATTATAAAATACATCAGTACATGAGACTGCGCCACAAAAATATTCCAAGCTGAGTTGAAAAAAAATCATGTAAAGACAATTTTGAAGGCAAAAATATTGCTGTTTTAATTGTTTTTCAAAGAAGCATTTCATTAGTGCACTGGTTTAATATAATGCATAGAGTTTATGAATACTCAATACGAATTTTACAAGCCTGCCTACATACTAAGTTATTATTCACATAAATTGCAACATATAATGATAATAATAATAATAATATAAAATTAATATAATACCTAAAAAATAAGAAGAAAGATAAATACTACACATTACTAAGCTTCAACTTGAAATAAATAGTCAAGAAATTAATCAAAAGAGGGACGAAATAAAAAAAGAAGAGAAATCCATTGACATAATTAAAGCATAGATTAAAACATAACACATGACACTATTTATCATTCATTAATCATCACATTCGTCTTCAATATGCATATTTTGAATTTCAATATGAACATCAAAAAAAATTATTTTTTGAATTGGCTACTACAGATTCTCTAAAACAAAAGCAAAGTCCATTCAGTTTTACACAATATATATTCTTTGGTCCCTCTCCGGGAATAAAAATCAACCCATTCTTACTACAACCTGCAAACACTTCAGGGAAGATATTAAACACTGATTGAGACATTGTCGCTACAGTTGATTGGGTGTAAAAGATTGCAACAAATCTATAAATAAAAAAGGAAATAAAATATGACAAGAAGCTATCCATCTCACCAAAAAGCTTACAGCAACTAGAAATCGTAGTACAGCAATGGCCATACCCCATGTGATTTTAACTGGCTTGTAACCCATTGATTAAATATAAATTGTCATTTTGATCCCCCCCCCCCCCCTCCCGCATATTCCAGCAATCCTAATACATGTACATGTAGCACACTTATCCTGGCCTTTGCCTTTAATGAACAAGTCGGACTATGGAGACTTGAAAACTTATAAAAAATATTTGATCTAAAACGAATCTGACAAATACGTTGTAGTGGCTGCATAAATGTGTACTCATTGCAATGACAGTAGCAGACTGCTTATCTACCAATAAACTCTTTCATACTGAGACTCTGACCCAGAGTTTCCTCTAATTCAAGTTTCTTCCATTGCTTAACAAGTTATAACTGCAGACTTCTCCGATTTCACTTACAGGAGAGAAGAAACAGCAAATATGGCCACATTAATTGGAGCTTGAGTAATTGCATTGGTGAAAATAGGAAAATAGACGGTGATAGTGATACGGGCAGATGGGCTATCCCAGACTACAGTGGAATCCGTGTCAAATCAACACTCGTCATCTGTTTAAATTCAACACCTCTTGTTGGTCCCAAATTTCCTGTTATTTATCTAGGTGTGTTCCATTGACAATGGATAAAGTCAACCTTGCTTTAAGCCCAACCAGTCTTTCTGCTCTGCCGGTGTTGACTTTAACAGGATTCCACTTAATTGCAAAATTTATTTTCTCACTTTCTCTCACTTTAAAAAAAAAAGGGTTTCGTGCAACACACAATACCAGTGTTTCATGTAAACTCTTTTAATTTCAAAAAGAGAATGATCTTTAAATAAAAGAGGTTGAATATAGTGACATCTGAGAGACCGTAGGAAAACCTTTTTCTTTTTATAGAGTGGGATCGCCATATTGTCTTTTTAACTGGCCACATATGATGTCATATTAGAGTAAAATCGAACCATGTCCAGACCTGCTTAAATGAACTGCAACTAGTTTATGGTTCTCAAGGGAACAACCAGTGGTCACTTTAGATGATATATAAATTACTTTGCTCATGGCAGGGATTATAATATATGTTTTATTAAACTAGCTTTTGCGTTTAAACAAGTTTGTTTTTTTAATTTAAAGACCGTAGTTCTGCTGCTCTTTTTGTTGTTTTTTCTCTTCCTTTTTCTTCTGGTTCTTTTTCATTATGTAGAAAGCTCAAGTTAACAGGACAGTACAAGATTTGATTTTTAGTTGAAATTAGCAAAAATAAGGAATTGCTGAATTATATGATATAACGAATTTTGGTGCTTAAGTATGTTAATGGACACAGTGATATCAAATGATGAAAAAGATCAGGGCCGTCAGATTCCACTGTCTCCTTTGCATCCAAAAATTCATGATTCTATGTTTTTTTCTTAGTATGCAGGACCGTAAAAGGTTATACAATTACCAGAAACTGCTCAGTGATTTAAGCTTACTATTTTATGATATCATTTACTTCTTATTTCAGTAACATCGTCAAGTTTTTAAGTGCGATAAGGATAAAAAAGCATGTCATATTCATGTTCCCCACCTGTGAAAATATCAAAATTAAGTGTCTCAGCACCAATCATCAGGAAACAACCTGCATAATAACAATAATATCAACAACAAGCATAACGATTTAAGATACCTTGGGTAAAAATCCTCCTGGACCAATGAGGAGTAAGTGAGTATATACCATGAAACATACATCATCATTTTGTCGAGTTTGTCATCACATATTCAATAATACCAATATATTAGATTATAGTTATAGTTATACATATAGAATAGTCATTTTGTTAGGAAAAAAAAAAAAAAAAGAAGCAAGAGACCAGTTTCCATCATCTTATCTTTCCCCTCAAACAGGTATATAAAAAATTCGAACCTACACAACTCTTTCAAAAAAAAAAAAAAAAAATTTTTTTTTTAAAAAGCAACCCCCCCTCCCCCCTTTAATAATAAAGTATATAAAGTATACGCCAGGTTCAAGCACAGTCCTTGAAAGGAGACATGTCAATGTATGCGTGAGCATAAAATACTCACTTAACCCCACCCTAAAGGGGATATTTTCTTTCCTTGTAATTTGTCGGATCTCACATATCTTCTAATATTTAGTAATATTTCTCAATGCCAACATATATGACACATAGCAGGAGTTTGAGCTTATCAAAGTATAATTCACTTGTAATACAGCTAAATAACAATCTACTACTTTTGTTTTACAAAGAGATATTTGATTGTCTTTAACAGGCTTTCCTCCCTTCTAAACCTTGCTGTGTAATTTCTTACACAGTACAGCCCGGAATTGTCTTCTATGTATAATTGCCAACCAAAACGTGAACTACATTAAAGATGTATTGTGCGCAGGGCCCTCTGTCCTATGAATAGTGAGATGTACAATAATAAAGAAATATAATCAATATCTTTTAATTACCATCATAGCTTTGCCTTTATTTTATACAGAGCCTTGAATTGAAATTTAAAGAGGCAATTTTATAAATTCATTTATATATAATATAGAAATAAAAACATATCATTATATCATATTATAATGTTAGCACAAGTTTCATTATTTTAGTAAAAGTTTAAATAAATGAAATCAATCAAAGGATGAAAAAAAAATTGTATGATTTCTAAAATAGTGCTCTGGCACAAAATATATAAGATTTTGTGTAAAGTAAAGAGGGTAATATTATTTGTAAAATACTGACTTACTAGACCAATAGTACAGACCTGGATTAAACATCAGGTTTCTATATTGATCATGATCCAAAAGAAACTGAAATTTTGTAACGTTAAGCAATTCATATTAAAAAAAACAAAATACCAAACCCGGAACGTTTCGGGCTCAAACCCCTTCTTCAGCCAATAACAAAAAACAATAAAGACATAAATACATTACTAAATTAAAATTCCAGATAGACAACTATCTGGAATTTAGTAATGTATTTATGTCTTTATTGTTTTTTGTTGTTGGCTGAAGAAGGGTTTGAGCCCGAACAATTCCGTGTTTGGTATTTTGTTCCTTTTTGAAGCTGTTATATTCAATTTTGTTTATTACTTCTTACAAAACTGTGATTTCTCGCATGACTTTTCTTGCTACAAATGCAGAGCTCAAGAAAGCAGTACCGACGATACAATAATACAACTAGGTTTTCAACTAATCCACAGTCACAATGTTCCTAATCCACAGTCACAATGTTCCTGCTCTTGTGGTGAAAATCTTAAGATATGGTGTTAGGATAAAGTTAAATTGAGCTCTGTCTCTAGAGGACAAATAGATAGATAGATAGAGAGAGAGAGAGAGAGAGAGAGAGAGAGAGAGAGAGAGAGAGAGAGAGAGAGAGAGAAGAGAAAGAGAAGAGAACGATTGATACCTATTTGATGTGAAATCTCAAAGCCACTTTCATAGGATTAAAATATATCATTTGCACAGTATGAAAAGGGAATGTCTTTTAAGAAAAAAAAAACTCCCTCTTCAGTAGTTTTAATACAAAATAAGATAAATTAGTTTCAGAACTTAAAAAGGAAACCATGTTAATCAGGCTGCCTAACATTCCGATCCGTTTTCAGAGAAGAAGTCGTTTGATTTCATCAGTCTCTGCACATTCAGCATAGCTTTCACCGCTCGGACTTTTTCCATTTTTATCAGCTCCCTGATCAAAATATAGAAGGAGGATATGGTAAAAATACAATATCAAGTTATTTGCATAGATAGTGATGGTAAAAATTCATAATTGTATCCAGTGGTGTTTATATCACTTGATTCAATTTAATTTGTCAAGAGGCCGACTCTTAGAAACATAACAAAATATCAACAACAACAAAAAATTTAAGCTGTTATTTCTCATGTCACATCTATTATTTTTTAAAAAAACTTAAAGCGTTTTTTCTTGATTGTATGGTTATAAAGAATCTACATAAGCAAGAAAATGTGTTTTGCCCTTTTCTTGTACACAATTTATGTATGCTCATGTCTTGAATCCCTGCTTATGGCATTTACTATTTCTAGGTCATGATATTGAATTACCTAAAAAATAATGTAAAAGACTATTTTATGTTCCGAATCAGACTGTTTTCTTACAAAATGACTTTAAGGGTGTTATTGTGAAAAAAAAAGAAGCTATCTTTATCAGTAGCAATGGAAAAAAATGTTTTGAAGAAAGCAATTGCTTGCCACCTTTTGGATAGGAAACTAGTCTATTGCAAAGTACTTTCCACCAGATCAAACAGACCCACCTACCCAATCACTGCTGGGTAGACAGGGAGGTCCCAAAAAAAAAAATCTCAACTGTACCCGGGATTGATCTCAGTCCAATTGCTTGTGAAGTGAGTGAATCTACCAACTGAGCTATTGGGACCCCCTCCCTCTACCGTTGTTAGGAACAGGTAAAATAATTTTTACGCACTGTTTTCTTTCCAATTTCCACAACATTTAATTCTTATCATAACACATTAAATGATAAAAGCCACACCAACTGCAAAGTCTATTTCCATTTTATGACTGCATTGAATTTGTTTCTTCAAAACTCACCCTTTTTAATAAGAGTTTAACACATTCTAAATGTCCTTCAAAAACGGCTGCCAGTAAGGGAGTTATTCCATATTTGTCTGTTTTCTGAAAAAAATAAAAATACAATATCATATCAATAACTTTTCTTTCATACATATACAAGTTCATTTGATAATCTGGTCCTAACAGAGTGGATTAATATTCTCTCCACCCCCAGTTCACTCACTATTATAGAAAAACTGTTCATGAATTAGGTGAGAAGGGTGTGTAATGGATATTTAGGTGCAGGGAATGTGAATCCATGTTGTTAGTTTAAAGACCCCTAGCTGAATATCTTGTCAAAATTTGAGAGAGGTAAAAAAGAAATTTTAAAAATAATATTACGTGAAATAATTTTAGTTCCCTGAAATTTGTTTTCACCAACTTTGGAATTCGAAGTCTCACTATTTTTATCTGAATATGCATGCACAGTAACTTGTATTATACTGTACACAACAGTCTAGATGTATATTTCTCTTGAATAGCATCAACGTCTTATTCAATGAATCAAAGAATTTCGAATTTTATTGAGATGAATAATTGCAATGAATATTCACAAAGTTAAAATAAATTTGCTTCTGAATAAAATTTTCTTAAAGAAATGCTTTAATTCTTTACAAATTCAATGCCATTTAATTGAAAAAGCCAGTAATGCAGAAATTGTTATAATTTAGCCACGTTCCTTAAACCAATTAATTTCGCAGATGACCTTTATAATGGACCGACATAACACTACACACGTCTGATGTGGGTTTCTAAAATAGGGCCTTCTTTCAATTGAAGAGCCTAGTGCTAAAAGAACTTAAGTCACAGGAAGTTAGTTTTGAGAACATATAGGTTAATGTTTGGATCTGGCGAAAGAGGGTTCAAACATAAACTTATAGTATTGAGATAGGGAACATGATTATGTTTTTCATGAAAATAATTGGTGAGCGAACTAAGGTAAAGTTTAAGTCCATCCAATAAAAAATTTTTTAAATGCCTTTTAAATAACATCAACATTAGATGTGAAGACATGATGTCATAAATATGTTAATAATTAATAGAATGAGAAATCAAATCATATGATACTGATATGAAACTGTTATTTCTCTCATATCCTGTAACATTTTTAAAAATTGAAACTTATGAGACAAACTATGTTAAAAAGGAATGTGTCTTAAGATGGATAAAATGTAAATTAACTAACCTTTCAGGTTTCTTTTAAAGGTACACAGGATCATTCCATATGTTTTTATTTTTAATTCATTACAAAAAAATTCTAACAACAATTTATAAAGCTCTAAAGTTGTTCCAATTACTTGGCATGTGTTCTGATTGACCAATTAGAATTATATATATATCTCAACTGTATATATATGAGTGTGTGTGTGTGTTTATGTGTGTATTAAAAAAATCTGTCACAGACAGTTCATTCCATTGAAGAGATTGTATTGATTAAGTCGAGTTCCAATTATTAGTTTCCACTGTACCATAAAATACATTTTATTCATCTTTATTTTTCGACAATGAGGTCGCAATCATGTCTGTCCAAAATTAACAACAAAATTTCTTAATAAATCTACACCATGGACGCTAGATCACGTGATTTCCGGACACAACAACCAATAGGAATGCATAAAATAGTCATATAAACATCACATGAATCCCAAATGTTGGTGCAAATTGTGCATGTTTCTTATGTTATTCCTGATACTAGTCTTTTAGATTTATATGAAATGTCACTTTCAACACTAATAGTTTATTGCTCCTAAGCACAAATTCATAAATATTTAACAACCCCCCCCCCCCCCTCCAAAAAATTTTTTAAAAAACTACACTTACATTGATATCAGCACCTTTATTCAATAAGTACTCAATGACACCTGTATGGCCATAATCGGCAGCATAATGTAATGGAAGGCGTCCATTCATCTCTTTGTTGATATCCCATCCCTGTTGAACATAAAAAAATAATGACAAAATATTTATGCACTCTAACTATATATAATTCTTTAAAAAAAGAAAAAGAAAATGTATGCATTTCTATAGTTCTGTTCAAGCACACTCCTCAAGTTTAATCATGCTCAAAGCACTCCACTTCATAACAGTCGGGGTCACCAATCAACTGTTCTTATAAGTACTAGAATTCATAAAATATTTGGCACTGCCTTCAGTTGAGAATTCATTCACATATGAATTGAGTGGAATAATGTGTGTAAAGAGTAAATTATATTATTCCTCGTAAGCGTATGTAAAATTTACCCACTTCAACACTCATGATTCAAAACAAAAACAAGCTCTCACTTTGATCATCAGAATAGCATACAATAACAATGCCCCCCCCCCCCCCCCCCCCAAAAAAAAAAAGTGATGATGGTAATGATAATAGTTTTGTGGTAGTGAACATTAATGATGTGTTGTAGGTGGTAGCTACTGTGATGGTAATAATGATGTTCTTCTCTGATCATTTGCTTCATTTCTGGAAGTAATATTTCGCTTTAAAAAATAAATTTTAAACGTTTTAATGACATTTTATTAACATCATAATTATGTCCTTTCATGTTTCTATATGCACTGTAAAAGTTTTCATATTCTTAAAATTTTATGGAAGTTAAAACAAATAAATGTTTCAAAAAGCTGTCTGTGAATAATAATTAGACCCCTTTTTGTCATCCAGACCGGTCTGTGAATAAGATATCAGTGCTATGTTATAGATGTCTAGTAAGATGTGTCACTTCGTGCTTCATCATTCACTCACAATAGCCAATGATTACCGTCAATCTATTTCGACCTTAAAAACCTAAAATTACTTCTACCTTAAAAAAAAAAAAGTTAAAATTTAAAGATGCATTTGCTTTCTCCAAAAAAGCATCCTAACTTGATAATCCTGGATGAATTTCAAAAGTTACAGTTGAAATCACCTTATCACTTTTTCATTTTAGAATTTTCTTTATTTTCATTTCTGACCTAAATTAGATCCCAAAAAGACGACACGTGTAAATAGTTTTCAACTAAATGCAAAAATGGCCCAGAGGACTTTATAATAATAATTTTATGCAAATCAGTGTGATACATTTCAAAACATTTTGAAAAGGTCAGTGTGAGTCTTATTATTAATTGTCTAATGCCACTTGTAATTGGATATAGGGGTGGGTAGTTCAACTTTCGATGTATTTTGTTATAATAATCTGCATTTGAGGAATTTTTTTAAGGTCATGTGAATAAACACATGATTATCTTATGAAATGTAATTGTGGCTAATATTGATCCTGAAAATTGACAGCAACTGTGACTATCAAGTGACTATCCTCATCGCTCAAATATGTAAAACCAACCAAAGTTTGCAAACAATGATCGAACCTGGAGTTTTGAGACTGTTGTCTCAAATCGACAACTGAATTTATGTAAATTCTTCATCCCCGGAGGATGGGCAATAGTCTACACAGTTATCAAACCTTTTGAGTAGAAGTCAAATTATCGAAGAAGGTCATGTGATGTCATCAAAGAATGTCAGAATAAGAATTAAGAATTTAAGAATGTCAGAATAACTTAATTTCAGAACTGACTTTGTAACAAGGAAAAAAAGAAATGGTTGACGAAATCCTAATCAACAAGCTAAAAAGGCAAAAGTTGTGAAGAATCAAAAAGTTGTGAAGAATCAAAAAGTTGTGAAGAATCAAAAAGTTGCAAAGAAATTTGAAACATTTAAGTTTTTGAAATAGAGCTAGTTTTTTTTTTTTTACAAAAAAAGATTTCTTTTTAAAGTGAAGGCATATCCACATCAAAGTGTCCTAACTGAGAAACTTCTCTCTAATTATAGTTGGCTGAAAACAGCGTTGGACAACTTCAAGCAAAGATTATCAAAAATACTTCACCCTTACGCCAACAATGGCTGCCACATTCAACACCTCTCTGCCATCAAACACAAATATTCAGAATTGATTCGACTTCGAGTAACATTCAGATTCAGATTCTAATAACAAAAATAATATTCAAAATCATAAGAGGAGAGAATATTCTGCAAGATTATTTGAGGAAACTGGCCTCTTAAAGTGATATTTGGTACTCAACTTGAACCCTGATAAGTGTAAATTCCTGCATATGGGAAAAAGTGAACCAATACAAGATTTTAAATACACTTAACGGGTATTCCACTGAAATTAGAAGAAGAAAAGGACATTGGAGTTACTATTGATGACGAAGTAAGTTTTAATACACATGTCAGTGAAATAGTTTAAAAAGCCAACTCCATGTTTACCAGCACCAGATGTATGTTTGTTTGCTTGCTGGTTAGTTTGCCTTTGGTATAATGCTGTTGTTGTTGACATTGTGGTTGTTACACTTTCTAACATTTTCTATTTCCTCTCTCCTCTGAGTTCCTGATGAGCACACAATTTCATACTATCAGTTTGCAGGCTTGGGATTGGATACCCCTCTCAAGCGTATAACTGTTTCGAGTTGAAATATGTACTGGCAACCCTTATACGTAGCTTTCCTGACTTCAGACAGAGCTGCATATACAATATTAATATGGTAGTCGGTTTGGACGAATTCAATTCCTCAAAGGGGCGGCTCCTCAAAAATTTGGGGGAGAAGTTGTCAGGTGTTTCCACCAGCAAGAGGAGACATTGGGTGGCAGCGAACCAACTTCTGTCGAGAACCTGCCTCATGGGGACTTGCCACATGTACCCGTTGTGGTCAAGAGACCGAAACTGCAGAGCATCTAGTTGAATATTGCGTTCTCACGAAGCTTCTGAGTGGGTTTGCGACTGTGGATGATTGCGGCGATGAGATTGCGACCTGGATAGATCATCATAACATGGTAGTGTGACACCCATTAGAAGCTGCTGCCATAAGGCCTATCCCTTTTGTGGTGAGATTATCTTGGGAGAAGATAACGAGTTCTTTTGGCCATGCCAATCATGTAGACAACTTTTGATGATCTACTCCTTGATGTCTACAGCTGCACAACAGTCACTCATGACTAAGCTCTGCCAAGGAACAATTTCAACTTTTGCTCTCAAAAGAATAAATAATTAAAAAGCAAACAAACAGAAATATTCAGAGAACGACCAAATGGTCGGATAGGAGAAAAAAAAAACAATAATTTATTTTTTTAATAAAAACAATTTTAAGAAATTCATGCTCAGAAAAAATTTTTAAAAAGGGGGGGGGGAGGGGGGGGGGGGGGGGGAGAATAAAAAAAAAATTCCCGGCCATCATCAATATCCCCAAAATTGTGGCCAGAATGAACAAAAGATGATCAATTAAGTTAACAGGTATGTAGGTAGGTAGTAAAAATTTAAATGGTTGGTGGACTATGAACAGATTTGATAATTAACAACTTTCTTCCTGGTTGAAAATAAAAAGGCGAATTGCCAGTTGGATGTTTTCAGATCAAAGTGACAAAAGAAATTTCATTGATCCATTTGTTTTAAAATAAAATTTAAAATAAAGCTGGATTTGACATTTGATCACTATTTACTTTCCTTCTTGTGTTAAATATCACTTGATATTGACTAGCATTTTTTCAAGAATATTTGGTATTTTTCATGCCTAGTTTGGTATTTTGCATAAAATCTCTCTGCCCACTTGCTGCATGTGCCTGTTTTAAAATTGTATTTTGTTTTTTGTCTTTTGATGAAAACGGTAAGATTTTATTTTTGGTCCAAGTAAGATTGATATTCGCCTTTAAAAGGTTAAGTTGTTTTGTTTTTTTTTCAGGTTTTTGTTTTTTTTCAAATGCCTAGTGAGAGAGAAAAAACAAAACAATCATACATGTATCTGCAAACAGCAGAACGTTTTCATTTAAAATGAGATGGGAAGGGGAAGGGATAACACTATAACAAGAGAGAGAGAGAGAGAGAGAGAGAGAGAGAGAGAGAGAGAGAGAGAGAGAGAGAGAGAGAGAGAGAGAGAGAGAGAGAGAGAGAGAGAGGGAGGGGGGGGGGGGGGGATGGGGGATAGTAAGGGGGAATGGGAAAAGATGAAAGAAACAATGGGTTGCCTGATGACGTAGATCAAAGGATTGTTACAGCGGTGTTCACGGTGCGTACTTCGTGAAATTTTAACCTTTTACAGTGACACTGATTTTTTTCTCCAGATTGCTTATGCAGAATAAATCGTTTCCACCAAGAGAGCAGTAGTAAGAGTATATTTCGACTCGGGCTTCAATTAAACTATAAATCGCAAAGCTTGTCTTTTAATGATAACATTAAGACTAAGATCTGGAGTTTGGGCTTGGGGAGTGTAAAATGGAATCTCGCCATTAATGGTTAAAATTGTTTTGATTTTTTTAAAAATAACACGCACACACACACACACACACACACACGAGCGCGCGCGGTCACGACAGCGAGGACCATCTATTGCTTGTGTCGCAACGGTAAACCAGTTTACGTGCACGTAGATCCTGAGGCTAGATGCCCCGTTACCGTGTACGTAGGCACTCCCCCCCAAAAAAAGAAAGAGACACACACACACTCACACATACACACTGACACACACACACACACACACACACACACACAGTCTCGCATCCGCTACGAACTAATTTTGCGCACCAATTTTTACTGCACTAATGCACCAAATTGCATACCTATCTAGGGACACTTTTTTCCGCATCTTTTTCTCAATAAACTTTTTTTAAAACCTTTGTTTTGCTTGCACTGCACCGGCACCAGACGTAGTAACAGACGGAAACCCACACGATATCGCAAGGAATGAACCATGAAAATATTTAGGATATATTTCAAACACAACTTTTGAAATTCATCAAGGATTGTCTAGTACCGAATGTTTTTTTTATAGAAAACAAATGCATCTTCAAATCTAAACTGCTTTTGACGGTTAGCGGTAAGTTTTTTATTTATTTTTCTGTCCAAACGAATGATTTGTCGTGGTATAGAAGCTAAGTATTGGTAACACCGGCGCAGCTCTCTAGATATTTTATCAACTTTCTTTATTTCTATGTGCATTTGGAAACATTCCATATTCTGGAATGTGGATAATTGTTTAAAGGAGAGGAGTTTCAAATATATGTCTGGGGATAACGAATTTTGGTTATCCCCAGACAGGTGTCTGGGGATAACGAATTTTCATTATTCCCAGACAGGTGTCTGGGGATTATCACAGCGGTTTTTTTTTGTGTGTAAATTTTGAGTGGTAAAATCATCATAACTTTGGCACCGTTTTTCCCAGATCTAAAAGTAATGGTTTTCAAAATCACATTTGTCTATGCACAAGTAAATTATCAATATTTACTTTGGAAAAAATCTAGATTTACCTATCTACTATCTTCTAGATAGTAGACAGACTACACCGGCCTTCCTTCAGCCTTCAACTTCAGTCGGGGACGGAAGCTGTCGGCTAAGAAAAAGAAAATGTTATTCCCATGCTCTTACCTGCTCCTCTACTTGGTTTTGTAAAGAGGCCATATCATTGATTTTTATTGCCCATAATATTTCGTCAGTCATTGTAAACAGTAAGTAAGATATGATTATTCAAATGAAAGTGGTATCTAGTGTAAATCAATGATTTTTGCAAACGATGAGACCAACCCACTTGACTTGGGAGAAACCAAAGTGGCCAGATAATTTTATGGGTTTAAATCAAATGTAGCCAATTTTTAAAAAATATTTTACGTTAATTTTTCCTATAGTTTTACTATGTTTGCTCTCTTTGAGAAGCAATAGAGTTTAATTGAAAATAATGAAATAATCGATAGATCAATAAATTAAGTCGAATGGTTAGTAATAATTCCGTAAAGGCAATTGTTTTGAAAGAATGAAACAAGTTACTTTTGGAAATCACAGTACCCAGTTTGCAAATTTGAAAGCAGGAAAGAAAAGAAAAGGCATTATCTAAATACCAAAACTCCTCTCATACATTATACCCCCCCCCCCCCCCTCCCCCCTCCCTCATATCTCTCTCTCTCTCTCTCTCTCTCTCTCTCTCTATCTATCTATCTATCTATCTATCTATCTATCTCTCTCTCAATCTCCCTCTTTCTATCGTTTCTCTCTCTAACCTCTGTCTATCATTCACACACACACATACACACACACAAACACACACACAAGCAAATGCACAACATGGAATTGTACATGGTCGTTAAATATTACCCTATACAAATCCCAGAGGTCTGATTTTGTCCAACATACTGATCAAAATACTTAACTTCTACATGACTCATCTCCATATCTTCAGGATATGTTTGCATAAAGCACTAAATATTTCACGAATAGCTTCTTCTGTAGCTTCTCATTCTTTTAAGAATGGAAAATTTTGCAGCAGCATTAAATACTGAGGCCTCCTGTACCAGATTTGACTCAAATGTATCAATCATAGATATGAATGATAAGATTCTGAACCTGTCTCTTTGCTCAAGGCTCTCTAAAGCATCGCCTTCTCCGACTTAAGCCATCCTTACTTTCAATAAAACCGAGAGCCGTTATTTCCCACAATGAAATAATAAAGAAAATGAATGGGAAAAGGAAAAGGGGCAAAAGAGAAGGCGTGAAAAACCGACTTCATAGACGAGGATCTAAACCACCACTCCCTTCAATAATACTTTCCAATGTTAGATCTCTTCGTAATAAGATAGACACCCTCACTGCTCTCTCCAAGTTTGATTATGATTATAAAAATGCATGCATTATTTGTCTTACGGAAACATGGCTTTCGTCTATGGACACCGATAGTAGTATTGATTTGGCAAATTTTACTTTGTACATAAAGGATAGAGACACGTCATTAGGGAAAAACAAAGGGGGAGGTCTATGCATATACGTGAATGATAGATGGTGTAAAATTGTAAATATAAAAGATCAAATTGACACGCCTGATATTGAACTACTTTCTTTGTCTCTACGTCCACACTACTTGCCTCGAGAGTTTCGTGTTGTCACCATTGTTAATATTTATATTCCACCTAGCGCAAAAATTGAGAAAGCATACCAATTAATAAATGAGCATGTATCGTCATTACTACTACGTCACCCGGACAGTCCACTTATTATTGTTGGTGATTTTAATCATTGTCAGCTGCCCATAGCTGGACTAGAACAGTTCGTCACCTGCAAAACACAAGGAAACAACACGCTTGATCTGTGCTATAGCAATATAAAGAACGCCTACAAAGCGCTACAAAAACAACCGATAGCTACATCTGATCATAATACAATTCACCTAGTACCGACGTACATCTCTAAATTAAAGAGTGAGAAACCAACTGTAGTATATCGCCATATCTGGACTCAAGAGGCAATCCAACGACTGAACGGCTGTTTTGACTGTACTCAGTTGGAGACATTAATGGTAGAAGGTGACAGTATTGGTGAATGGACCGAAACTTTGACATGTTATATTGCATTTTGTGTGGATTTATGCGTGGAAAAAAAAAAGAAATTAAGATATTTCCTAACAATAAGCCATGGGTTACATACAAAGCGACTTAAATATTTACTCAATGAAAAGAAAATTGCCTATATGAGTGGTGACATTAAACTAGAATTTGAAAAGGGAAAGGAGATCAGAAATACAATAAAAGAAGAGAAGGTTGAATACAAAAACAAAATGGAGCGACAACTGAGATCGGGCTGCGCAAGGAAAGCATGGGAGATGATAAAGCAAATAGGAGGAGTAGACCAAAAGAAACGAACATTCCCACAAGGAAAAACAAAAACTGATGTCAACAAATTAAATGATTTTTACTGTCGTTTTGACAGGCTCCCACCTGTTCACAACGGTTTGTCAAATAACAATGAGCCACCTCCAGATGTTGAAGAAGAAACTGTAAGCTCCCTCTTCCGGAGATGTAAAGAACATAAAGCACCAGGACCAGACAACATTACCGGAACTATTTTGAAAAACTGTCACCAACAACTGGCTATACCTTATACAAAACTTTTTCAAAGGTCAATCGATGAACAATCAGTGCCTGTACTTTGGAAAACATCGATTGTCGTTCCAGTTCCAAAAAAGCGTTGTCCGACCGTATTGAATGACGTCCGTCCAGTGGCGCTTACATCGCTTGTAATGAAATGTTTAGAAAAAATTTTAAAATCTGAGCTCCTACAAAAATGTTTTGACCTGAAATTGCTAGATCCGTACCAATTTGCATACCAGCAACATCTCAGTGTAGAAGACGCACTATTAACCGCCACAAATTCGATCTCAAAACACCTTGACCAAACGCCCTCGAATTACGCCAGAATCCTGTTTGTCGACTTTTCGTCAGCTTTTAATGCCTTGAACACAGATATTTTGCTTCAAAAGTTGTGCAACATGGATATTCCAAACTACCTTATTAAATGGTATAAAGAGTTTCTGACCCATAGACCGCAATGTGTAAAATTGGGTGAACATATCTCCAACAAAAGAACGTTGTCGAACTGATGTCCCCAAGGCTGTGTGAGTTCCCCAATCCTGTACATCTTATACACCAACGACTGCAGACCATCCTTTGAAAATTGTTTTATAGTGAAATATGCAGATGATACTGCTATTCTTGGCTTATTAAAAGATAAAGTTACCGAAAAGAATTATTTCAAACAAATAAATATATTCACCGATTGGTGTAAACAAAATCAGCTTGAATTAAATATTGAAAAAACGAAAGAACAGGTGTTTGGTGTAAAAAATAAAAACGACTTAAAGTGTGTGGCGATCGGTAAAGATGATGTTGAGATAGTTGACTATTTTAAATATTTAGGAATAACCATTGATAGTTCCCTCAATTTCTCTCAACATATTAGTATAATATCTAAGAAAGTTGCCCAAAGATTATACATCCTAAGGAAATTGAGAACATTTCAAGTAAGGAAGAAAACTATGTTAAGAGTTTATGACTCATTGATTAAAAGTGTAATTGCGTTAGGCTGGACCATATTGTTTGGAGGATGCCGACTTAAAGATAAATCAAAAATTTCAAAATCTATCAAAGAGGCATCAAAAATAATAAACCATCCTCTTGATGGAGTAGAAAGAATTCATGGAAAAGCAATAGAAAGGAAAGCATTCTCAATTACCAACAATAAAAAACATATTTTATACCATGAATTTAGTCTTTTACCATCTGAGAGAAGGTTTTGTCAGATTAAATGTAGAACTAACAAATATAAATCAACGTTCGTTCCATCAGCAATAAAATTTTTGAATATTTCATATGGTACTGAAAAACCAAGGATTCATTCGTTGACTGATTAACTGATTAATTTATTTAATGTAAGATTAACTGACCAATTGATAATGATGATAATTTTTGGTGTCGAATTGCCACAATCGTAACAAATTGAAAACGAAATGAATATGTTTATGTTGTGTATATCGCACGTGTGAAAGAAAGAGAGGAAGAGAGAGAGAGAGAGAGAGAGAGAGAGAGAGATAGAGAGAGAGAGAGAGAGAGAGAGAGAGAATGAGAGAGAGAGAGAGAAAATAAGTAGGAGTGAAATATCTGTTCAATGTTACAGTTATTGTTTAACGTTATAACAAGTGTAACTAAATGACAAATTGCCATATTTATGGACAATAAAGATCTATTATTATTATTATTATTATTATTATGATTATTATTATTATTATTATTATTATTATTATTATTATTATTATTATTATTATTATTATTATTATTATTATTATTATTATTATTATTATTATTATTATTATTATTATTATTTACCATTGACATGTTTTTGTCTAATTCTGTTTTTCTTAGATTAAACATCAGACTTTTTTTTCCTTTTGCCTATCCTTTAAGACGATCAAACATAGCTTTGCTACATTTAACAAGTATAAACATCAAGAATAACATTTTCTACTTATGTCTAAACTAATATTGAGGCCTTGAAGTGATTAACTCGTTTGTTGAATTTATCAATCGATTATATCAAACTCCTCCATTTTATCCAAGTGTTTATGGCTTGGTTTCTTGCTTCGCCTTCTTCTGTAGTATCAAAAGAGTCAAGTACTCACTCGGATTGTTATTTTTTAAGCCTCCGAGAAATTTGACCCGCAAGCTATAGCTTGTGTAGCTTACATGTAAATACGGCACTGAATGTAAACAGGAGGTCTGAGGTCCGATCCCTTATCGAGGATGGCTGATTTTTTAAAAATGTGTTGTCTTTCTTTCTTTTCTTTTTTTTTTGTGTGTGTATGTTTTGTTGCATTTTATTTTTGCTGTGCCTGGTATTATGTCATATACAGCTTTCAGTCTGCCCCCTAATTTGTCACTTTGATATTTTCAAAATAAAATCGAGCATACTCTTATATCTTTGCCTTCATCCTCTCGTGTTCAATATTTGTTTAATATGGTACGTTCGAGGGTTCATAGCGGGTGCTAGTGCCCATATTAGAACTATATAAGCATTAAATCGTCCCAATTATCGGGTAAACTCTGTGGTGTAATAGAAGCACGTCTGACCAGTGTTCAGGTAGTCTGATGTTCGATCCTCAGTCGAGGTAGATTTTTTCATAAAATTTTACTTTCTGCTTGTGTGGTACTGTTTCTTATACGCACTTCAGACTGTTATCATACACAAATGCCTTTCCCCTACTTTGTCACTAGGTAACCACCAAAGGCCAGTGCTATTAACAAGGATAGTGAGTTAGGATCCCGTACTTAAAAATTATGCTTTGGGAGACACTCCTTCAGTCTCTGCAGCCTAACCTTCCTTGGTGCTTACTTCAATGGTAGCACCAACGTCAGAGGTCTGAATTGCAGCTATAACTGAGCCCTATTCTTTGGTCGTCGATGTCAGCATTGTTGACACAATGTGCTTTGACTTGCGGAGTTTGGCATTAATCGTATTGACAACCCCACTTCTTCCCCATAAAGGGGGCGCAATCATCCGCACAGTGCCGGGCTGGGTGTCCTCAGGAGCTCCTGCTTGTACCCCAAGTCGATCCTACCAACTTCCTCAGAGGACTGCTGTGTTTATTTGTCTTCATAACAACATCATTTTTGAAGTGGGTCTTGGTGCAGTATGGCGTAACCCCCAGGTATTCTGGATACGAGTCAAGTGAGAGTAATTGGTCCCCGACTATGACTTCAAGCTTCTGAATGTGCTCCACATCGCTGTGATGGAGAGCAGTATTTAAGTTTTTCGAAGTGATCATCTTGAGATACCATCTATCAAAGCGCGATTTAAGTTTGGTTACATCCTCATAGAACAATACAAGGAGTGACAATCGCCATTATTTATTAACATCACAGGCCTTTGACATAAGCGATTACCAGATAATATGGATAATTCTTCAAAACTACAGCTTACCCATGAAGATAGTCAAACTGGTCAGAAAATATTATGAAATCAATAAATGTTAAATTATTCCCAAAAGCAAGCTACCAGAGCCATTCCAAGATAATACTGGAGTCCAAAAAAAAATGTCTAGGTTCCCCATTACTTTTTATTTGCACACTGGTCATTGATTGGTCCATGAAAACAAACTCTAAAACGAAGGTGCATAGATTTGAAATTACATGTATATGACCTTGATCTTGCAGATGATATCAGTCATCTGTTACATACATGGCAAGAAATACAAGACTAAATTAACAACCTTCCAGCAATAGCCACTTTAACTGGCCCCATAACCAAATAAGGAGAAAACAAAAACACAAGAATCCAAGCCAAAAACAAAAATCCTTTCCATCTTGTTGGACATAAATTGGGAGATGTAATCAATTTTCTTTGCCAGGGAGCTAACATCCATCCTACAATTACCACAGCTAATCAACCATTTACAATGCTAAAACAAGTATGGCAAAACAAGTAGGTCTATTCCAACACAATAATCAAGATTTTTAATAGCAACGTAAAATCAGCCTTATTGTATATGGCAGAAACATAGAGTAAAAATAAAGACCAGGAATATAAACTTCCGGTGTTCAGCAAATCTTGTCTCCAACAATAAGGAATCAAATGACACCTTATAGAAACGGTGTAAACTCATGCCTATCACAACCTCAATACAATCAAAGGAATGGAAATGGGTTGGGCAAATTTTGAGAAGGGAAAATAGAAAGGAGCTAATAGGGCCAGCCCAGGAAAACAGGCCTGGTGACGTATTTTGGACAGTGATCTGAAGGCCAAGATGACATGGGTAGCAAGTAATGTAAGGTGGCCCAAGACTGTCCCAGATGACAATTGTGGTGAAAGCTCTATGCTCCAGAGAGAGTTCAAAGGACTAAGTCAAGTAAATCACATCCTTATTTAAGTACAATCTCGAGACGATTCCAATCGTAACTCTGATGAATCGTCCGCGTATCTTAGCCCTAGGGAGAAAGTGATGGGAGAAGACTTTGCTCATGGAGTCTCTAGCAACATTTTTTCCCGAGTATAGAAAAGAGCAACTTCAAAATCTTCCTGCACCTTCTGGTGTTCACAAGTTTCAACATTTGTCCCTGACGCC
>NC_088367.1:30142176-30147176 GCF_034508935.2 Berghia stephanieae | reverse complement strand
AAGAAGAAGTAGATTAAGTTGAATAAAAAAACAAAAACAAAATGATGATGTGACGCAAAACATCATTATATTATGGAGAGCGCACTGATGTTAAAGTTTGACTTCTGTTTCTACACTTAGACTAACACATTCCCGGGGGAGAATAATAAATTGAATAATTCATAAACGGCGAACTTGCTATACTTTTTCATGTGCAACATTTCAAAATTAACGATGCACATTCTAAATAATTTTATAAATAATAAAATTTTCCAAAACAATTATTTGGTAAACATTATTATTATTGCAAGTCCGCAGCCATTACTCTTGGTAAAGCCAAAATGGCGACTGGTTCCAGCCCACTTCTGATAATCCTGAGTGATGGTGGTGGTATTTTGTTGTGAATGTGAAAAGATATATTGGATTGTATATTTTAACTTTTCATATAAAATTGGATATTTATCTTGGAGTTAAGGTAAGCGATATAGATGTTGGATGTTAAATTTCTTTGTATTATCCGCCGATTCCAGTGCACCACTCTCAGTCTCAGACTCCAGAATCATAGCCAGCAGAGGCCAGATCATTATTTAATTTCTTTTTTCAATGATTGATGGTTATCATTCGCGGTAACCTGTGAAGCGCCATCTCGGTCATCTCTCTCTCTCTCTCTCTCTCTCTCTCTCTCTCTCTCTCTCTCTCTCTCTCTCTCTCTCTCTCTCTGTCTCTCTGTGTGTCTCTCTCTCTCCCTCCCTCTCTCTATCTCTCTGTCTCTCCTTCCTCTCTCATCTGCCTCTACTTCTTAGTCTTAGTCTTAGACTTTGAACATTTATGCAGTTGCAGAGCTGCAGCAGTGTAGTGTTCAGTAAGTTCCCCCCCCCCCCCCCCCCACCAAAAAAAAAAGACCCCCCCCCCCCCAAAAGAAAAAAACGAAAAAAAAAAAAAAATCAATTTCATTTCATTTATTAGACTCATAAAGTCATAAAGGTACTCCCAGCGAGTCCCACCAAGACCCCTTACCTCCACTCATTCACGTTTTATAATTTATACATACTCATACTGAGTCTTAGCCTTAGCAGACGACGTAGGAATAGGAAGTGACAATAACGAGAAATAAGAAAGTCGTTAGGTATTGCCCAACTTGTGCGATATAGATATAGTGTTACATTATTATTTGCGCTACACACAGCATATCCTGCAATGTGCAAGACCATACTTATGCTAATACTACTCAGGGCAAGGAACATTATCTGCACTGCACCACAAGCACCGATATTTTCGTAAGTCTACTGAAGTAGGCACTTTGATAACTCCAGTCCAGTGGCCGCCAATACACTCACACTCACTGTAAGGTGAAACTCGTTTTTTTTTTTTTAACTTTATTATTTTTTTTTTTGACTGAAGTGATTTGCCTTGCCACTAATTTTATTAGATGATTTCTTTCCTTTAGAAGTGACATGATATCGCGTTATTTGCACAACACTTAGCACTGTGCTTGATATCGCGATTAGAGAGATAACCCACTTTATTTAACTCCTCTTTTTAAGCACAATGATTATCAGGTTTTACCTTTCATTATCATTAGAATTAGAATTAGGCCCTACAATATTTAACTCATTGAATATTAGAAGATTATTAGGATTTTTTCAGAAACAAAGCCATTCAGAGTTGGAAGTTAAATGTCTTTTGACGTGACCCAACTTGGTTGGCCTGATATGAATACAGTGATATCATTCTGCCTTGCTTCAATGAAACAACTCTGTATAGTATAAATGGAATAATCCTATTTTACAGGATCCCCTCCCCCCCCCCCCCCCCCCCCCCCCCCCCCCTTAGAAAAAAAAAATCATCATCATCATCGCTGTATTTAAAGTTTTTCCTTGTTAAAATGATCATCAACATACTGTTAAGATTTTTGTATCTTGGATCAGTCTGGTGGCAAAAATATAATATAACTTGTTCATCAGATTATATATAAAGGATTTGAATTTAAGTCGTTTGCAATAGTAATAGTTATAGTTAAATTATTTAATGTCATATATTTGGAAGGAAGATATTTTTCTTCATTCTTAGAAACATTTCCGTTAAAGAAAAATCTTGTGTAAGCTATAACTTCAAGAATTGTCTTAGCGTTAGTAGAATTTTTTTATTTGAGTTTAATCGAAAAGTTGAAGTCATCAATTGATGCAAATTCTCATAAAAACTCACCCATTCGTTACCTTTTTTATGTTAATTGTGTTGTTTAACAGTTGGACAGAAAATAATTAAAGTCCCGGAGATTTACCATTCTCATTCTTTAGTTTTGATATAGCCTTTTCTATTTTGTGTATCATTGGTGCTGACTCTTTTGCTTTTATGTTTTTTAAAAAGTTTATGTCCTTCGCTTGCTGTGATTTGAAGAGTTGTTCTCCTTACTCCTTCCATCGCATCATGATTTGTTCAGGATATCTTAAAGTATGTCCTTGTGAGTCTATTATTGCCAACTGATTAGGCTTGAAGTGATTTAGTTTCATTGTATTGATTTTTTTTTCATACATTTCCTTTGACATCATCAGTCAAATAAATGTATGTTGCAACATTCCCTTTTCAGCCAGGCTTGTTTATCTTCTTTGATTTGCTTTTTGACATTGACATGACCTTTCAGTTTTTTGTATTTTTCCGTTTGTCCTTTAATTCTCTAGCTTCTCTTTTACTGTTAGCCGGATTGATAGTTCCTTCACTTATCCACGGATTTGTCTTTTTCTTTCAAGGATAAAGTCTGCTGTGTCATGATATATATTCCTCATATTCTATCCATAGATTTTATGGCGTTTAGTTCATCTTGGATGTCGCGGAGGGCCTCAAATCTGTTTTCGGTTTCGGCAACAAATCTGGCTTTTGTTGGTGTCATATGGGATCACCTGCGCTTCTGCTTTTCTGTCTAAAACCTCTCATCTTAAATTTTGCTGTCAAAAGGATATGGTCGGTGTCACAGTTTGCCCCTGATTTTGTTGTGCAAGCAGAAAAATTTATAAACCACCTTTTATTGGTTAGTATATAATCAGTCTGGTTCTTTGTGAGTCCATTCGGTGAGGTCCTGGTGTATTTCCTTCTATCGTGATGTTTGCAAGTGTTGAGAATCATAATCATAGGATCATCGGTTTGTGTGAGTGAAAGTGAGAATCAATTTTGTACCTAGATCGTGTGGGCCTCATCCCCTGTCCTTGTTGGCACCCTTGTCAACTTTTGCGTTAAAATCACCCATGATATGAGGGCATCTCGAGGTTTTACTTCTTCTTTTACTGATTGTAGATAGTCATAGAAAATTTCAATTTCTTCCTCACTGTGTGTTGACGTTGGAACATAGACCATTATGATGGTAGTTGTTACTGGTTTCGTATCCAGGTGAATAACAAGTACTCTTTCGGATACAGGATTGTAGCTTATCAGACTCTTTTTAGCTTGACAGTCAAGGATTATAGAAACTCCTGCCTGTCCCTTGTTTCCCCTGCTGTATATGACAAGATGTTCTTCATGGTTGAAATGTCCACTGCCCCTCCATTTGCATTTACATAGTCCTGTGATATTGATGCCTTGATGTTCGAATTCTTTCATTAGCAGATGGAGTTTTCCTTGTTTTAGTTATGTTTGGATATATTCCATGTGTCCACTGTGATGGAGCTTTTTTTCCATTTATTTTTTTTCTTTTTCTTTCTCCATTCTCATCTTTTTCCTTTTTCCGCTTTTCCATCCATTCCAAACGAAGCCTCAACAGAACAGTTTGGCTCACCCGCATCAGATGTCAACCTCCCCTGCAGGTTTAGGCTGGGTACTTCATATCCTGATGTTCTTCCTGTTTGGAAACTTCCTTCCTCAGGAAATTTAACCCTGGCAGCTCTGGGGGGCCCAGCTTGGTTGGGTTCTTTTATTCTTGTATTTGTCATCTTCATGTGCAGGTTTTGTTGCAAGAAATACGTCGGTGGTTTGCCATTGCCTTCCAGACGGTTATGGCCGCTTATCAATTCAGTCTCTGATGCGCCCCAGGCAAAAAATGATGCCTTTCCACCTCTCGACTTTCAAACCGTTGTCCTGATTCATTGATCTTCCGCCTTTTCCGCCAGCAGGTGTATACTTTGGAGACTTTCCTTGTTTTGATTTCGTCGACATAGTTTTGCTAACTAGTCAAAGTTGTTGCCCCGGAGATGGTGGTGCCATACTAGCACACACAAGGAGCCATATGTGAACTAGACCTGAGCGGGAGTACCACATAGAATCCTAGCCATCCAGAAAAAGTAACAAATTGAAATTTCACATTTTATGGACATTTTGATATTTAAAAAATGTTATGGCCACGAGAGATCATGTGGTAGTCATGACTAGGCTATATATTTTATTATGGATGCACATTTCATCTCCCAGTGTTATCAAGATTTGTCCTTTCATTTCTAAAATAAACTTTATTTTATACAGGTTAGTGTAGGTTTCGCATTTTTTAAAAATTTGCTTTTTCCACCATAACTCTTCCTTCATACTACGATTTTTTCCCGTCATTTACATGATGATGATTTCAGGTGTTTTCATGTAAAGAATATTGAGAGTGATGTGACTCTTTCAGTTTTTATGTCACAAGAATTAGTTGATTAAATGTAAGGAGCATGAAGATTTCATGGAAGAGGGTGAGAAATTTTTTATTCATTCTCTCACCTTTCGTATTAATTCATAAAAGTACAGGGTTTGAAAAAAACCCATTCAGTTTGTTGCAGAATTTTGGTAAATCTTCCAAATTTCATTTCTAAACAAGTCGCATGTATTGATCTTTATGTTTTTAATCACTTTAAAAGAACTGTTAGGTAAATGATAAAGAACACATTTGATGCAGGAATTAAAATCCCAAGAAAGAACCCTTTTCCTGTTTCACTTCATTCATAAAACACTAACCATAAAGCAATTAAATTGAATCAAATTTTTGTGATCACTTCTCTAAAAGTGCATGCATCCCCATTTTCTTTTAAAAGTTCTAAGTGGTGTTTCAGTTGTCTCCAAGT
>NC_088367.1:30134676-30137176 GCF_034508935.2 Berghia stephanieae | reverse complement strand
GTTATAACTTTGCTGGATATAAATACTACAAACATGATTGTCCGTTCAATGAACGTGGTTATAAGTCGATCCACTAAAAAATTATGATTCAAGTGTTGAATAAAATTTAAACTCACTTTCTATTGTCTTAATCGACAACGCATTTTTCAACTTCACGGAATTTTAAAATTTGGGCACGGAGATATATTTTCTGCATTTAATATCTCACTTATTTAAGCCATTCCCATTCGTCTTACTTTTTCTTGTGTGCTTTCACTTGTAAATCTAGAATTTTTTGACCGTTTTCTTCCTTTTTACTGGTGCTGAAATGACCTAAATGTGTCGCAAGCGCTTTAAAACAATTTTTTAAAAAACTAATAAAAACAAAACAATGACCAGATAACCGGAAGGAAAATAATTTGAAAGAAAAAATCTTTCTCGCCTATGTCACTGTATGGGCTAACCCACACCGGAGACTGACTCCGACGACCCGGCACTGCCGTCCTCTGCCGTCTTTTTTTTTTTTATTTTTTTTAAATTGAGCTTTCATATAGCGCAATATCCACTAAATGTGCTCAAAGCGCTTTACAAGGATAAAAGCGTCGGACACGGAAAAAAAATAATACTAAGAATAAAGAGAAAGGCCGATAGTCGTACCCATACTAAGCACCCGACGTCCTCTGTCGTCTTTTTTTTTTTTTTTTTTTTTTTCGAGCTTGGTATAGGTAAGTCTACCGGTTTTTCTCTTTATTCTTAGTATCTTGTCCGTCCCGACGTCTTTATCCGGAAGACGGCAGAGGACTGTTTTGATGTCCCATTTGAGTAATACACGTTTTTATCTATTACTGTTACGAATGGATGTATGGATCGATGAATGGTTGAAAAACAAACGAACGGGAATGGATGAATTTAATTAAATTTGTGAACACCAGGTGTCCAGATTAACGGATACACGGAGGGATGAATTGGTTCAAGGGAACGAATGTATAAAACAAATGGATGTTAGTTGTTTAATAAATGATTAAACGAAGGATAGAGCTTAATGCATATATTGATTAAGGGGTTGGGTTTAGATTGAAATTTCATAGGCGACGGCATTAGCATTCCAACCATTGACTTAACAATTAGGCCTTTTACAAGAGGGCGTTCCTTGCTACAATGCGTTTCTTTCTTTCTTTTCTTTCAACCCTCTTTCTTTCTTTTCTTTTGTTTAAACACACACACACACACACTCTCTCCTCTCTCTCTCTCTCTCTCTCTCTCTCTCTCTCTCTCTCTCTCTCTCTCTCTCTCTCTCTCTCTCTCTCTTTCTCATTCTTTATTTTATTTCATTTATTTACTTTTGTGTGTGTGTGTGTGTGTGTGTGTGTGTGTGTGTGTGTGTGTGCATGTTTGATCTGCAAAATAATAAGGTCACTACGGCGGTAATACCTCTCTGCTTTACAATTTAAACGCTTCAATTTATATTTTTGGGAAATCATATCTGTATATCAAATTGAATAATGCTCAATATTATATTATGAGTGGCTGCATTAATGAATGGATAGATAATTTATGGGTCGTGGAAACTGTATTGACGACGAATCAGTCGATGATGGATGATAGGATATTTGCTTTTTACTTAGTCATTCATTTACACATTAAGTACAGCCTACAGCTTGCTAGCTATTTTTGTCAATTTTTTTCTCCCAACTCCCTGGCGTTATGAAGGCTTTGTCTATGCGACACACAGGGCTATAATATATTATCACTGACGAGCGGCAACTTCCAATGTTAATTTAATTACAAGTCGCCTCACAACGTAAAAGTTGTTTCCCCCCCATTCGATAGATATTAATTATAATGGTGGTACCACCATCAGCCCAACCAATTTCTCTACTTAATTTTGCACCAGATTATTTTCATTATATTCAATTTTTTTTGTTTGTTTAATTTTTTTTTAGGTTATGGACAAATCCATTCAGAATTTTAAAACATTCTTGTGATCTTTCTCAACCTGAAATGTTATAGGGTCATATCGCGGCTTTAAATTGTCCTCAACACAAAAAAAAATCTCCATAAAGCCGTTCAGATTAAATCTGTGTTGTTTCTCTAATATTGTGATTTTACTTAAAATTCACACACATTCCTAATTTTGGCGCAACTGGTGTTTACAATGTTTTCATTCTTCACTATCCCCCAATGTTTGTCCTTTTATGTCGTTTTCAGAGTATTTGTCATGAATTTGATTACTTGGTTCTGCACGGGCTCTGGCTGGGATCATTCTATAGTTGTAAGGCACTCGTGTTTGAGCATGTCATAAAGACTGAGTGTGATATTTTTTAGGATAACATGCAATACACGGATAATGATCGGTTGGAGATTAGTTGAATGTTAAAAATCGAATACCATGCCCGTCCTCGCGATTACTAATTTAAAAAAAAATGTTTTGTCAACAGTCCCCCCCCCCCCCCCCCCCCCTCAAGAAAAAAAAAAGTAAGAAATAAAAAAGACATTGAATGCGCTACCCACTTTTCCTGAT
>NC_088367.1:30082176-30129676 GCF_034508935.2 Berghia stephanieae | reverse complement strand
TAATGTAACATAGACGTGCCTATTTGAAATTCTAAGAATTAGTAGTTTATAGGAGATAAATATTGTAATCAGTGTAATTGATTTTAAAAATCAACAATTTACCTTCACAAGGATTACATTTCAAAATCGTTAATATATTTAATCTGGCATCGACCTACATTTTCTATAAGTTTTAATGATTTAATTAAGTGGTACTCACAAAGTTCTGAAAGTGGAGAACATTTTCGTAATCTACGAATTTTTCCTAATGGTAGGCAGGTCTGGATACTATTCACACTGTAAAATCTCATCAATGTTAGTAATATAATACTTATCCTTTATTTTCTTCTTCATTTTTTTCATCTTATATTTATCTTATTACAGTTGAACGACTGTTTGTGATAGTATTTCAATGAGCCAGTACTTAAAAACATTTTTTTTTCAAAATGTGGTAAAGTGTTATGAATAATAAGCCATTTTTTGTTGTTGGAGAAACGTTGTTTTCTATGACCCTCCGTCTCCTCTAGCAAACATTGAAACGCATCTTTTTGAATGACTTTTTCCTGGACAAGACAGGATAATAATAATGTTGTATTTGTCTTAGAAGACGGCCCTCACGAGGGAAGTTGTAATATATCCACAACTCTACGCTGAATAAAATGAATAGATTGCCATGTGCTATTTTTCTTCTTCTGAGTTATAATCTATTAGATGAAATGGATAAAGAATACAATTTTTTAAAAATTACTGTCTTGCCAATTCTTTCATCATTTTTATATGAATGTAGCTTCTATACAGAAATCCTATATTATTATTGTATACACTTTTCTACTGGCCTACTAAATAATAAACTTAAAATATTAAAGGGGTCAAATCTAACTGTTATCGGTTATGAACAAAATGCATGTCGCACTCCCGCCTACTGGTTTAGATCTGATTTAGAATTTCTGACTGATTTTGATGGTCATGTTTTCCTGTCTTTATGAAGCAATTAACCTTTGTCATTTAACAGTTGATCGTCGAGGTGCCGGGCACTCAGACTTAAAATAAAAAGTCAATGTAAAAGAAGGAGGACAAAAAAAAAAACAAAAAAAAAAAACAACAAAAAACGAAGGAAGGAAGGAAAGAAAAACAAAAACAATACAATACCAAACCCCCCCCCCCCCCCAAAAAAAAAACAAAACCCAAACACCCCCCCCCCCCCCCCCCCCCACAAAATCAACAATCATCCCCCCAAAAAACTAAAATCAAAACAAAAACAAGCAAAAAAAAAAACAAAAAACAAAAAACAAAACAAAAACAAGCAAAAAAAAAAAAAAAACAATACAAAAAAAATAAAAAAAAAATGAAAAACACAAAAAAAAAGAAAAACACCAAAAATAAAGACACCCCCCCCCCCCCCCAAAAAAAAAATAAATAAATTAAAACAAAAAGACATGGAGAGCACTAAATATTTTTTGGCTTTTTAAAGGCGAGGTTTACTTTTCTAGATATGATCAGCCTAAATCAACATTTGAAAATTGAAGTGCTTCTGATATGCTCTACGATCTTCATTGGCTCCAAGGTTCAAGCCATAATTGAATGCATCTGTAGTCATTTCTTGACTCACCTAGTATTTATTTATAATCATCCGTCCTAGATTAATCTTACTGTTTCACATTTTTTTCACTTGTGTCTTGCACAGACGCGCGTGTGTGTTTGTGTGTGTGTGTGTGTGTGTGTGCGTGTGTGTACATGCGCGTGTTTGTGTGGGTATTTTTTTTTAAGTGTGTGATGTAAAGCGCACATAGATTTCTACCAAAGCGCTTTTGAAGAAGAAATGTTGTTAATATTTTTATTGTTGTACTAGAACTTGAATATTTTTTCTTACAGTGAAAATAGCAAAGTTATGTATGGGATACGGAAGAAGAAAGTAGAGCCAAATTTTTTCTGATTTTGTTTTTCTCTCTTTTATTTTCTTTCTGTTCTTATTCTCTCTCTCCCACCATCCCCACCGACTCTTTCCCTTTTTGACTTTTATTTGGTTTGTGGGTGTCGGCAATGTCACAATGTCGACAGCATGCCCAATCTTCTACAAAGAAACCTACTATTGTCAGACACGTTTAATTGTATTGCCGATGGCCTAGTTGCTAAGCCCTCAATAAAGTCAGGGATTCGAATACAAAAAAGAAAGAAAGTTCAAAGTACGAATTATAAGATCTTTTTGAAATTATAAAATTTAGGCTTAAAACCAAAAATAACAAAACAAAAACAAAAACAAACCAAAACAAAAACCAACAAAAAAAAACAAAAGCAAAACAAACAAACAAAAAAACACAGCCCACTTATGTAAACTCTTGATCGGTGATACTGAATTAAAGCACAATGTGTCTAATTATTTATTATAGGGTTTCTTTGACTCCTGCGTTTGAAGTTTCGAACGAGTTCCATCGCTGCGCGAAAATGGAAGCTCGCGTTGTGAACGAGTTCAGATTCCAAAAATGCAGAAGTTCCCAGAATACTTTTATTCTAACCTTCAATTTTTTCAAGTTTTCTTTAAAGAAGAGCCTCTGTCTTTTTGTTTCGTTTTGTTTTTTTCCACCATGAAAGCATTAAAATGGCGTGACTCAAACTTCAATGAAGCAGTGTAATTCTTTTACTATTTTCCCCATAAGTTAAAATTTTTTTTGATTTTATTTATTAATTGTGTGTGTGTGTGCGCGCGCGTGTGTGTCTGTGTGTGTGTGTGTGTGTGTGTGTGTGTGTGTGTGTCTGTGTGTGCATTCAAGTTCATCTAACGTTTAGTTCAGTTTATTTTTGGGTAGGTGGGAAGGGGTAGGGGTGGGGGTCTTTTGTAACATGCTCTCTCTCTCTCTCTCTCTCTCTCTCTCTCTCTCTCTCTCTCTCTCTCTCTCTCTGTATATATATATATATATATATATACTATATATATATATATATATATATATATATATATATATATATATATATATATGTGTGTGTGTGTGTGTGTGTGTGTGAACTGGCGCTGAAATGCACTGTAAACTGTAAAATATCGATGGTCCCCTTACAAATCTTTTACACAATTAATTCGATTCCAGTAAGCTGAAGGTGACACGAAAGTTGTCCATGACAGAATGACATGTGTTAACGGTGACGTATAGCTAGGTTAGAAACAAAAATAGCTTCAAGTTTCAAGTTTATTTAATCTTAGAATTTCGCCAATAACTCATATAATTTGATGGCACGTACATGAAAGTGAAAAAAAAATGAAACCAAAAAATAAAATGATACCTACCATTAATACAACAACAATAATAATAATAATAATAATAATAATAATAATAATAATAATAATAATAATAATAATAATAATAATAATAATGATAATAATAATAATAATAATAATAATAATAATAATAATAATAATAATAATAATAATAATAATAGTAGTAGTAGTAGTGGTAGTAGTAGTAGTAGTAGTAGTAGTAGTAGTAGTAGTAGTAGTAGTAGTAGTGGTAGTAGTAATAGTAGTATAGTAGTAGTAGTAGTAGTAGTAGTAGTAGTAGTAGTAGTAGTAGTAGTAGTAGTAGTAGTAGTAATAAACATAAACATGATAATAATAATAATAATAATAATAATAATAATAATAATAATAATAATAATAATAATAAAAATAATAATAATAATAATAATAATAATAATAATAATAATAGCCCAACATAAAACATTGACAGTTTTTAAGAGCTCCCCCTGTCTTGCCGAGGGAAAGGAAAAAGTCGATTCGGGAAGAGGATAAGAATGGAGTCTTCGGACGGCGGCCAGTTAAGAAAAAGAAAAAGACAGGCGACGTGAGGTGTTATGTCAGAACAAAAATAATACCGAGTCGGAATGTTATGTAACCATTTGCAGCGAGACGGTGATTCATGCTTCCAATGTCTCGGTCGGTCTCTCTCTCTCTCTCTCTCTCTCTCTCTCTCTCTCTCTCTCTCTCTCTCTCTCTCTCTCTCTCTCTCTCTCTCTCTCTCTCTCTCTCTCTCCCCCCCCCCCATAATCCCCATCTTTCAGTTTGTCTGACCGCCTGCCTGCATGCCTCTGTCTGTTTGCCCGTCTATCTATCTGTCCATCTATCTATCTATTTATCTATCTATCTATCATCTATCTATCTATCTATCTATCTATCTATCTATCTATCTATCTATCTATCTATCTATCTATCTATCTATCTATCTATCTATCTATCTATCTATCTATCTATCTATCTATCTATCTATCTATCTATCTATCTATCTATCTATCTGTTCTTGAAATCTACATTGGTTGATTTATTACATATTGTCTGGTCCTTTATTTACGGATGCTCATGAGTGCAATCACAATCTTTTATCTGTCTTATCATTTATCATTTTACTTATGATGAAATGACCTATAAGTAAGTCATTTCCCGTTATACCCAATATTACTTAAATCGAAGCGAAAATACTTATAATACCACCCCCCCCCCCCCATAAAAAAACTACAAAAAAAAAAACCCCTATAAAAAAGAAAAAAAAAAGAAAAAAGAAAACAAAACAAAAAACAGAACAGCCACCCCCTCCCCTACCCCACCCCCAACAAAAAACAAAAGCAAAACAAAGATACCCCGCCCCTCCAAAAAAAAACAAACAAACTAAAAACAAAACAAAAAACCCCCCAAAAAACAAACAAACAAAACAGAAGGTCCATCGTGGAGGGTGGCCTCATTGGCATTCTCGTAAGGAAAAGAGAGTGGATTACCCAGGACAAATAGGCAACATTCAAAAATTACTGGGTCCAGTCAACTAACTAGGTAAGCTAGGCAATGATGTAAAACCTGTTATAGTATATTTATATGTATTATATAACTCGGTTTAGTACACAGTGATTCATTCACGATGAATGCGCGTACAAGTACATTATGATATACGATTTGATGTCTTACAATAAAGAAGACGCCTTTATGCATGCTTATAAGTAGTCATAATATCGTCGTGAACTCAATTATGGGAGTTTATGTCACTACTATGCGAAAAGTACTTACTACAAATAAGTACCTACTAACACAATGATCAATTCTTTTCAGATCCATAAAACTACACATAAACTATTTCCGGCTTAAGCAGGCGTCTTGAAATCAAATAAAACCTGGAGAGAGAGAGAGAGAGAGAGAGAGAGAGAGAGAGAGAGAGAGAGAGAGAGAGAGAGAGAGAGATGCGTGAAGGAATGAATACATAATATAAAAGATAGATAAATATATAAGTAATAAATGCAGAGATATAAATTTATTATTAACTAAACACAACTAAATAAACTGATCAATCAATAAATGAAATAGATAAATAAAGAAAGAAAACACAATGCATGTCCAGATCATATTATATATTTTCAGTGTACTATTATTAAAGAAAAAAATGTATTATTTCTCATAATTAGAAACCACCGAGAAGTAAAAGAAATATCTCTTGATTTTTATAAAAAAAACTAAAAAGGTTTTATTGACAAGTTGATGTGATGTTGATTTGGCCTTAATTTATCAATCTATCAGAACATAATATTACTATGCCACCACAATTTTGCACTCAATTTTACATATCGCCTGCTATTTTTTTGCTCTTTTTTTAGTATTAGTACCACAGCTTGACTAGAATTTTTATGCTCATCACTGTCAATAACCGGATACTCATTCGCACCAGAGTTGGGCAGGGTTATTTGTGTTAAGTGATACAACACCGACATCAGAGTTTATGTGGATAACACTTGACTTCGTTTTTACAAGACGGTATAACCTAATTGAGTGGCAACCATTTAATAAAAATGAATAAAAACAGCTTCATAACAGAAAACAATACTTAGTATTGAACGTTTCGAGCTCAAAACCCTTCTTCAACCAACTACAAACCGATAATACTTCACGTTAAATCGGAACAGCCGTGAAGTAATTAATATCTTTATAAGTTGTTTTTGTTGTTGGGCGAAAAAGCGTTTGAGTCTGAAATGTTCAAGTTAAGTTTTATTTTTCTTCTTTGTTTAAAAAAAAAATAATTTAATTTAATTAATTTATTTATTTTAAGGCTGTTTTCTTATTTTTGTTGATTGCCTTTTTACAGTCCACTGCTTCTTGCAGCTTAGCATTGACAAGTGAATCAATAATCCAAAGAATTCGTCTAATTGATTAGTCTCGATAGAGATGAGTTATGTTTCACATAGACTCTACTAAGGGCGATTTAAAGTAAAGATATCGTAACAAGCCATCCCGTGTCAGCATGTCCCTTGGTACAAAATTACCTGTGCTCTATCAATCAGCTGTTTGATTAATTGCAATCAGCTATCGTAGTCCGAATGGTACTGGTATGTTGATGGCCCGTGCCAGGAATCATTTTAGTTTTACAACTCCGCTGGAATAATTTAGTTTGCGAGGGTTGATCCGCATTTCCTCGCCTTTTCCTTCTAAAATGATTTTAAAAAATAAAAAAATAAAATTCCCTTTATTCATCCCCAAGGGAAAATTTGTTGAGTATTTTCCAAGGGAAGACTGGAATAACGTAGATGTTAGCTGCAGTGCAATGTAATCTAGGACTTGCTCAAGGCCACACCGCGTGGCAGATAGTCGAACTCGGTATCTCTCGGATGCGAAGCAAAGACCATTTCGCTGAGCCAAGCTGTACCTTCAAGTAGAAAGAAATGATATACCTACATTTATGGTTCTATAGAATCAGTATTGCTCTTGCTCTTGGTGCTGCTGCTGCTTCTGCTGGTGATGAGGATGATGAGGATTATGATGATAATGATGATGACGGGTGATGTTCTTTCCTGGTTTACCTTTTATTACGGCATAAAAAATGGGATCTCTCTTCAGTATTATATATATTTGAAGTGGTAGTCTAAACTGATTTAAATTCCTTTTTCTGATCTTACATTCTCTTAGGAACTCCTCTAACCGTGTTGAATTGCTTACGAGTGATCATTCTGATGGGTCAAGTGATACTTATTTTGCTTTGCGAGTTTGTATGCTGGAAGGGCGTTCCTTTTGGAAATAGTTTGTTGAAACACCGGAATTCCAACATTCTTGCCAGTCCATGATTCCCGTCCTTTCTCTCTTTCGTCGTAAAAAAATCCCCCCCCCCCCCCCCCCCCCAAAAAAAAAGAATAGAAAAAAAAAAAGGTTTATAAAATCTTACTAAACACATCGAAAAACAAAACAACACAAAATGCAAAAACTACTCCTTACCCCCCCCCCCCCCCCCCCCCCTCATCCAACAAGAAAAGAATTACAAAAACAAAACACTCCCGCGCCCCCTCAAAAAAAAAAAAAAAAAGAAAAGAAAAGAAAACAACACGATAACAAACACAAAAAATACCAAACGAAACAAAAAAAAAAAAAAAACAACAAAAAAAAAATAAAAAAAATCGAAAACAAAACAAAAGTAAAAACAAACAAATCAAACACACGAAAGAAAAAATAAAATATTATAATGTATCTGTGTAGCCCGTCTCTTGACGGGATTTAGTCTCTTGGTTGTGTGGAAAATGTCTCGTCTTCCGTTAAGCTGAACATTAAATTTTAAACTTTAGCGTCAGGTCCACCGCCCAACGTAATACTAGATATCTAAAAACGATTTGTCACATTAAGTAAATATGAATATTTTTTTGTTTATTTATTGCTTGCTTGCAGGTCTCGGTGGCACCTTTCAACCCAGTGCCGCCGTCATGGAGTGGGTTGAAATCATCGAGCCCCAGTCCAAGGAGCATATGTATGCTAACCTAGCCACTGGAAAATGTGTATGGGAACCTCCGCAAGGCGTCACCATGTGAGTACGATTATCTCTCTATCTATAATATGTATTATTGTGTTCAATGTCAAACTTGTGTTTTTGTTGTTGTTGTTGTTTCTATTGTAGTTGTTGCTCGCGAAGTCACTGTTTTACTACGCCTTCTACTTTTGGTTATCCTCATCCCCTCCTCCCCCTCTTCCTCCTCCTCCCCCTCCACCTCATCATCATCGTCATCGTCATGATCGTCATCCTTGCCCTCGAGCTTCTCCTCTTCCTTCTTTTTCTCCTCACCCGTCTCTTTTTCTTCCCCCTCCATCTCTCCCTCCTCCCTCCTCCTCCCCCCTCCTCCTCCTCCTCCTCCTAGACATACACCTTGCGCTTGATGAGAAGGTTTTCTATTCTGTGTTCTGGAAACACCATTAAGATAAAAGAAAAACAATCCAAACATCCACTTCTATTACTGGAACTGGAATGATAATACACTTTCTCATCATTACTTTATTTTACTTTGTTAAGACTATAGGAATCGGACAAGACCGAAATGACCCGACCGAGAATGTCTCAATTACCTTCTCCGCCATCATCCAAATAATCTACCTATTTGTGCTATAGGGAGAAATAACATTGCTGAAGATTACGACAAATACCAAACAGTACCAAAATATCCGTTTTCTACCTGGCATTTTACAACATGAGAGAGCCCAGGATGGGGTGGAAACCAGAGGGTAGGGGGTGGGGTACATTGGGAGGGGCACTGTAAATTCATTTTCGCCCCCCCCCCCCCCCCCCCCAAAAAAAAAAAAAAAAAAAGAAAAAAAAGAAAGAAAAATCCCCCCTCTCTCTCTCGTCTCCGTCTCGTCTCTCTCTCGTCTCTCTCTCTCTCTCTCTCTCTCTCTCTCTCTCTCTCTCTCTCTCTCTCTCTCTCTCCCTCCCTCTGTCTATCTCTACGCACACACGCTGTTCCTTTCTTTTGCTCATCCTCTTCCACCACTTTTTCATTCTCCTTCTGCTCTTTCTACGTTCCTTTTATCTTTCTCACTTCTACTTCTTTCTAGTCAACCGTATTATTGTACTTAAAAACACCAATTACTCGCATTGTTCTTCCATTCGCCACAACTAGCCTGGAATTACATCTTTATTAAACTGAAACCTGTTTAGAGTATTGAATAATATTTCAAGGATGATTTTACAGCAAAAATTGGGAGATTTCGTAAAATGATAATATTGATAACGACACTTACAACGATAGCTTCAACAACGCCATGTTCACGTCCACCTCAACCTCCACCAACACTTTTACCACCACCACCACCAATAGTGGCATAAAAAGCAATATCGATGACAACGACAACATCATGGGCAACAATGAAAAGAAGCGAGTTGTGTTTGGACATTTCATCTTCTATCCCTTATAATAGCTTTGGCACAGCCATACACTCCACACACACACACACACACACACACACACACACACACACACACACACACACATATGTATATATATATATATATATATATATATATATATATCCATTCATTCATATCACATACTCCAACACAGTCAAAAGTATCAGATCGATCAATAAATCCTCACCGTTTATTAGCAGATGTTTTCACTTTTCACCGTGTCATCACTAAACATATGAGAGATAATAATATAAATTATGTAACACAAGAGAAGCCGACTCTATAAAGAAAACATATCCATCGTCGTGATAATTATGCTGTAGTCTACTGATAAAACGGCTTTTTTAGTTTTTAACCTTTTGGCCAAAAATTTGTTTACTTCACATCAAGGTTTGTTTGAAGGACAAGTGGGCTGTCACATGCACAAACGTTTTGGCACAGTTACTTGGACGCCTTTTTTAAGATTAAAAAAAAAATATCGTACGAATGTAGAACCCGCAATATTTGCCGGGAAATTAAGGCTATTACGAACAGGTATCTATCTATTTTGATTAATATACTTTTACTGTATTGTGGAAATTAACTTAGATCGAGACGAATCTTTTAAGCCATCAACAATCAAAATCGATTCTGTATTAAAGTCTGTAGGTGCCCGCAAATGAATCTGGCCACAGGACGGCCAGACGGCGATTCCCAACATCAACGAACCGCGATCAGTATGCCCTAGTAGTATATTATATAAATAGTCGTTTGAGTCGACGGATGATAGATAGAATAACCCCTAAGTTAAGAAAGGTTTGCACTGCACTCGTAAATCAATCTGTCAAAAAAGATTTATGATTTTTAGATTTGCCAATAATTCTGTACTCGTTGGCAAAAATTGAACATGGTTATACGGAACATTTTGACTTCAAACCCTATTAAAGAAAGAAAAAAAAAGAATAGATACATTTAATACATTGTAAAGTTTAACATTAAAAACTGATATAATATGTTAGGTGATCGAAAGTAAGCTTAGACTTCATTTAAAATGCGAGAGACAGTTAACATACGAGTTTTGAAAAAAATAATAATCATGGAATATACTACTTTTCCTTAGACCGTCTAAGTACCGATGACCATCAACGTAAAAACTGAGAACTCAAAGAAATCTGCCGGGACACAAGAAGATTATGGTATAAGAATGCATTTTGCATGTTGAATGTCATGTCATCGATATTGAGGTTGGAAACGAATTGGAAAAAGGTGTGTTCTTTGGGTACATACGTCAAAAATAAGTTTTTGTGACAAATTAGGTCACGCATTTATTTGCGTATTAAACCGGGTTCTTACCCCCGTCTGTCCAATATGCTTCCCTATCATTAGATTTCCCTTTTCTCACGGCCCTGTCTCTTTCTTCCTCTGCCTAGCATTAACTCATTTTGAGTTTTTAAAAACTTATTTGACTGCTTCTCTTTGGTTGTTTATTTTATCCGGTGTATTGGGAGACTAAAGAACTTAATCCTACTTCTAATTTTTTCTTTCTCACCTGCCCCCCCCCCCCCCTCGCTTAGTCCTCTTCCTCCTCATCCTCTTCTCATCTCCCTATTCCTCCATGTCCTACCCCACCTTCCCCCCCCCCCCCCCCCCCCCCCTCTCTCTCCCCCGCCCTACACCTTTTGAACCATTCCTCTTCTCCGCCTTCTACCCCCCCCCCCCTCTCTCTCTCTCTCTCTCTCTCTCTCTCTCTCTCTCTCTCTCCACTGCCTCACAATCTCTCCCACTCTCCCAACCCCCGTCCACATAATTTCTCCGCACTTTATCTATTAACTTTCTTTACCTTTATCTTTCTCTCCACCAGCACAAATCAATCCACTTACCAATAATCAAAAGAAAAAAGGTAGAGTGGTCCACAGAACATACGACCATAAGTAAAAAAAAACACACATACACATAGGCCGAGATACATACACCCTCAACTTTTTCGTACACAATACATCTGTTGCTATTAATAATATAGCGGGCCGAGACATGAGTTGAAACAAGGACTGTACTTCGTTACCGCTCTTTGTATGACAAGGGCGGTTCTAATAGCATATAATAATTAAACATGTCCTACATCGAAAGCCGGATATGCCGTCCCCCATATTATACGGAATGCATTAAATTCACTATAGATTAAAATCAAGGTTGGATACACCGCCACCCCGTTATACCGGTGTTATTTTTTAAAGTGCCCAATTGTGGCAGTATAGCGTATACTGTACAAACCAGGGACATGCCACTTGGGCAGTCAAAAACTTATGATTGTACATAGAAAATATTTGTTTTACCCGTTCCTGCCTAGAGTTATGAAATCGATAGTCGTTGTCAAACGTAGGGCAAACGAACCAGGAAATAGACGATTATCCATCCTACCTGCTCCCACAATCTGTATTTATTTGTATTACTGGCGAAGATCCGGATGAAGCCTTAATTATGCCTGTTGTTGGGGGAAGGGGGGGGGGGGGGGGGGGGGGGGGGGGGGGGGGGGGGGGGGGGAGTGGAAATGATACAGATGTGCATAGGTTTTTAAGATTTTATCTGATTTTTTATCTATTCGTCTTACTTTACCTTTCCATTGACGCTCATCGGTTTTCTTTAAATGAAATTGATTAATACTATTGTATCAAAAGACCTCACAAGCATTTTCCTCTATAAAACGGGATTAATTTTTTTTTCTTTAGCATTTGTATGAATGTCTAATCCTAATGCAGGAATATAGATGATCCGTTACACAAATGTCTGGTTACAACAGGGATCGCCCATGTCCAAGTGAACAATGTGGGAGCTAGTAATCTTGCTCCTGGGGGCGGGGAACGAAATTATCTGAAGCGGGGCTCGAACTCGAAACCTCTCAGTCACTCACATAGTGCTCTTTTTTTTTTTTTTTACTCAACTCGCGATTTGAATTGAATGTAAAAAGAATAATCTATATTTCACCATTAAACTAACTCGTACTTTGTATACCGTATTTTGAAATTTAGCTGGTCCCACCATTGTTCATGTACAGATGCATGCGAAATGTATGTAGTTTGCTTACAAAATATCGTGGTAGTCGGTAGTAGTCTATGGATAGGAGGAGAACGGTATAATTATGTTCTTTAAAAACGATTATACTTAGTTTATTCTCACACGTGTGACCGTCAATGCCGACGGCGAACCATTCAAGTGCTCTTTAAGTGTTGGTTTGTTATTTATTTACCGCTGGTGTTGATAGTCAGGAAAGCGAAGGGACTTGCTCTCCACTTGTCCTGATGATTTCTTATATTTTCCATCTGCGCTCCTTATCTACTCCTAATTTTATGAGTTCAAGTTCATTCAAGAATTTGGTTTATTCGTTCAAGGATGAGGAATCCGGAATCGTGGCATCATTAGATTATGTAGAATGAGGGAAATGTTGGTAGCGGATTTGATAAGGTCGATAGATAACACTACCTGAAGTGTATTGGCTGTGTTATAACGGTCTTGGAACACGAACTCATATTATGATCTAAGTTAGGTCCAGAGTTTCTGGCTGGTGTCTTGACTCTTTGATGGTATGCCCTTAGGATATGTATTTTGCACAACTTCCTCTGTCCACCTATGATTGGTTTATTAAATCTAAAGGAAAGTATAGAATATCTTCCGGTCCAAAAAAATAAAGATAGCAAACAATTGCTTTAGTCTGTATTTCGTTACAGACACCGGTATAAACTCCGGCTCTACGGGCCATGTGGTCTGAAGGACTACCTAACGTCTTTCAAACGGCCCGTGAGATCTATTTAGGAACGATTCCTCCCCTGGGGTTGAAATTTAAAGCGTGAAAGGGAGAGGCATAACTCCGATAAGCTATTGACAAAATTGGTTTAGTCGGAACAATTTTCATTAAAAGTCATGTTGTTATGATGTCCGGTCCTCCAATATTTTGGCACTTGTCGACAAAAGTCGTTCATGATTCACTCCAATCTTTATATTATTGGATGTTGATAATGTTACGATGTTATAATTTACCAAAGGCGTTACTGTTCAAGAACAATTTTCCCATTAATCGCGACATTGTTATGATGTCCAGGTCCCTCACCTGATGTTGATAATAAAAGCGTTACTGTCTCGGCATTATTTGTTATGATGTCCAGTTCCTGTTAATACCTTATAAACTTGTCGTTGACAGAGGCGTCACTGTTTCAGAACAATGTTCCATTAAGTCATTATTTTCATATTAGTATAACATCCCCCCCCCCCTCCTTTTTGCGTCCGGGCATCCTCCTAATCTGTCTTATCTATCTATCTATCAATCTATCTATCTATCTATCTATCTATCTATCTATCTATCTATCTATCTATCTATCTATCTATCTATCTATCTATCTATCTATCTATCTATCTATCTATCTATCTATCTCTCTGTCTCTATATCTCTATCTCTATCTCTATCTCTATCTATCTATCTATCTATCTATCTATCTATCTATCTATCTATCTATCTATCTATCTATCTATCTATCTATCTCTCTATATATCTGTCTGTCTGTCTGTCTATCTATCTATCTATCAATCTTTCTATCTTTCTGTCTATCTATCTATCTCCCCACCTTCTCTCGCTATTACCCACCAATCCTGTCTCTGTTTTGTTATGTTCGGGAGTGGTTGCTACTCCTTGGAGCGTGATTTTCTTTTGTATAGGACTGTAATACATTAGCAGTAAGTGAGACAACACTGCAAATATCTGGATACTTATTATACTACATGGTCGGTGTAAAGATACACATTCCTCTCAGCGCCTACTCGATAAGAGACGAACACACTTACATACAGGCAAATACATAATTACAGCCTTGGTCAATCCGTAAAGGTTGGTTGGATGCACAGATATACAAGGATGTGGTTGGATTTTGGTTTTCTATCGACACCATCTAATATTGGCCTATTACTGCTATTACTGTCGGGGTTCGATTTCACTCTAATCCGAAATCATCTTTTTACCGTATTCACCAGGAGAGAGAGAGAGAGAGAGAGAGAGAGAGGGGAGGGAGGGAGAGAGAGATTGAGAGAGAGAGAGAGAGAGAGAGAGAGAGAGAGAGAGAGAGAGAGAGAGAGAGAGAGAGCAGTAAAAACGTCAATGAAGCCTGTGTCACGATAGATTGCTCCTGATTCTTCTGTTCTCTGTTGGAACAAGTCTCCTCGTCTTATCAATTATTGATTTTTTAAAATGCACGTCTCAATCAGGCATCTGTAATACTTTGACTATTCCATTGTTTTTCCTTTTTTTTTTTTTCAAAGATATTAAAGTATTGTGAGCGCCATGCAAAAAACAAAAAACAAAACAAAACAAAAAAAAAAAAACAAAAAAAAAAAAAAAAGAACAAGAAAAAGAAAGACAAGGGGAAAAACACAAAAAAAAAACAAAAAACAAAACTAAACAAAAAAAAACAAAAAACAAATGAAAAGAAAGAAAAGGGAGACTCATTTATAAACACAACCACAAAAAAAAAAAAACAAAAAACAAAAACAAAACAAAATAAAACAAAAAGAAAACACAAAACAAAATGACAACGAACAAACAAATAAACAATAAAAAAACAAAAAACAAATAAAAACAAACCGAACACCCCCCCCCCCCCCGAAAAAAAAAAAGTAAAAAAAAAGAGAGAGTGAAAAGAATCAATACAAACAAGCAAACCCTGGTCTTATTGCTGTTATTGCTCTCTTGGTCAAACCTATAGGTCTGCGGTTAAAGTCAGATGGAAGCGTTCATTCTCCCCTCAAAAGGGTTAGAACGGATATTTCATTCTCAATTCCTCTTCTTCTCTTTTTTTTTTTTCTTCTCTCTCCTTCCTCTTGCCCAAACCTCGCTTTGCTTGGGACACACGTATCAAGTATGACGAAAAGAGCTAGTGTCTAGTCGTTGAGAGTTCAATGAAGCGATAAGGCGAGACGTAAGTTAACTAAACCGTGTCGGTACTATCAACAGTATCATCACTGAATAGTCTGATCTCCGTTCTTGTCCGGTCCAAACCTGGAATGTAGGAATTGACTAAATTGGATATTATGATGTCTCTTGTCAACGGGGTTTTCGATAACTTAGATGGTTGAATGACTTCCTCTCTTTACCAAATCAGAGAAAATCGCTTTATGTCCTTGATCGTTTGTAAAAATCACGACTGTGCCCCTATAATGTATATAAATTGAAATATTTATTTGATAAAACCGTACAAACCTAAATGAAGTCTGTGGTCAAGTCAGGAAAGTAATTTTTTTAAAATATACGAGTATATATTTTTTTTTCTGAAGGATTATTATTTTGTTGTTGCTTCTGTAACTGTCATAAAAGCCCATGGGGTCGAAGTGTTTTCCGATTTTAGTCGCTCGTTAAACGACAGAAGCCATTTGGACATGTCGCAAGTCTATCGAATGGTACTTTCCGTCAGATCTGTTACCCATTTCCTGCTGGGTTGGCAGTGGCGGGGTAAAAATCAAAAGTAACTCCTTTAATATCCAACGGTGAATTAATTATAAATAATTTAAGGAGTTATTTTAAATTTATTTTTCTTTTTGAATGCCTTCATTATAATACAGTTAGAAAAGAAGATAGAGAGCAACTCTTCCTGCAATAGATAGTCTGAAGTTGACGTCACTAATGTCTTTGTTATTGCTTTTTGCCATCCGCGTTTATGAGTAATTCTCACTAAATTGTATTAACCAGACTTTTAACGTTCAAGGTTACACAGTTTTGTGTGTTGGTCTGTTATACTTCTGGATGGCAATGTTGTGAGCGCATACTATCTATACCATGACCGGAAGTAACGCCTTTTGATTTTATGGCATGGCCACCTTGTTTTGGCCTGTTGCTGTTTGTCGTCTGTCAGCGATGCATGATCGGTGCCGCGCATGTTTTCTATCATCAATGCCGTTATCTATGTGTGCCTTGTGCGTGCAATGCTCACCAACCACCTGCCCGAAGTACTCACGAATGAAAGCTTTTATTATTCCTACCTAGTAAGCAATGGCAATGTAAACAGGTGTCTTATGTTATATTTCAAATGCTTTAAAAATAAATTAAGTTTTTAGTTTTCATTTTTAAAAAATAAAAAATTACTTTGCTTAGTTTGTATTTTTCGACTTGAGTTTTGGGTTTTGTAAAGAAAGTGGTCCTTTCATCTGATACGGCATTGCTGATTAAGTAATGCTTTGATATTCGGTCCTGCTGTTGCTGCGGACGTGACGACGGCGATGATGATGGTGATGGTGATTAATGATGATGAAGAAGAAAATGAAGATGAAGTGCTCTCTTTCTGATTTTAAGACAAAACAAAACAAACAAACAAAACAAAAAAAGACAACAACAAACAACAGTAATCAAAACAACACAGCTATTCACTATTTTTGCTGGTCAGAATAGAATTAGACACTCAGTCGAGTGCTCTAGCTATTGATCTATCGGTAATCCTAAACTATCTCACCCACCAGTCGTAGGCGATGTTATCGGGCTGTAGTTCATTCGAGAATTATTTGAAATAATCGTCGTTAAGAAAGAAACAGAATAAATAAAAACACCACAAAGACAATGCTATATAACACAAAGGCATGCTGTAACAAAATCGATAACACAACCGGTCTCAAATTACATACATCGGTCGATGCATACAGATCAGATAGACATACATAATAATATATACCCAACCCTTCGTCTCCCAGGCTGAATGAATAACATTCATCGCGATGCCAAATTTATACGATTTCGATGATGATGACGACGACGACGACGGCAAAAATAATATTATGTGGAATCTGCGCGGAAACTATTCCGAGATGAATGGAAAGACTGGGGCGTTGGTGTCGAAAATAGTCGCCATTGATGTCCTCCTCTTGTAAACAATGTCAGGTGACTTTGAGCTTGGTTAGTGATTGGGTGATTTGGATGGGTGACAATGATTTCAAAATCTTGGCTATAGCGGATTGAAATAATACATTGAAAGCATTCCAAGATGGAATGAAGACAGTTGTGAGGTTGTTCTTAATAGTCGATTCTTAGGTCCTCGTCTTGTAAACACTGTCAAGGCACATTGGAGCGTGGTTAGTGATTAGATGGGTGTCAATTGTCTCAAAATCCTGGCCATAGGGGATGAAAATAAATCATGGAGAGCAGTCCAAGCAAAATGAATCAAATACAGTGGCTCAGATAGTTAAAACAGTCATGTTCTTTATTTCTTTATTCATTCATCATTCATTCATTTATTGATTTTTGTTGTTACTCTTTTGGTTAAATACTTTTGCCATCAAACAGTCGCAAACTCTCCCGTCGCCAAATAGGCTCTCAAGTTAAATAACCATATACGGTTCCCTCTATTAACTCAGTGAAAGTTGAACGACTGTTAAAGGGTAGATTATAAAGATGGTAAATGTTTAAACACTCGTGGAAACGCTGCATGTTATCGCCGAAGCCCCTCTTCTGTTTTACCGAGATAGGTATTGAGAGATTCGGTCGGGCTGGTTCTTTGTTATGAATTGTATGTAGTGAATATCATGAGTTTTGCTTTTTAATTTTTAATTATTGAAAAAAAAATGTTTAATATCTCCCTTTTATTTATCAACTGTTACATATTGCAGTTCAAATTTAATTATCAGTGATATTGATTCATTCGTTCAGAAATATGCCTGGTATAATCTCAAGGACTTATTTCATTCTTGCAGCGACATTTTTGTTTTGGGAAATTTTATTCACACACGGAAATCTTTACGATTCCAGTTCCAGTGTGAAGTTGCACTTGCGGGCTTGGAAGTTACAAACCGGTCTTGTTTATTCAACCGAAGTCATGTTGGAAAACGGACAATATTAAATTTCTTTCTTTCATCATATCCGATTTATAAAATAGTTTACAAGCTTAATATTAAGTTATTCTATTCTTTTTTAATTTTGTTTGTTTGTTTGTTTGAAAATGTGTCCTATGTTGAAGTGATTGGGTTGATATGCATTGCATTCTAATCTGGAGATCAAGGGTCCGAGCCCTGTATTTGGCACTTTTGCCATTATCCTTGAGGAGATTTAAATCCCCCAAAGTTGCTGAACTGCATGGATGATTCGTGTTGATGTCATAAATAATGTTTGTCTCATTCATATCGATCGGAATGCTATGCGAGGGCGGCATAATCTTACGATACTGAGCGAAAGGGCTAGAGACAGATAACTTATTATTATTTTCTTTTTATCTTACTTGTTTCTGTATGTTAGATTTCAAGATTCATTTCATCATTTGAATTGATCGGAATCGTAGGAATTGATTAATTAAGATAATTGGATTGACATATCCTGCTTCAATGTCAGCAACAACGACTGTGTTTCGCCAACCTCGTTCCCATCGATTATTATCAATTAGAAAAAGGTTTCAGGTGTCACTGGTAGACGGGTTTGATTTATGGAAATGAGTGTTGATGATGATTTAACACAAACAAAGCCACCTACTCTTCACTTTCTCTCGTCATGACCTAATTATAATTGCAACTGTGTTTATAACCGACCTTTCCCAGTTTCTTCACTTTTCGTCTTATACTCTTCCTTTGTTCCATACCCTCCCACTCTTTCTCCAGCCCTCTCTTGCTCTCTTTTCCACCTTTCTTTCCTATTATGATATGAAATGGACAGTGATCTGGTCGACTCATTTCCATCCGTTCCAAATTCCTATTGGTTTCCAAGAATCCGGCCTTTTAATCACGCCTTTCAATTTATTTTATTAGGGACAGCGTGTCTCATCGGTATGGTCTTCGCTTCGTACCCGAAAGGTACCGAGTTCGACTACCTGCCGCGCGGTTTGGCCTTGAACAAGTCACCTAGCGTTAGTTCACTTTGCGGCGCTGCACTGCGGCTAACGCCTGGGTTATTCCAGTCTTCTCTTGGAATAGACCCTAAAGAAAAATTTCTCCTCAGGGATGAATAAAGGGAATGATTTTATTATTATTTAGTGTTAACATTTATTTCACGTTGAATTAAATAGTTAATGTTATTTTTGAGGCTTTCTTAAACCTTCTATGCCGTAGTAATATGACTTAACCATGCTTTAAAAAAAAGAAGGAAAGAAAGAAATAATAATATAATCTCAACAGTGAATATTTTATTCAAAGCCGTGTGGCAAATTGAACCCACCTGTTGTTAACTGAGCTAATTCAGTCTACCCACCTCTCCATGTACAAGATCTCTACCACCACCGCTCATCATTACGACTTACCTACCGTCCGTCCCCTCTTACTCAATCACCGATCTGCCGCCATCAATTGGCAGCTAACAGGTTTTTGACCTTTTCATTCTGCGGTTTATGCCTACTTGCTCGCCTACCCCTATTCATTATCAGCAGACCAGGTGATGAGAATGCAGAATGCGTTGCATCGCAGCGCAGATCTATCTGTGCATACCTATAATCGTACACAATCAGCCCATATTATGTCGTTTTCTACTTTCAAAAGTCCGTATCTGTTATAGTTCGATAAGAAATTATATTTATCCTTTCGATACACTATTTAAATTATCTTTCTACGCAGGCAGAGGGATTGGGGGCGGGGGGGGGGGGGGGGGGGGGGGGGGGGGGGGGGGGGGGGGGAACAGTAAAATCAAGATGTGTTAGTATAGGAAATGAAGGCAAGTTCTTTAATGTTTTTGTAATTATGGTGGGCGAGAATAGATAAACGGTGGAGACGTTGGAAGAATGTTCGCTTTGAATGCCTGTCAAAACCACAACTCTATTCACCAATTTAAACTGGAAAAGAGCTTCTCTCCCCCCCCCCCTCCCCCCAGACAATTGGAAATAAGTGATTTATTTGCATAAGGGGACACACCATTGATTGCATTTGAGTACTGCCCTCTCAATACCATTCAATTATCCTTTTTAAAAATCTCATTCGCTAATTGCCTCTGTTCCACGACTCGTCATTTCTCTCTCTCTCTCTCTCTCTCTCTCTCTCTCTCTCTCTTTCTCTCTCCCCTCTCCCTCCCTCTCTCTCTCTCTCTCTCTCTCTCTCTCTCTCTCTTCTATTCTTGCTCTCAATTCATTGACTTTGGAAGTTAATGCTGAATGGCTTTCTCGTCATCTCGACAAATAAGAAAACGTACTTATGTAAATGTATGTTTTATTTCCTTAACACCCCTCTTCCCTCCCTCTCTCTCCCCCCCCCCCCCCCCCCCCCCCAGCTCAAATCGATGTTTCATTGCCTGGTATTATCAATCCATTTACACATACCGTCTTTTTTCAAATTATGAAGAGACCCCCGTGTTTATAGTGATGCCACTTTTCATACTGCGCGAGTGTTTAACAAGGTAGGTAAGAGTAGGTGGGATTATGCATCTCCAACTTAGTAAATCCGTTATTATACAATGCTTGCTTCATTCTGGAATGCTTTATAGTCAGATTCTGTATTCTTCTTATTTTAAACAATCTCCTGAATTCGACGGATTTGGCAACGTTCTTACTATTCTGTTTAAATATACGCCAGCGGTCATAAAAACATTTGATTGCTTTTCGTTGGTATTTGATTGTTTCTTTGTGTGTTTTCAAAAGCAGCAGTTTATAGGCCATAAATAAAAGAATAAGGAATGGAAAACTTTAATGCTCGCAAATCCTAATAATAATGATGACCCAAATGTTAAATATTAAAAAAAAAAAGAAAAAGAAAGAGATAAAGAAATCCTCCCCCCCCCCCCCCTCCCCGATGGCCAGGTGGTTAAGGCAATTTTATTTACCCTCGGAGGTCCACAGTTGAAACCTCGTTGAAAAAAAAATAAAAATAATATATATATATATATATATATATATATATATATATATATATATATATATATATATATATATATATATATATATATATATATATATATATATATATATATATATATATATTACCAGGCCGGTAACAGCGTTGTCTATTTAAAAAAAAACCCCAACAAAACTATCGCCTTGCAGGCGTCATGTCTCGTCCTACATGTTAAGCGTTGCTGTTGGCTAGGGACTCCTTATGAAGCGCTTTGAGCACGTGGAGTGGATATTGCGCTATATAAATGCTCTGCTGTAGTTTTTAGTTTGCGATGATAATTGGCAGGCATGCTATTAGAGTAAGATAAATACATAATAATAATGATGATGAAATGCGCATGAAGAATGCGGGTTTAAACTTTTGCCGATTCTTTCTATTCGGTATTCAGCAAGACACAGTGATATGATAGCACCAAGGGAAGCAGTTAACGTGTAGCCTGTGGGCCGTCGTAGTTTTGTAAAACCATTCGTTAAGTCTGTTTGTCCAAACCCAATTGGATTAGCCGATGGCCTGGGGATTTTCCAGCACCGAAAATCTGTGTTGTATTTTCTTTCATTTACACATGCCCGGGCCTGTGGATAGCCTGTATCTCGCTTTGGTGTTTTGTTTTCTACCTTCTTCTGTCTACTTACCCAACTCGGAGTCTCTCGCTGCCTCGCTCTATTTATCCGGCTATGCGTGGCTTTCGCATTTAGACTAGAAGGTCCAGGGTTCGACACCCGCTCTGGCGCCTTATAGTTGAGTTCTTGGAAAACTCTCTACTCACATTCCCTAACCCAGATCTGCCAGCTATACGCAAAAAAGGCGTATGTATTATTACGCTTTTAAAATCAAATTACGTGTTTATGCTTTTTTGTTCCACATTACGCCTTTTTGTTGTCATCAAAGTCGTGTGGGCGATTTAAATAATTTTTTCTTTTTCTCGAATCTTGTCTCACTGAAATAGGAAGAAAGCTGCATTTTCATCATCTACTTCCAGCTTATCTTGTTTTCAGACGCCAAAACCAGAAGCGTTATATGGGCATAGTAGCCACGTTATCTCTACAAACGTCCATTATGTATGGTAGGTGTGTTGTTTGTATATATTTCACTTTTCAGAAATTCCGCCATTATACGGGAGATGGTTACCAACGCATAAAAATCCTGATTGTATTTAATTTTAATTCATATTTAGATTGCATACTTTTATAATTAATAAAGTAGAGCTAGTGCGATGTATTCAAAGATTATCCTTAAATCTGATTATTATTTACACCGCCCCCCCCCCTCCCCACCCACTCCACTTCAAGCGACTCTACAACACATTCATGAACACTCTCTAGGGCTATAATACTTTTAGACGACCCAAAACTATTTATACCAATATTATTATTCAGATTGCCCATTTCCGTTATTGCTACCAGTTTCAAAGCCATACCGTCGGCTATTAATTCAACCAGCTCGAGAGGATGTTTCCTCCTCTTCTTCAGTTTTCGGTAATACGAACAGTAAGCACTTTACTTTCATCACTTATAACCTGCCTTTTTTTTTTTCCACCAGAAAGGTTGTGACCGCACGATTCTTTCTCCTATCGTTGAATCGTAAATAAAATGCACCGATCTAATTATGATAAAATGATAAAAATTCGTGTTATGAAATTCTTTAAAAACAAAATGATATAAAATGAACATTTTTTTTTCTTTTCTCTTAAGGATTGAAAAAAAAGGAAGTTAATGTACATTGAAATGGTACAAAAATACATTTAGGAGATACCCGCGACCACTGACTTTTTCGTGAAAGCGGCAGCAAAGTTCCCACATTATCAGGTAGCAAGCTTGATTCAGCAGGAGCGTTTTTAATGATCGGAGTCTGATCATCAATACGTTTCACGTCCGTATACGTGTTTTTAACACGTTTTCCCTAATCTCTGGATTTGGGGCAAAAATGAAAAGAAACAGACTACACCATTGCAATTTTTAATTTGACAATAATGCTCACTATTTGTCATCGATTTTAGAAAATTTAAAACTTCCATGATTTGTTATAGATTTTTATCACAAAAGAAAAAAAAAACCCCAACAAAACCCAACCCAACATCAAAAAAGAAAAACACAGAAAACAAAAAAAACCAAAAAACCCCCCCCCAAAAAACAACACCAAACCAACAAAAAAACAACCCCCCCCCCCCCCCCCCCCCCCCCCCCCCCAACAACAACAAAAAAAAAAGTAAACCCAACAAAACACAAAAACACAGACACTCCGTTTATCAGAAGATTTCTGACTGTCGTCGCGATTTTGGGGGCTATGTCTACCTGATATACAAGTGTAGGCAATGTCCAGACGATATTAAAATCCTTGGCTTTTGGACTTCTCAATTGTTCTGGGCCTTCATCTCATCTTGTCTCTTCTCGAGTCAAATGGATATGAATCATAGCAATTTGAATCTTTGCATGAATCTGACAAGTAACGCGTAACAAGCCACCCATCTTGGTTTTAATTATTATTTACGTCTAGATTTCTGATGGCACAGTCGTATTTGATACATCTTGTCGATCTATAATATTTATGATAAGCTAGAGATACGTCGAGCGTTTGTTTACCAGAATTGCTCACAACGTTTACGCGCGGAATGTCAGGAAAACACTATGGGGTAAGATATTTTCACGACCCCGATATTCGATAATGAAAATATAATTTCTTTGGATGAAAGTGCCCGGCCGGGTAATCGAAATTTGACTAATTTTAATTGTTTTCCGCTTCACAAACAAACGAAAAAGCAAATGAAAAAAAAAAAAACCCAACAAAACAAAAAACAAAACAAAAACGAAACAAAAACAACTGTATGGGCCAGTGCTCTCCTTACACTGAAGACAATTAATTTGGTCTGACATACTCGCCCACAAACCCTGCCTCGCCTATGCCTACTGCCTACCGCTCATTATATTTATAGATGCGATGTGTAGCTTTAGTATTTCCGGTGTGGGATTTGATATAATATGAGGATGGTGGTAGAGGTTTAAAAAAAAATTGTTGGTGGTTTTTTCGGGGGGGGGGGGGGGGCGATTTGGAGTATATCCGTATTGTAAGAGAGAGAGAGAGAGAGAGAGAGAGAGAGAGAGAGAGAGAGAGAGAGAGAGAGAGAGAGAGAGGGGGGGGGGTGTCGTGACCAGTATAATTTAAGGACAACGATTTAAAGTCGACATCTAACTTTCATTCATTCTTTTGTTTGTTGAAATTAACTCTTGTCGTCTTCGGATTCCCATGTCATTTTGTTAACATTTCATTTGCTTTTAAAGCGATAACAGCCCTGATTGATCAGCTGCTCCCCTTTTAACTCAGTTTGGAAGACTTGCCGCTGGTCAGTATCTAGTAAATGTTATTTAATTATTAAATACAGTGTACTTTTGTTTTAAACCAAATGCACGGGTACCAGTTGCTTGATTTTTGCGGAGTTGTTAGATTGTTTGATTTTACGCCCTTATACAATGTGGTTACTAAAAGCTGTACAATGGAAACTGGCGATATTGTTATAAAAAGCGCATATTATTTTATTGTTGCCTATTTTTAAAAACGAATTATTGGTAGTGTTAATGGCATGAATTATTCATAAAATCTGGCATATTAATATGGAAATGTAACTCAGGCCTGGCGTATATTATTATTGTACACTGTCGTATTAATGAACGTATTGAATTTGCTTCTTAGAAATTCCTCTATGCCATGATTTAGATTTTCTTTTTAGAAATATATTAATTTTTTTTTTTATTTTATCAAAGCCGCGTTTGTTTCAACAAAATCTTGCTTAAAAATCTGCATTGTCCATGAATCCCTGTCACCTCACTCGGATTATCGCTGGGAATGTATGAGGCAGATGATATGCATCGATATACTGTAGATGTCGAAAATTTTTATTTACATAGACACTTATAAATATGCAGTTTGCATGTCATGTTGCGGTAACAGATGTAATGCAATCTCGTTACATTTTAGTTTCTCCTCGTGGTCTTCTGGTCCCATGGTATAACATTCACACTCAGACCGGTAAGTTTCTGGTTCGAGTTCCGTTGTGGACGTCGCAAAACCGAGTCCTTGTGAAAGGCTGTTTATTCACATTCTCTCATCGCACTCAGGTGTTAATAAATATGCGTTGTCGCCTTGCCGAAAATAAATCACAATAGCACCTTAAAGGCGTCACGTGTGTGTCGATCTACATTATGTAAAGTGTTGCCGTTGGCTTTGGACCCTTTGTGAAGCACTTTGAGTACATTTTGTGGATGTTGCTCTATACAAAAACTCAATTTGTTGTTGTTGTTGTAATTATGAAGAATGATTTTTTAAAAACAAACAAACAAATCAACCAAAAACTTTTGATCATAAATCTTACTTCCAAAAACCCGTTGTGTATCACGAGTTAAGAATGTGAAATGAAAAACGTGTCAGTCCGGGGAATGTGTTGTCAGATCGTGTGCCCAAACATATTTTTTGGCAAGTCATTACTCATTAATTACCCAGTCAACACATTTGACTCAGTGATTAACGAAATCAAACAGATGTACGATGACATGCATCGCTGAACATGGGGGAGGGATGGGGGATGGAAGGAGTTTCACATGCCAGTGTCGAATTTACCCCCCCCCCCCCCCCCCCCTCGTCCCACATTATAATTTCAGCTACCAATGTTCTCCCTTCTCCATCTATCTATCTATCTATCTATCTATCTATCTATCTATCTATCTATCTATCTATCTATCTATCTATCTATCTATCTATCTATCTATCTATCTATCTATCTATCTATCTATCTATCTATCTGTGTGTTTATGTGTTGCGTGTAAGTCTGACATAAAGGGGATTCTTCTATTTGTAGAACAATAAGAAATGGGATATTTACGATTCCAGGATGACTCTCTCTCTCTCTCTCTCTCTCTCTCTCTTTCTCTCTTTATCTCTCTCTCTCTCTCTCTCTCTCTCTCTCTCTTTCTCTCTTTATCTCTCTCTCTCTCTCACCCTCCCTCCCTCTCTCTCTTTTTCTTTCAAACACACGCCATTCAGTTCACCCAGCAATTATTAGGTAGCTGAGTATGTTAGATCTGGCAGAAAGTTATTTCCAGTGATGCGAGTGGGAGGGGGTGGGGGGGGGGGTGTTTCTAATTTCCTCCCAAAATCGGGAAAATTGGTCTTGAAATAGAAAACGATCTTAATTTTTCTGATCTTGGTCTGAAACATTCATCATTCAGTAATTCTTGCTGAAATTAGCATCAGAACAATGTGTACAAATCACCCCTACTCTCTCTCTCTCTCTCTCTCTCTCTCTCCTCTCTCTCTCTCTCTCTCTCCCTCTCTCTCTCCGTCTTTCTCTCCCACTTCCATTCCCTCGTCACTTTCTGGGATATGTGTTCCCCGAGGACTGCCAATGATGCCCTACAACACGTCGCCATTCAGTATGGAAAAATTCATTAACTAATGAGTGAGGGTATTCTAGTCTCATTTACAACAATCGCTCTACGAAAGCCAATCAATGGAATAGCAGTGTGGGAGAATAATTTTTTATTTCTTTCTTCCTCTACTTTTTTTTTAAAAGGATGATTTTGACATGTGGTAAAATTCTGCTTCTAATATAGGGGGAAAGGGGGGTGGGGGTGGGGGGTGGAGGACGGTGTGTTGAGGTAATAATTAGCTTATTATATGCTATTGATTACCATTAAAAAAAGTCTTAGCATGATTCTATCCGCTATTACACACTTATCATACGAGAGTCATAACGGCATTCCTGTAATTTCTGTCAATCAATGTTCTCTTTTATAAAGCATTCAATAAAACAGCTTTCGAAATAGATACTCCTCCCCCCCCCCCCCCGCACACACACACACACACACACACACACACTCACATCGGGTTAATATTTTTTTTTATAGTAGGTCTTTAATAAGACAGGCAGCAAAGCAGCGTCCCTATGAATGAAGCGGCAGAGTGATAGGCTTGCGAGTGTTTTCACAATTATACAACGAGAGCAACAGAGTGGCCGAGGATTCCCATTACTAACCCAGACGAAAATCGATCGATGACTGGTGGTCTCGCTGTCTTTACCCTTTTTACCGCCCCTCATTTCCCTCAATGTTATTTAGAACACGAGGCGAAGCTGCCATCAGACTGTATATTTTTAGGCATGTGAAAAAAACACAACAAAACCCGAAGAAAATAAGAAAAGTAAGGGAAGAAAAAAATTAAGATAATTTCTTGTCTGGCAACTCCCCTCGCCTCAGTAATGTTCCAAGATTTTTTATATTTATTTTTTAAAATTTTAGTCTCCCCTTTAAGTATTCTACTTCAAGACTAGTTTTCTTTCTTATCATCATTATTGGTTTAGTTATAGCGTCGAAGACCTAACCTTTGTAATCAAGAGAGTAGCAGCAGCAGTAATGTAACGGACGGCTACTATGAGCGAAACCACCATCGCTTCGCTGTCACTACTCTCGGTAAAAAACTATAATATTATGATAGATATTATAATTTCGGGTTGGAATAAAATTAAACCCCGTCTGTAAATGGTTAACGTTTGTAAGTTTGCTTTTGATATAAATGCCTTAACTAACTGTCAAAGTGTTGGAGAGGTCGGGTCGGTAGGACAAGCAGGCTATCCCTATTATATATTTTAAAAAATAACAGTAATAAAAGTTACTTGAACGCCATTTTCATTTTTACGTAGTTTTTTACTTTTATACAACCGGTTGCAGAAGTCCCAGAGGTTTGAGAGTTTTTGTCAAGATGAGGCCACATTTTTAAATACGTTTCTTTCCAGAGTACGGCAGTTACTTGGTTAAAGATCTTTCTTTCTTTCTTTCTTTTATTTTTTACAATTTTTATTTTGAAAAAAAAAATAATAATAAAAAAAAAAAATAAAAAAAAAAAAAAAAATTAAAAAAAAACAATTAAAAAAAAAAATAGATATATATATTGAAGGGTTGATTTGGAACACTGGCTTTGTTTGTTGCACGAAACTTGGCTTCGAAGTTTGAAAAATAAATTGATAAATAAATAAATGACAAAATAAAATAGATAGATAAAATGAGAGAAAATTAGCATAAATGTGGCATATCGCCTCGAAACGGTACTATGTCGGGGTGATTTATTGATGTGCTATATTTTGAACTTATAGACAGTAACAACACTGGATTGAACGTAGTTTGTATTTCGGAAAGAACTTTGTGCCAGATCTAAGAGACTCAGCTACCTACTTATTGCTGGATAAACAGATTGGTCAGAAAAAAAAAGCAAACCCAAAACAACAGAAATACAAAACAAAACAAATGAAAACAAACAACTATATAACTCAAGTCATACGGGATCGTAAATGTCCCATTTCTTGTAAAGCGGGTTTTCAACAAATATGAAAGTTTATACTCTTCGATTTGGGATAATAAATTAATATAGATTCTGACGTCTCCCATTACTGGTAAAATTTTCTGTAAAATTTTTTTTTTTTAATTTTTTTTTGGCATCATTTCTAACCCGACGTAACTTTTTTGAGACTTAAATTGAGCTTAAATTGAGCTTTTATATAGAGCAGTATCCACTAAACGTGCTCAAAGCGCTTTACAAAGGATCCCTGACCAACAACAACAATTAACATGTAGAACGAGACATGACGCCTATTAGGCGATATTATTACAATCTTTTTCGGACAGAGACAACTCTGTTAACGGCCCGGTACTCATTTTACACCTGAGTACGGTGAGAGAATATGAGTAAAAAAAGGACTTCATGTGACGTCATGATATCGTTTTGGGATGATAGGTGTCATAATTTGGGTTTTGAAAAAATGATTACTGGATAACCCACTTATTTTACACAAGTAAGGGAACACAGTATTATGAATGGCCGGACTCAGTCTGTGATGCCACCACCACTACCATCACCACCACCACCACCACCAATCAATGGGCCTATCGGTCTTAGGTTACAGGTCAGTGGGTCAACAATAAACGGCGGTGGAATTGCGGACGTAAAGATATTGGAGATAATAACTCCTCGTCCGCAAGCTATAAAATGGGAATGCTTGAGTATATAGTAAGTGTAGGTTGTAATAATATGTATGTACCTTCTACAAGCTGGTCAATCTGTCCAGACGAGGCATTTATTATTTTGTTGACTGCTATGGATAGAACGAAGTTTACGTCACCAGGGGCTTTGTTATTGTTTTTTAGCCGTCCAAATTTAAATGAGTAATTCTCACTAAACTGTATTAACGAGACTATAATTCAAGGTTACACATAGTTTTGTGTGTTGGTCCGTTATACTTACTTCCGAATGGCAATGTTGTGAGCTTCTTAGCCAAGCGCATACTATCTATAAAGTGTTATCCTGGAAATGTAGTGTTGACCTGCTGTCTATTTTCTGTTTTGGTTATTATTGAAAGAGAGCTTGTTTTAATATTACGACTTTGTTCCTTGACATTCATTCCTTTCGTGCCCCCCCCCCCCCCTTCCCGTTTTCCTTTTCTCTGTTTTGAGTTCTTGATAAATGAGATCATTAGTAATAAACTCTACTTGCCCCCATCCCCATGCCGTCCATGTTTAAACTTTTAAATCATCGAACTGAGAAAAGTAAGATACTATTATTAGATGAAAATAAACAATAAAGAAAAGTAAAAAGTAAGAAAATGAACAACAGCATTAAAAAAATAACCCGACCAAACAAAAAAAACCTCAAAAACAAACAAAAACAACAAAGCAACCAACCCCCCCCCCCCTCCCGAATAAATTAACCACAAAGAAAAAAAACACAACAAAAACAAACAAAAAACGAAAAACAGGCCAAAAAAAAAAACAAAAAAAAAAACCAAACAAAACACTAACCAACAACAAAAAGAAAACAAGATAAAAAACAAAGAAAACAAACACATTAACGATAAAGATCGAGAGTCAGTGACACTTAAAACTAATTGACCTTTTAAAAAAAGTGTTTCGACAATGCAGGACAGTATTATACTTGTCGCAAGGTTGGTAGTAGTGGCGATTCAGGTTCACTAGTGAAAGGTCAGTGTTAATGAATCGATCGGCTATGGACGCTGTGAGTGCGACGCTGTGCACATCCATAGGCTGGACGGACAATAAATGAGTCAGCGGGGTCGTTCACCTTTACTGAGGACACTCCGGCTAATCCAAGATTGTAATTGTAGCTTGGGTTTGTGCGCGCGCGCGTGTATGTATGTTTATGTGCGCTCGCGCTTGCATGTATGCTTGTGAGAGATAGATCTGGAAAGATTGATCGAGATTTTATGTTTTGCAGTGGTCTATAAGAGTATTGCGTGACTAAATATTTATATTATAAGTTGGAATATATTTCATAGAGGATTACATTTTTTAAAAATCCTGTCTTAAAACAATTCAATCAATCTAATCAGCTTATTTTCTTCGATTGAAGAGAAAGAAATATTATTAATACTATAGTAAAAAATAAAGGACATGGAGGATAAGTGGATCCTTATTGCTCTCGAGTTTCATAAAACAGGGGAAGTAATCATTTTTCCCTTGGGAACTTTCAATATTTCTGGGGTTACATCCCTTTATCATGGATGCTTATTTCAACTCGTTGTATTATCAATGTTTGATGAAAATTTATCAAACGGATTGTTGAAAAGTGGTAGGGATACTATTTAAGATATTTTAAAGATCAATTTACATTTCAAGCTTATTTCACCCCAAATGATTACTGAGGGGTGTTGGACATTACAGCGATAAATTTTATACAGGCAACGCCTTAAACCTTTAAACCTTTAACCACTTGTGTTCTTTTTTTTATATTTAAATATCACATTTCCTTCCATTATTCAGGCTCCATTAAAGCCAAGCCGCATTTCTGTCACGCATAAGGCTCTTTTGGAGAAATTGGGTAATATGTGATTTCAGATAACGATAAAATTTAATCCCGTGCTTTGACAGTAGCTACCGTGTAGAAGAATAGAATAGGTTGAACGCACCCGTCACTCGTCACTGATATATATTAAAGAGGTAATCACTTCAGCCTTCTTGGGCAATTTATAAAAGCGATCATAATTTTGTAATATTTGTAATGTACATTTTCATTTTAATTTCTATCCTCTAGCCCCGTCTTCCCATTCTTGTGGTAGCGTATTATCGTTTGATGCTGCTTTTGTTGATGGCCGAGGAAGGCTTAGGACATTGAAACATCTTTACATCTGTTCCTCGTTGAATCTGTTTCTTCCGTTTTTATTGATTACTTTTCCGGACGTTATTGTCCGGTCGGTTTGCATTTATTTATTGTTTTTTTTTTTAATGGCTTTGTCGACGTTTTCACTCAAAGCAACTCAGTGAGTGATCTTTTCTGTAACTATAATTTATTTGTTATTTCCCTTGATTTACAAATGTCTTTTATTGATGATATATATAGATACGTATGTTCAGCAATGTTATGGTATTTTGTTGGGTTTCAAATTTCTGCCTGTTCTCAGTTTGAAACAAAAGAATGATCGCTTCTGTAAATTGGACAAGTCTTTTAGATAAGAGACCAAAAAAATCACCACCACTAACTACCAACACCGCTCACCACCACCGCAGAGGCAACAACATTACAACTACAACAAATGTAACAACATAAATGAATCGGAAACCCCGACGACAATATTTATATTTTCACGAACAACCAAGAGCATTTTATCATCATCATCATCATTATCATCATCGACAAGGTAATGGGCAAAGAAATGTCTTATTCAAACGAACAACCGAAATTTATATCGTTGAAACATTGGATCTAATGCCAGTTCTATCATCGAAAAGCACTGCAGGGCTAGTTTTGTCCAATAAAATATTCTTCCATCAATTCTCCTTCAGGCTCATTCTCTGCTCATCTTCTTCACCCTTTCATTACAATAAGCAGATGGCAGAACTGGGCGAACACTTTAAACATAATTTAATAAATAAGATGTTTATCTGGCCTTACATTTTTGTCTTGGTTTGACAAAGGATAAGATCTAATTTACAGTTGTTTGTATTAGGTGTGTTTCTTTCTCTTCTTTTTTTTCTTTCTTTTCCCTTTTTTTCTCTTCTTTCTTTTTTCCCCTATTTTTATAAGCTCAAGCAATTTATGTTTGTCTCCGTGTTACGAATGCTTTGTTCATATCAGAGATGTTATGAGTCGGTGTCAAGGTAACGATAAATACACCGCCGAGGAGTGTTTACAAACTACGAATATCTGACACTCGCTGGGAAAAGAGTTGACCGTATGTGAAAATATGTACTATTAATTTCCGCTATTTTGAGGATTACCGCTATATGAAGTCCTCTGAAATTTTCTTCAGTTTGGGCTCCAGGCCCTCGTTAGTATCAATACATCTTCCAAAAGCATTGTAAACAGTATGGATGCAAGGAATTTATCCATGTTTATTAATTTGTAAAAAATTTTTCCCCTTGTTATAGTATGATTTGTATGTTAATAATTCTATATTTTACCAGTATTGTCATTAATGACAGCACATTAATGAGGGCATATTGCTGCACTTTATTTATGATAAAATGCGAGTTCAGCGGAAGCCGCAAAATATTCCTCCTTTTTTGAAATTTTGACTCGAGGCCTATGTTATATGGCAGCGAAAGAATAAGTCTCAGGACACGGGGATGTGGGGGTCCCGATAGCTCAGTTGGTAGAGCACTCGCTTCACACGCAAAGGGACCAACAACACACAAACAAAAACCAAAACAAACAAAAAAGACACGTATCACTTGAAGATTTTCTTTTTCTCCGGTTTTGCTAAAAATAGATTTTAACACGCAATGACATCTTGACCGCAATGACAATTCTTAATTTCAAATCGTTAAATTCCAGAACATTCATCATAACAAAAGATCACGTTGTGATAAGAAATAATATAGGGAAGGTCATTGGAGGTGTAAAATAATTTGATTCTTGAAATTCTGGTTTGAAATTTCGACCTCGTTCCCAATTAATAATATAAAATCGTCAAACAGAGCAAAATACTGAACACGGAACGTTTTGGGCTCAAAACCTTCCTCCAAGCCAACAACAAAGACAATCAAGACAGTAAAATTTCACCCACGACTTTACGTGAAGTATTGTCTTTGTTCTGGAAGAAGGGTTTCATATTTTGTCTGAAACGTTAATTTTTTTTTTTTGTTAGTAGAAGCTGTTAAATACTTTTGACAATCCATAGCTTCTAGAATCATAGTATTTATTCTGACCATGTGGTCAGCAGCGCAACAAGCCTTAGCTTTTTTTTTATGAGGGTAAAAAATGAGGTGATTGACCATCATAGCAGATGTGGCCGTGGCAATACGAAGGCCGCTGTTACCTATACTTTATCTGAATCATGCTGATGTTATATTATCTTGCTTGAGCAAGTCAGTTTAAATTGCTTTGTATAGCCTTTGTCTGACAACTTTTGAGATTTTTTCCTTGCACCAGTCAGTGGCTGCTCCCATATCAACACGTTCATATTCCCATGTCTTAATCATCGTAATATCGCGTTCATTGTTATTTTTAAAAAAACAACCAAAAACGAACAAAAACTATAGCTTTTATGTAGAGCAATATCCGCTAAATTTGCTCACAGCGCTTTACAAAGGGTCTCTGACCAACAACAGCAAGTAACATGTAGAACAAGACATGATGCCTGTTAGGCGAGATTACAATTTTTCCGACAGAGACAACGCTGTTGACGGCTTGGTACTCATTTTACACCTGAGTACGGTGAGAGAATGTGAGCAAAGAGTCTTTTCCAAGGATTCAGCTATACGCCGAGATCCAGAGAACAATTCACAACGGAAACGCGTACTCTTGTGAAAAATTGTAAGCATTTAATCGTCCCATCTTCAGGATAACCTCTGGGGCGTAATGGTAGCACGTCAGACCGGTAACCAAGAGATCTGAGATTCGATCCCTGGTCGAGGCAGGCAGATTTTTTGGGATGACTTTTTCTTGTATTTTACTCTTTATTAGCATTGGCAATGTTTTATACACACCTTTTGAGATTTGTGTCTGGCGCCAGTGCCTGGTCCCATTATGCATTGTATATTCCCCCACATGCAACATTCGTGGAAAGCGTCGTCTTCAGGAAGCAACGACATACCGATAATTAATATTTGAAGCATGTATTTGGTTTAAAGATGCAACCATTTCATTGTGTTGTGTGTTTGTGGAAACTAGAGGGCAGATTCTTTCACACACAAACTATACTATGACGTCATTTAAAGTCTTTGTGAATGTGTTATGATATCACGCGACGTGTATTTGTTAATGGGGTTGATAATAATTGCATGCAGATTTTGGGCTTATTTTTCATTGTGGTAATAAATAATCTTTTTGTGTTGGTCCGAGATTTTCCCTGGACATCTCACTTATACAGGTTTTATCCATATAAATATTTTTTGATAAGCCAACATTGACCAAGATGGGGATTTTTTTCCCTTACAGATTTGATTTTTTTTCAACAAAACTTTAGATGAATATGGTTGAAAATGATATTTTTGGAGACTGTTATAATTTTGAAATAGAGACGCGAAGATAACACTCTCTAGGTTGTTAAAAGTTAACTAAAAACCGCGATGATCTTCAATAATATTTTAATTAATGTGATACACCAATTTGTGATTTGCCAAAGCTAGAAAAAATTCAGCATGTTTACACCGACGCTCTAAAAGCATTACTTATCCGTTACTTAGAAAAAGTGTATTGCTAGCTTGCTCCATTATTAAAATATTATAGCTCCAATTTAGCTCATGTTTAAATCAACAATTATAATATTATCATTTTGAAGCTCTTAAACCATATGTTTATTTGCCTGATATAAATCAATACAACATTTTTAAAAATATAGAATAATAAAGAATATTATGAATCATCATGTCATTAATTCACTCAAATTCTATAGCCCGGGGAAAAAAATTATTTCCTCTTTTTCGGGATTATTTAACCCCCCCTGTAATATAAACAATCGCAACCGGTTCAAGAATTCTGACATTACGAATCCAGAGACGAACTCAAGCTGTGTAAATTCCAGATTATTCAAACGTCTTTGATGATTTGATTATTGTAAATTCTTTTTTCCTGTTCATTTATTTGATCCTTCTTGGCTTTCTTTATCACGCATATGCAATTCGTTACCGTCTTGAAAGATGTCAACCACCTTAGGTTGAAGTAAATCCAAAGTAACTTTGAACAGTATTTAGGAAAAATACAAGGTTTGTCAGTTTAACTATTTACATGCCTGGTTCACGTTTACCCGTGTCAACTTGACATTATATCTTAATCTTACTGTTTAAAAAACAAAACAAAAAAAAAACAAAAAAAAAAAAAAAAAAAAAAACCCAAAAAAAAACAAAAAAAAAAGCAACAAAACAATAAAAATCAAACCCAAAGAGCATCGCAGTGACCACTTGTGGTGGAAACGATTAGTCACTTGGGCTATTCAGCATTATAAAAAGTCTCTGACAGAGTTATTGGGGTGTCTTTTTTTCTCCCATAGTGGGCATGGAGTACTTACTGTGCCTTCTATCCATCTATCTCTGTTTTCCAACATGCTTTCTGTCTGTCTTGGAATGAGATCACTTGGTTTCATCATGGCCCTGGCCGGATGCCCTAGCTGGGAGGGAAACAGTCCAGTGTACAATTAGATTATTGGAAGATAATATTTTTGTTTGGAAATCATCTCTCTGTTGTGCACTGTATTATTTTGTTTACATGTTATATATGGTTCGTAAAACATTTTAATGTATTCCTCTTAGTGGGGACCTGTGCTTGTGTCTGGATGAGTTTTTTAGGAGATCTCAAAATTAGTACTTTGATAGTGTGCTTTTGGAGTCTACATGTTTCCCATTTGAATCAATTCCCCATTTGTCTTACCCTTTCTTGGGCGCTTTAGTTGTAATTCTAGAACTTTTTACTATCCCATTTTCTTACTTTTTACTGGAGCTGATATGACGTTAATGTGTTGCAAGCGCCGTAATACCCTTAAAAACGAAAACATGACTGTCGTTTTTATTTCTGGCAAAAAAGAGAAAATATTGTGTGTGTGTGTGTGTATGTGTGTGTGTGTGTGTGTGTGTGTGTGTGTGGGTGTGTGGGTATGTGTGTGTATGTGTTTGTTTGTTTTCTTTTGTTAGTGTAAGGCAGAACCCGTATTCATTCACGGGTATATTATGATGTTATATCAGGGGTTGTTGTTTTTTTTTTTCTTCGGTGTTTTGTTTTGTTTTGATGCGATTGAATATTGTTTAACTTCGATAAAGTTACCTCCATGTAGTAACGTTTTTTGTTGTTGTTGTTGGTTTAAAAAAATAAATGTAGTGATATTTTGCTGTGTATATGTTTTTTAATCATGAAATTCTATGTTTTGTAGCCTACTTTCGTTCTTCATCCAACATAAATGTAATGCCTTTCGGTGTTAAGAAAATGTTAATATTGTTGTTGCTGTTGTTACGAGTCATTGTTGTTGGCGATGTGCCATTACCGGTCTCTGCCAGCATGTTAATTAATTGTTTTATATCTGAAATAAACCATCGCATAAACTGAGTAAGTCGTATACTAAATAGAAATATGTTTTATTGAAGAATTCAATCAGGTACCGTCATTGCTATTGCCGATTTACGGTGATTTGATGCCGAAGTAGGGATTAGATTGCATTGCCATAAAATGCACGACTTTGAAATGTGCACCGTCTGTAATTTTGATGTTGTTGTAGTAACTAGTGATGATGATGAATATCACAGTGGCAGTGGTGGATGTAGGATAGAGTGGTTTTGGTTATGGTGATGGTGATGGTAGTTAGTTAGAAGTGTGATAAGTCGGACTCTATCCTGGAGAGTCGGTATAGCAAGATATCCCGAAACATCAACATAAAGAAAATACTAGGAGAAAGATAGAAGACAGTGGGAACTCGCTGATAAGTTCCCCTGTAGATCAGGCCGATGCACTGAGCCTAGCCTGGATGGAGAAAAGGAAGGGGGAAGAAGAAGGTCGGACTTCACGTAATTGCCATGGTATAGAAATAATAATGATAAAGGAAAGGAAATCAAAATTAACAATCACGATACATTTATTACAGAAACTACATACACAACACGAACAGGAAGGACACAGCTCTACTTATCCATTCATCCTGCTTGTCTCTCTCCTGACATCCACGAATTAAGAACACCACGGCACACATAAATATAAGATAAAATAAATTACAACCGCTGATAGGCGGTATCGTGTCCAGTCGAGACAACTCAAGGAAAAACTCTCCCCTGATTCCTCACTCATCGCTTTATATAGCGATGGTTCGAACCCCCCGATTGGGTGGTTGAGGAGTTCAGAAAAAAACTAGTAACCCGAGGAGGGTTCGGTCAACTCTTAGCCATCGTTTCTTATAGCCTGACACTGACCAAAAAATTACGTCAAAAGACAAGTCTTTGGCCGCAAAAGAAAGCAAATTGTGAATTGCATTCAATAGTTCAACAAATGGGATCACTTGTTTCCTTGAGCTCTACTAACAACTCACGAGACGCTGCACAAACCTAAAAATGACGCCAAACTATACGTCCAAGAGGGTTCTAGTCTTGTGTCCGGCTATAAGTTAACGATGGCTACGGTCAACAACGGACTCGTTCGGGTTATGTCCTAGCAACCAGTGCCAGGGCATAACAGTAGTTATGATGATCAAAATCGATGATGATCCGATACTGAATAGTGCTTAACCGCTGTTCAATATCAGATTCTGAATAGCGCTGGTTTTTACCAAAAGGCCAGTCAAAGCGATGCGGCTCGGGATTTACACTGGCAAGGTTCTCTCGTTCAAAGGTCCTTTTCCTCTGTTTCATTCCACCTTTCTATACGAGAGAGGCAGGTGTGCCTACATTTTCTTTTCTTTCTTTCAAGTCTTTATCGGTTTTCCACATTAATTTTTATTCCATTCCAGCATCATGGATTGAAAATCACTTTTAAAACCTATGAAATTTTTGTTTCCATTAATTCCCGTCCTTTGTTTTCCCTTTCCTCTCTTCCTTCTTTTCTTTCCTCTCTTCCTTCTTTTCTTTCCTCTCTTCCTTCTTTTCTTTTCTTTATTTCTTCTTTCTATCATTCTTTCTGTCTTTCTTTTTCTCCTTCTTTCCTATTTTCCTTCGACATACATTCCTTCCTTCCTCTGTTTCATTTCTTTTACTTTAGTTCGTGCTTATTTTCTTTCTTTCTTTTACTTTTCTATTTAAGTAGTAGTGATAATGTTTACGAGTACAATGTGAATAAGAAAGCAAGCGTAACAATTCCCGAAGAGAGGGGTGATAATAAGCAATTCCTTTCTCATTAGAGAGTCCTTCAAGGTCTGTTAACCCTTAAACGTTGATGCTAAATTTTTATCGAATTGTAATTTCTTCAATATTTTTCTCGCTTCAGACTTCAGACCAAACCATTTTCACAAAGAGAACAGTGATTGCGATGCCCCTTCGGGCTGTAGCGACGTCCAAATCGCATCGCAGTTATTGCCTTCATGGTGAAAACGGTTAGCAGTTATCTATGTCATCATGAATAAAATCAAACACTAACCTCGAGAGAGCCGAACTCAATGGATTGAGGGAGAATCGTGAGAAATTTTCTGCGTCTTTCATCATCTATGAATTTATTGTCATAATAAAAATAAAAGTCTTTCAAACTATTTTTTAGTTGTGCAATTTATAATATGTTCTTCCCATTACACGATACATGCAGTCTGACTTGAAAGATGCGATAACGATGCCATTAAAGTGCGATTTTGGGAAATAGGAAACGATTGATTGCCCCCCTTTAGCTCTTTGATTTGTTGTTGTTATTTAAAGAAAATATTTCTTTTTGCATTTGGACCGTAAACAGCGTTCTGTCGTACTCTAAAAAAAAAAAAGAGAACCACAAGTATTGGAAATTTTGGCCAGAAAACTCGTTCTTTAAATATCGGTCGATTAAAATGACCCACATCTTGGCAAAACTCTCAAACCCGGGACTTCCCGAAATCCCAGGTTTGCCAAGATGTTGGTCATTTTAATCGATCGATATTTGAGGGACGAGTTTTCTGGCCAAAATTTTAAAAACTATGATTTTTTCCATGTACAACAGTGTCCTCACTACCCTTTTCTATCCAACCCATCCTCAACTTTTCGTTAGATAATATTATGATAAAAAAATTTCTGCTTATGATTTTGATGTCATTTCCATGCTTTTATTGTCCTGAATTGTTTTTGAGACGGATTTCTATAATTTGGGGGTGGAATAAACTGTACTCTATCTTACCTTGCATTTGGATTGGAAATGTCGTTGGTTCAAACTATATGGATAAGTGAAAAATATAATTAAAATACTTGCTCGCAAGCAAATGCCTGAATGGCTTCTTTTGAAATTAATGAGCTGAAAATTGTTTAAAGATATCTATCTACATGATAGTGTGCTCATATACATGTCTGAAAACTGAACGCAAATCATGGGCGCACATTTATCTTCTTATTACACTCGCTTCACACGGAAAGGGACCGAGATCGATCCCAGGTGATGTCGAGATTTTTTCTACCACCCTCCCCCCCTCCACCATTGGTTGCTGGGTCTTTTAGATCTGGCGGAAATTATTTTCCGATAGACTAGCGTCCTATCAAAGGGTAACAAGAAATTTTTGTTGTCCATTTCACACTATGGAAACCGGGATAATATTAGGCTCCTTTGGCCAAATGGTTCTGAAGTAATACAAGAGAGAATACTTTGCTTGCGTGCGATAGTCCCCCCCCCCCCCCCTTATAACAGTAGAGAAATAGTAATCATTTGAATTAGTAGACTCGTAAGTAATTACAAATTAATATGCATTGTTCTTATAGTTTTCATCTTCCGATTTCTACTCACCTTCCCCCTTTACTTTTTATTTTAAGTTTTTCGAACCTATTTTGGGACAATCTCGAAGTTTACGTTTCAACATTCTGACACTTTTGTTTCTTTGATGTGAATCTATTGGAACAGTTATCTCCGTGGTTGCCTCAATACATGTGTAGCCCACTCATCTGAAACCAAATTCACGTAAACGCGTTTTTAACCGATTCGAGAGAATAATTAAACAAAAAAAAAAAAAAAAGAAAAAAAAAAAAAGTGCCACGACTTTTAAGTGATAACGTTTTAGCCATAATAGTTTATGTATAGATCTATTATTAGTTTTTTGTGTGTGTGTGTGTTTCTGGTTCGGTGATTGAAAAAAATAAAGTAAGGTGGACCTGACCTAGCAGGAAAGGAGATTATTCAGAGCTTATCAATATCATCCAATCCTCGCTTCTGCCATCATATCGTGCAGGGAGTGTTCCATTAAAGATAAGAAAGAAGGAAAGGAGGATTGATGCTTTATAGATAGATCTAATCACCCAAACTTGGCTGAAGTATTTTTATACAAAGTATACAACGTGAAATTATCACTTCTTTGTTTATTTATACCTTTCTCTCTAGTGTTGTTTTAAGGCCGTTGTCGGCAATGGTTGATGCCTTTTGTCCCATCAGATAGCATAGACCAATTTGAATTGTTGATGATGTCTTTCATAGTCAACATAATAACTTATCATAATTAATCTTAAATTAAACATTCAAAGAAGAATAAAACGAAGAGGTTTGGTATAAATATTGCATTAAAAAAAAACAAAAAAACAAAACAAAACAGACAAACAACTGTAATAATACATGGAGAGAGAAATAAAGAGAGTAAATGTGTTAAATAATAGTTCAATGACGAGATCAGACAATGGTTACATTGCTGTACTAGAATGTCAAAAGTTTGATTTTAGTTATTGTTACGGTAATGAAACTTGGTGTTCATGTTTTGAAATGCATATCTTGTTGTGATTTAAGTTTGCAGTTTCTGTTTATCCAGTTAAAAGAAAGGAAGTTAACGAAACATCATAATGACAAAATACAAGAAAAAAAAAATACGATAAACCAAAAAAAAAAAAAAACACATACAGAAAAAAAAAACAAAAAACAAAAACATAAACAGACGCACACAAAAAACAAAAACAAAACATAAAACAAAAAACAACTTAAAGTATAGCTTCTCCATGTCAATTGGAACTCGAACATGGCCCGACAAGTTTATGAAACAGATCAATTGTATGATTTTATTGTTATTTTCTCTAGCTCAGGGTTATTCGTTTTTCTTGGTTTGACTCTCTTTCTACTTCTACTTCAACTTCAACGTCGAAGGGATCCAAGTCGGGGCATCTTGACACAGCATCATGCTCCTCCTCAGTTTCAGCGCCAGAAGATGCAAAGAGAAAGGTAATTGTTTTGACTCCGAGGCGTCGACTGAAACTTGTCAAGTCAAGGAGAAATACAATAGTTTAACTAGAAAGCTGAACCTTCTCACGCTTACTCAAGAGACATATTCTTTTCTCTCACTTTGCAGGAGGCTGGTGATTATTTTCAAATGCATTTATTGTATACCTGCTACCGTCACGTTTAATTTTTCATCTTGTTTTTTGTTTGTTTTGTTTGTTTGTTTGTTTCTTTTTTTTTGTGTGTGTGTGGTAGGCTGTTGACCCGAGGGTCTATTACACCGTCGAGATGGTTATAAATTTAAACAGTCTTTGGTGTATTTATTTCATATACATATTTTATATTTATTTGGTGGAATAGACAATTCTCTAGTTGAATTTTTTTAGCACTCTTAAATTTACCGGACCAGGCGTCCACCAATCCACACACACACACCCTCCTCTTCTTCCTCCCCATCCTCCTCCTCCCCTCCTCCCCCTTCCCCACCTCTTCCTCTTCTTCTCTATCCCATATTTCCACTTTTTTTGGGTGGAAAATCAAGCAACCCGAAGGTTTGGACTACCAGATGATTAGCCCATAGTATAACATCACAGAACGCATTGTATCTCTACTTTACTGTCGTTATAAAGTTAAATAGTGAACCATCGCCTCAATCTGGGATTTATTCAGACTCAGTCTGATAACAAAATAGCTTCTAGAGTATCAAGGAAGGTAATTGTTTTATTTCGACTGTTATAAGGAAAGCTTGAGATTCAATTTTAAGCATTAAAATCAACCAGATATGCATAACTCCCTTTTGAAATGATAAGCTTAATTTTGTTTTCCCTACGAAATAGTCTTTATAAGAAATAGTCTTTATAACAAACAATTGTATTACGGATCTCCACTTTCTCATTGTCTTTCATTCATTCAGCTTCAAGTCAGGTAAATGAAAAAAAAAAAAAAAAAAAAAAAAAGGGGGGGGGCAAAGAAAGAACAAATTAAGCAAAAGAATGCTCATACCATTTAGGCACACACACATACACACACACACACACACACACACACACACACACACATACGCATACTACAGGGGAAGAGGGAAATAAACCAAAACAACACAGTGTTAACCAATCAACATTCCATAGAGTCTAAAACTCTGTAACTCTCCCCTTAGTCCGAGAGAAGAAAAAACAAAAAATCAAATCAACAACCCCAGGGTAGATTAGGAACAAATATTTCTGTTTATTTTTTTTAGCCGTTGATCAATAAAATGTTTCTCTGGATGAATGCCATGTTTTATAACCTCAGCAGAAAACAATGGTTAGGTTATCTTAACATTGATCACTGTGCAACTTGACATCTTTTAACGTTGATTTATTCACGTTATTAACAAGGTAGACGAAGCCGAGTATTCATATCCTTACTCCACAGTCAGCAGTATAAAACATAACAATACTGGTTTGCTTGAAAGAGGAAATTCTTAGATTTATTGAACAGACATGTTTAATTGCAAATGACGCTCTGTTCTGCTGTATGGTAAATGACAGAACAGGCAACCCAAATTAAACATTAAAAAAAAAAAAGAAAATGAACCGAAAAAAATAAAAAATAAAAAATAAATCAAGCAAAAAACAAAACAAAAACAGCAACAACAAAAAAACAAAACAAACCCAAACTAACAACAGAAAACAACAACAACAACAACAACAACAACAACAACAACAACAACAACAACAACCAAAAAACAATACAAAACAAAATAGAATAAAAAGACAAAACAAAACAAAAACAACAACAAAACACCAAAAAAACAAACAAAACAAAATAAAAAGACAAAAAAGACCCAACAAAACACACAAAAAAACATACAAAACAAAATAAAGAAAACTTCCGATTTTCACCAGAAAACTTTTGCTTCACTTGTCGATAGTTCAAATGACCCTCAATAAGTCAAAAACTCCTAACCTGAGGAGGAGGAGGAGGAGGAGGAGGAGGAGGAGGAGGGGGGGGGGTGGAGAAGGAAGAGGAGAAGGATGAGATACTGCTATTTCTCCATTTTTAAACTACCAACTTTTGCTGAACAACAGAACACTATTTCTCCATTTTAAAAATACTAACAACTCTTGTTGAACAACAGAAAGACTGTAGTGGACTGTCAGGAGACCTGACATATGGGTGTAAATATAGCTGAGCACACAGGGATGGTGGGATATATTACGCATTCAAGAATAGCATACATGGTCTAGCACAAGCAAAGAGAGAATGTTAGTGTTAGCGTTTCTCCTCTTTGGTGTTTCATAAACACATTGACATAAGGTCGACAGTAAGGAGCGCCAGTGACTTCTGTCTTCTGCCAGCTTACGGACCTCACGGTCCCACTCTCTTTCCACCGATCTTCTCCAAGTTTCCAGTGGTCTTACCCTATTGCGATATTCCTGCGGTGTCCATCTGATTGCTGTTGTCCGGATTGCTCCCTTCCTTCATAAGACAAACATGGGCAATCCATCTCCATCTTCTTGATTTGACTGCTCAAGGAGAAAATATACAAGTAAAATTATCAGCCTTCCGAGCGTTACAAAATCTGCTTGGTATATCACCCCTTCCACTCCTTTATCTTTCCTCGTTCCGAAACCACTGGACCAATCGTCATCAAATTTTGCATGGTGTTTACAATTGACATGATTGTTTAAGTCCCCCCCCCCCTCCCTCCCTCCCTCTCTCTCTCTTTCTCTCTCTCTCTCTCTCACTCACTCTCTCTCTCTCTCTCTCTCTCTCTCTCTCTCTCTCTCTCTCTCTCTCTCTCTTCTTATGGACATAGGCAGAGGTCAGTCAGTTGGTGGGTATGTTAAGCTCTAAGGAACTCTCAATTTTCGCAAAATGCATTATTTGCAACAAATTTTATTGTCAAAATTCTTGTTTCGCTTTCCTGTGCAAGGCTACTATTTTCTATTCCCACTCCTGGTATCCTTGAATGTATGAGCAGTGTTGATTAATTGTTATTAGTTAACATGTTTCTACTGTGCTTGCGCTGTTTGGAGTTACCTGCCTGACTTACTTTTTTTCTTCTTTATTCTTTTTATTCCCCGTCTTCTTCCTTTTTGTTTGTGTTGCTGAGAAAGGAAAATAAACTATGACAGGGTTAGTGTATGGGGATGAAAGCTTTCACGTTTATTATAGCAACCTTGTCAGTCTTCTCACTCTCCATCCACTCATCCATCCATCCTTCCATCCACCAGTCCGTCCGTCCATCCATCAATTCGCTTTATCTATCCATCCGCCCATATCTTGTCTATCCCCAATCCCAATCTACCCACCTTCATTATCTATCTATCTATCTATCTATCTATCTATCTATCTATCTATCTATCTATCTATCTATCTATCTATCTATCTATCTATCTATCTATCTATCTATCTATCTATCTATCTATCTATCTGTCTGTCTGTCTTCAATGCATAGAATTAGACTTGAACCACAAGATTGAGGAAGGCTTCTGTAGCTTACAGACCAATACAACATCTCGCGTGTTTACGTTAATTTAATCAGTTAAAATGCATTCGATTTATATTTTTGTTGTTGTGGATCTTCAAAAAGTTAAAGCCGGGATTTAAAACCCCTAAGCATCCGTTATTGTTTTTATTTTAAATTGTTTTTAGTGCTGTACTTTATTTTCGGCGGGGGAATTTACATTAAACCCTTAAGAGCTAGAGTTTATTTTACTCTATACCTGACATCAAATCTCTCCGTTTTGACCAAGAGAGATATAACTTACTACGATACGACTTTGGATTTATCTGCAGGTGTAAGAGACAAAAATGGTTTGGAGAAGTGGAAATTTCTACCCGATTTTCCGTTATGTCTTGATTTTTAAAATATTACTTGCAACTTGCAAATTCTAAATATATTGTGAAGTAAATAATATATATATAAAAAGAAAACATTGGAAGAACCAAAGAGGGGCAGTGTTACTTTTGAGAAAGCCCATATTGTTGTTATACAACATCGCTGATGAAAGAGAAAGTTTCCAGGACGTTTATATGGCGACTTTGTTTAATTATTATTTCGTCATTGAGGATATATTTTATTTTATTTAAGTTCCAAAAGTGATTCCAAATCAATATTAGACAAATATAATGGGCATAACGTAATGGGGCGAGAACAGGAAGAAATGTAGTGCTATTCCGCTTGAACTCCACTGTACATCACAAGCAAAAATAAATATCTCGTGTGCTCGATACCATTGGTTCGAATTGAGAACATTGAAAACAAGTTAATGATGCTTTTCGAGTATCAAATACAACAACCTCCAGAGGCGCGTTTATTATCATAACTTATGTAGCAAAACTAATGATTGCATGCATACATATTTCATTACAAGCAGCGTGTGCAACAATACCCAACTATAATATTGTGCACGTAAATGGCTTAAGTTGGGATCTGCCAATTCGAAATCAAATCGTTATTTCTTCTTAACGACATGCGATAAATAATATGAAAGCTTAGATTTCAAAGATCTTAACATGTTTTACACACACACACACACACACACACACACACACACACACACACACACACACATATATATATATATAAATATATATATATGTGTGTGTGTGTGTGTGTGCGTGCGAGTGTGTGTGCAGGTGATGAGGGCAAGGGAAAAAAACAAACCCAACTAACACCTTCAATATCTTTGGCGCTGTTTTCTTTTGATTTTTCTATACGTTCATATGTTTTAGCTCTGTCTTGGTCAACGCCCTTTGTGAGAAGAGTAAAAGAAAAAAACCCCAAAAGAAACTAGATAAAACAAAGAAAGAAACAAAACACATACCTTCGTTAAAACGACCTTAAACATCGCGAATCTCATTCCAGCATCATTTGGTCTCGGTGTGGCTTTCCAGATTTCCGACATTATGTAACAGAATTGATGTGGATTCTACCACATGGTTGTTTTGTAGTAGTTTTGTCCTCTGTTTCACGAAACATACCTTAACCATTTTGTGTGAAGCACCGTGGCTATACAAACACTTTTTTTTTTACTTACCTTTCTGTTTTCGAGCCATTGTGATATTCCAAATTTACACGCTGCCAAACGCATCAATATCAAACAAATCTCGCTCCCTATTCCCCCGTACCTCACCTCACCCGAAAGGAAACATGTAAAAGTGATATTCTTAATTCACAAGTATTATGCCTTTTAGTAAACACTCAAAAGTTACTCCGAGGTCGAGGGTTGAGAGTTCAAATCTAAAGATGGTTCGCATAGCTCAGTCTTGAATCACGAACTATAATTTGCTTGTTGTGTTGAAAATTGACTAAAAGGTCTGAATGATTATATTTAGTTTGAATCGTTATGTTCTATTGAGAACATCACATTTTAATGTCTCTCAAACGATTCGAGTCTAAAAATGTAATCCAAATCGTTTTACTTCAAATTCAATGCTTGGGACCTGTTTCATCCAGGCGTAATACCGAACATCGCCATACTTAGAAAAAGACACAGCTTAAAGTTTTAGCCAGAAAACTCGTCCTTCAAATATCGAGGAGGATAGGCCTTCTGGTAGAGCTGGAGAGGTCTGAGATTCGCTGGCAGGAGTGGAAAGACTGGCCAAGTACAGAAGAGGATGGAAAAGTTTCATCGGTGGTCCATAATATACACCCACGGTGGGATGAGGACTGAAGACGAAGAATAAATATCGATTGATTAAAATGACCCTCGTCTTGGCAAAAACTCCCAGATACTTCCTCAAGTCCCAGGTTTGAGAGTTTGGGCCAAGATGAGGGTAATTTTAATCGATCGGTATTTGAAGGACGAGTTTTCAGGTCAAAATTTCAAATACGCATTTTAAAGGCTTCGGCAGTACAGAGGCGATGGGTAACGAGTAAAAAGTAAGATCTATACATTTTGATTTGTTTTTCCTATTCTGCTGGTTGAGTGAAGGTGAGGTGGTAGATTGACCAAAAGATAACTGGAACGATAAATATTATTTTAATGGAAAGGCAAGCGGGAGGTACGATAAGTCAATATTATGTGGTTTGATGTGGAGACGTGTTGTAACTGGGAACGCTCATAATAAATACCTACCTCGATAATTCCACTCACTCACTTTAACACGTCTTTCAAATATGACATCCCTCTCTTTCTTTCTCTCTCTCTCTCTCTCTCTCTCTCTCTCTCTCTCTCTCTCTCTCCCTCTCGCTCTCTCTGCTCATTCCCCCTCTTTCTTTCTCTCTCTCTCTCTCTCTCTCTCTCTCTCCTCTCTCTCTCCTCTCTCTCTCTCTCTCTCTCTCTCTCTGTGTGTGTGAGGCG